>NC_059173.1:26999002-27302419 GCF_019923935.1 Bubalus bubalis | reverse complement strand
TTTGGTGGCAGCCTCAGCAGTGGGAGACGGTGACCCCCAGGCATTCTGCAGGAGGTGCTGCCCATGACTGAGGCCACTCCTCCTGAGTGATGCCCTGTCTTCTCCCTGCTGGACTTTAGGCCCAGGGTTCCCAGTGAGCCCGTCAGTAGGTTCAACAGCTCATGTGCACTCATCCTTCAAGCTGCCACGCTTTCAAAACACAGGCATTCCTAGTCTCAGCTTTAGAAGGCAGAGTTTTTGTGTTTGAGTTTCTCTTTTCTTCTTGTCTTTTAAATAAACCTTGGGAATTCCCTGGTGGTCCAGTGGTTAGGATTCTGTGCTTCATTGCAGGGGGCATGGGTTCGATCCCTGGTTGGGGAACTAAGATGTTTCATGCTCAAAACAAACAAACAGACAAAACACCCAAACAAATAAAACTTTAAAATTTGGAACAGTTTACATGTATAGAAAAACTGTGAAGACCACACAGAAGTGCAGATGACCCTCGTACCTACTTTCCTCTGTTGTTAACACCGCATGTGCTGTGGTGCCTTGTCACCATCAGTGAACCGATACAGACAGACAGCGCTAAGTTGTGTCCGACTCTGCGCCCCCATGGACTGAGGAGCCCACCAGGCTCCTCTGTCCATGGGATTCTCCAGGCAAGAATATTGGAGTGGGTAGCCATTTCCTTCTCCAGGGGATCTTCCCGACCCAGGGATCCAACCTGGGTCTCCTGCATTGCAGGCGGATTCTTTATAGCTGAGCCACCAGGGAAGCCCAAGGAGACCAGAATTTCCTATTTCCCTGTAGTTGTAAAGAGCAACTTGGAAGGAGGCACCAGGATCATTCACATTTAACCATACGAATGATCACTTAATTCAACACAAATGAAACCGCAAACTCTGCTGAAAACCAGCTGCTGGATTGAGATGTTTGGCCGTGGGGTTGAGTTTCCACGTCTTCTCGGCAGCAGTCCGGCCTCCCTGCCCCACCCCCTCCACGCTTCCCCTTGGCCCCTCCCACCCGCCCACCACCGCCTCCATGCTCTCTGCCATTGCAGTCTTGTCCTGGATGAAGCGCCTTCCCCAGCAGCCTTGTTTCTTTCTGGGAATGTGGCGGGAGTGGTTGGGCCCTGAGCTCTCACTGGGTCAGGGGAGCGGAATGGTCTGGCTGGGGGTGGGGGGTGGAGGGCAGGGCTTTCGGACCTGAGCCACACCCACCTCTGGGCTGTAGGGGTGTTGAGACAAAGCATTACTAACAACAGGTGGGAGTGTGTTTTGAGCAATGTTACTGCATGTTAAGAGTCTTAGAGATGATCGGGATCCATACTGCACATGCATAATGAGGAGAGAAAGGTTTTTTTGGCTTGATATCCTGACATTTTCAGTTGTAGGATGCGAGAGAGTGCTGTTCATCGAGGGTATGGGGCCGGGGGCTGCCGCGGCTGCCTGGTCTTCCGCCCTGGGGCAGCTGAGCCGGTGAGGGAGACCACAGCGGGGGTTCCCGCCCAGACCCGCGCTGGACCGGGAGCCTCTCCTCCCGTTCTCGCTGCGGTAATGGTGGTTGCCAGTCTCGTGGACCCCAGACACAGAGTCCACGACAGGTGTCGTCTGGGGGACATCTGTGTAAAGACCGTATTTCCTCACCATACCACGATGCTCCCCTAACAGCTCGATGTCACCTGCCATGTTCCCGGAGCCTCTAGACGAGGCTGTGTGCCATTACCCGGAGCATTTGGTTGCAAACAGAAATGTCCAACGTGTTAGACGGGGCCTGACAGACGCCTGGACGAAGGCCCCAGCCCCAGCCCCGACATCGTCTGCCAGCGCTTTCCTGCAGCTGCCCTCATGGATGACTCTGGACATCAGAGGAGGATGCGGGCCCACGACGGACACCCCACCCCATAGTGCTCAGTCAGTGGGTGTCCTGCTGGCATTGGTCCAAGTCATCCTTTTCTTGCCAAGAATCTTTGTCTGGCTCATGCTCCCAGTTCCTTCACAGTGGAACAGCTAAACAGTGGCCCTGAACCAAGCAACAGAGGCGTACAAATAGCAGAGAGAATGGAAGTCACTGGTCGGTGCCCACAGGTCTAAGGACACAGAACCCAGATGTTGTGAAGAAAATGAAGGACCATGTAAAAACAAAACAATTTTTGCAGGTTCAAAAAAACCTATAAAGTTAAAAGAGAGGTGACAAATTGGGAGAAAACTACTTACAAAGTAAATAATACAGAAAGGGGTGCTTATTGTGCAATAAGCAACTCGATAGCAATAAAGAAAGAGCCGAAGCACAGGGCTGGTTTGCAGAGGAGAAATACAAAGGGATTTATAAATACAGGAGAAGTTGCTCAATCTTGCTCATAATTAAAGAAACGAAATGAAAATGTGAGAACTTTTCATCTCTCTGATTCAGCCAAGGTGACATGTGAGTCACACTGCTTTGATGCGGATGCTGAAAAGACACTCGTGCTTGACTGCAAAGAGCCCTTTCTGGAGGACAATTATTCGCATCAAAATCAAAAGGGTATGTACCCTGAGACTTCCACTGCAGACTCCGTGTTACCTGTGTGCTTAGGTGATGTCTGTTTCAGGATGTCCAGTGTGGCTGTCATGCGGGGGCTGTTCAGACAGCAGGAAAACAAGAGGACGCCCTGACGTGCAAGCCCCGGGTCTGTGCACCAGGCTTGTGTCTGCTGGATGGTGGTGGCCAAGGTGGGGCCTTAACTGCTGACAGGGCACCGTCGCAAGGCAAGCTTGCGGGACCAAGTACAGAACTCCACAAAGCACAGCATGCCACCGCCGTGCGCAGGGACAGGTGTGTGAGACACGGGCGTGCATGCGTGTCCAACGGGCAGCAGGACCACAGCCGCAGCGGGAAGTGGCTCCGCGCCCTCAGCTCTGCGCGCACCCGGGCTCGGCGCCCTGGCCCCGTCCTCCTCCAGCCCGGCCTTGGACAGTCGGTTCCCAGGGGTGTGTCATTTTCTTCCTGACCATCCTCAGCAAAAGCCCTGGGAAGGCGTCTGCTTTCTGAGAAGGAACATCTCAAGGATCCATTTTCTGGTTCTGGAAAGTTGGCAGAACCAGGATGAATTCCTACTTTGGCACAGGGGGGTGTGTGAGTGAACAATGAGGAACCTTCTTACTGGGAGGATGAAGGTCAAACCATGGACAAGGGACAGCAGGCCCTCGCTGCTGGCACTTTAAATAAGGCACAGGCGTCTGCGCACGCCCGGGGCCGCGGGTACTCTGCAGAGAAAGGCCCACGTGACACAAGCAAGGTGGCCTCTCATGGCTGTGGCCGAAGCCTACAGTGGGGTGAAAATGGGTGAAAATACGAGGTATGGGGGCCAAGCGAGCAGGGCTCAGTGAAAGGACAGCTGTGTTCATCACCATCCATCTGAGCGAACGTGGAGGACATAGGTGCTAAAGATAGGAACCCACCCATACAGTGATGCCCTGCCTGGCGGAGGCAGGCTGCTTGCCTCTCCTGCTCTGCGGGGAGCGGAGATGGCAGTGGCCCTGCACCCTGGTGCAGGGAGTGCTGAGCTCTGACCACAGCTGGGGGTGCAGGAGCCAGGGGTCGGGGGTAGTGGTGGTTGTATGCCTGGTAGGGGTGTTGTCAGACTGGCAAAACCAACAGCCATCCCCACGTCCCCTGATGCCCACATAACAAGTGTTAGAGGCCAATGATAGACGACAAACAGTAAAAAAAACTCACAAGCCAGACAAGGAAGAAACTGCCCACAGTTACTAGCTAAAAAAGGTGTTTTCCTCCCATTTTATTTGATAATACATTTTCACAGAAACATGATATTATTTACAAATATACAGGTAAGAGACTGCTGGTCAAAAATCTTAAACTGAAAATGTCATCAAAAAGTAATTTACAAAACCCGCCAACTGTCCAGGAGCCCCGGGGGGGATGGTCTGTGCAGGTCGGGGCTCTCTGCTCTGCCGGCTTTGGGAGCCCAGTCACCCAGTTGCCCGAGGCCTGTGTCTCAGGAGGCGCTGGTCTGCATGTTTTTGGAAGCTGCTAGCATCGCTCTTACTTTGGCCATGAGGTCCTGTGTGAGAAGAGACAAGGTGAGGTGAAGACAGAGGAGACAGGGGGCAACGTGCTGGGGGCCATGGGTGTGCTCAGGGCAGGGTTCCGTCCCAGCCCCGCTGCTGGGACCCGAGGTGGGATCACAGGCTCAGGGCTTAGGAATCGACCACACAGGTCACCCGGGAAGGAGGACGCAGGGCTGCCCGGAGAGGGAAGCTCAGGGCTCAGCCAGCCCGGGACCTCCAGGCAAGCAGCCCAGGACCCCCATCAGCACCCACGAGAGGAGAAGGAAGTGAAGGCTAGCCCCTTCATAAAAAGAAGGGAGGGAAGAGAGACCCGTTCCCACCTTACCTGAGTGATTTTGCTCTGCACTGAAGAAACGATGGCTGAGGAGATCTGACCGTCCTTTTCCTGAGAAACTCCCCTAATGCAAAGAGAAAGAGAAATCGGGGGCTTAAAAATACTTCAAGCCATTTTGTTTCCAGTATCTTTAAAAAATAAAGCAACCTTATAAATGTATGTATTTTACTTGTCTATTTTATGTAACAATTTTGAAATATTTCATAAAATGTAATCTAACTCAAAAGATATTTTCATATAAACATCATGTAAGACACATTTACAAAACGATGAAGAAAAGGAGGGCAGCAGAGAGAGCTGGCGTGCATTCAGAACCTGACCATAACCTGAGTGGGCACCTCCGGCCCATTTTTTGGACTTTAGGGGGCATGGATGTGACACACAAGTGATGATGGAGCCTGTACTCAGTTTCACCTTTGAAGAAGCCACAGCTTAGTTTTTGATTCACCCCAAGTGAGCTATGGAGAAGGCAATGGCACCCCACTCCAGTACTCTTGCCTGGAAAATCCCATGGACGGAGGAGCCTGCTAGGCTGCAGACCAGGGGGTCGCGAAGAGTCGGACACGACTGAGCGACTTCACTTTCACTTTTCCCTTTCATGCACTGGAGAAGGAAATGGCAACCCACTCCAGTGTTCTTGCCTGGAGAATCCCAGGGGCGGGGGAGCCTGGTGGGCTGCCGTCTATGGGGTCGCACAGAGTCGGACACGACTGAAGCGACTCAGCAGCAGCAGCAGCAAGTGAGCTATTGTCTCTGCCACTCACCCGCCAGTTTTGGGGGAGATGGGCCAAAATTCACATTCATGAAAACAGTGGGTCTACAAGCAGGAGGGGACATGATCCCAGCACCCCTCTGGGTGGATGGGTAGGGGTGGCTTTATGAAGTGGTACTGTCTGGCAGATACCTCCCAACAGCCAGGGCAGCCAGTCCTTGGGGAGCCACCTCGTGGGCATGGGGAGACTGTGATGGTCAGTGTGGACTCCCACGGCCCTGAAGCCCGTGTGCTCGGGAAGTTTCACCCGTCTGCTCCGGCTTAAGAGTGAGCAGTGGGTTGGCAGGGGTTCTTGGGGCTCAGTCACCGTGCACTCCTGTGCCTGCTCCCTTCCCGTGGTCACAGGGGCTCCGCAGAGGGGGCGACTCCCACCTCACACGGCCCGTGTGAGGACAGAGGCGCCATCATCAGGGAACGGCTGCTGCCACGTTACATCTGACGCAGGTGCTTCCCCAGGACTCGCACCCAGGTCTGGGAGGGGAGGCCCCCCACCTGCTCACGGGGGGTGGGGGGTAGGGGCAGCCCAGGGTGCGGGGTGCAGGAGGCAGCCTAGGTTCTCTGACCTCTGTGTCCACCTTAGGCTCATTTTGAGCCTGAGTGACACAGAGAGGAGGGTGTGGGAGCAGGGGTCTGGGGCTTTGCCAGCGCCTGCCCCGTCTCAGCTGCCCTGCGCGGCCCAGAGGTCGGGGCGGGTCACGGCAAGGCTACCTGGAACGCTCCTGGCTGGAGCCCCGGCTCTCCACAGGAGAGATGCTGGCCGAGTGGCGGCGCGCAGGCTGCTTGCTCGGGGAGGCTGGCTGAGATCCGGCCTTGGACTTGGTCCGTGACCGTGAGCGTCTCTTCTTCTTCTTCTCGTGGGGGCTCCTGGAAGGAAAGCAGTGTTAGACAAAGGCACTGCGCTGGCTCTGAAGGAGTGCTGGGTGTGTTCCTGGAGAATTCGGCAACTTCCCCCTTCTATACACATTAACTCTTTTTAAGAACTATGTACATTTAACTTGAAACCTGGATGGGTGTAACAATATATAAGCCATGCAAGAAGTGAAATGAAGACCACCTTTGAGACAGAAGTCCTGAAGTCAGATGCCTGTGGGTTTATAACACGCTCAGCGCTTTATCTGCATTTAAACACCATAAGCAACTGAGTGCTGTTTATGCTTCCTGTTCATTTATGCTGACTTAATGGGAATTTCCAGCCAGAAATGGAAAATGATTAAAACCAAGCACTGCGAACACAAAAGCTCAGTGTGTCCTGGCCTGAAGTGGACAGTGCTCCGGGGCTGCCTGCGCTCCCGCTGGTCCCCACGGCCACGTCTCGCTAACTGTAGCCCACACGCTCCGAGTCACCAAGGCCCGCAATCCCACGTCAGAAATGTGCCCCCAGCTCCGTCTCCCCTTTCCAGACCCTCCCCCGCCCAGAGAAGACATCCCTGAGCTTCCTGAAGGTCTCGTGCTACATCACGTGCCCTGTGACCCTCCTTCCTGTGCCCCTAAAACGCCTGAAGAAAGAGGGAACGTGTGTAGATGGTGAAAGTGTGGAAGTGCACACGGGCGCTGAGCCCCTCCTCTGGGCTTCTTCTGAAAGACCACCTGTTGCCAGTCCTTGAGAAGCCCACCCCGGCACACAGCACAGGGGCCTCCGCAGCCTGCCCTCTTGCTGTGACTGAGCATTTCTGGGAGACTCTTTGCAGACACAGGTCACCGTGAATTTCATGAGCCTGATGCCCAAACTGCAGGGTGCCAGCTGGAGGGTGGATGACAGGCTCCCAGTGCTATAGTGACCCCTAAAAATATTTATTGCTCTAAACACGGACACCCCAGGTCACCGCCTGCACAGCTCAGACTCCTCCCGGCTCCTCAGGACTCAGGTAGCTTGCAGGCCCTCCCCAACCTGCAGACACCCCAGGGTCTGTCCTCACATCCTCTCACCATTTCACCTGCCACCCAACCTGTCACTCACCAGGGTATTTCCCTGATGCCCCTATCCGCCTTGGTAGCATAGTGTGGGGTACAGGCAGGGCCACCCCAGGCACCTGCGGGGGCTCGTGCTTGAGTCCAGGCCCCGATTCAGCTCCCATGGGCCCCTGGCGTAGCAGACTGCTGAGCCAGAGAAGCAAGCTGATCCTCCTGTCTGGTAGGGCACAGCTTTCTGGCTCTGCCTCAACCACAGCACCAGGGCCTGGCCCTGGGTGGTGACAGCCTTATGACTTCAGCTGCGGGAAGTGTCCCCCAGTGAGCTGGGCTGTGGGTAGGTGGCCTCTGTGCAGGCCTGGATGAAGAGAAGTGGTCGAGAAAGAGGCTGTTCCTGGGGCTGGACACACAGAGGTGGAAAGTGCATAATACCACAGGCCTACTTCCTATACTGCAGAGGTTTTGTGAATTTTTGTCTATAGACAAATGCCTAGGATTTCAAAGGAAGCAGGGTTAAAAAAAAAAAAAAAAAGTGACCTCAACCCCAAATCTAGTTAAGCTCCTGTGGCTGCCGATATGAAATAAAGGTAAGTTAGCAATCCTGACCTGTAAATCACTACAACTTGATCTGCATAACAAAACTTTCCAAGTGTTTGCTTAAGGAATTAAGTAATCTAATTATTAATAGTATTATTTTAAATTGAGGTGTGCTTTACATCCAGCAAAATGCAAAGGTCTGAAGTGCTATTTGTTGATTCTGGCCAAGTTGCAGACATGGTGAAACCCAGAAACCTCTCACGATCAGGGACATTCCACCATCCAGAAGGTTCTTCCACTGATGCTCTACCATCTGCACCCCCTTCCCCTCCCTCACAGGACCCACTGCTCTGATTTCTAGCATGTATTAGTTTGGTGCAAAAGTTAACTGCAGTTTTGCACTGCTGAACTTTGCTGTTTGACACTGGAATACATTCTTAAAAAAATGCAGTTTTGTTATATACATCATTTTAACACACATTTCTTGCTTTATGTTTTTTTTTGCTAATGACATTACTTGCTGTTTATATTTATTTTAGAAATGATGTGAGATAAAGAGCAAATTTGAGCGATTTTCTTATTAGAGTTAAAAATGGGTCATAAAGCATCAGAGACAACTCACAACATCAGCAATGCATTTAGCCCAGGAACTGCTAACCAAAGCACAGTGCAGTGGTAATTCAAAAAGTTTTGCAAAGGAGAGGAGAGCCTTGAAGATGAGGAGTGCAGTGGGCGGCCGTTGGAAGCTGGCAACAACCAACTGAGAGGATCACTGAAGCTGATCCTCTTACAACTACCCGAGAAGCTGCCAAAGAACTCAGTGTCGACCATTCTACAGTCTTCTGGCATTTGAAGCAAATTGGAAAGGTGATAAAGCTTGTTAAACAGGTGTCTCATGAGCTGACAGCAAGTCAAAAAAAACTGTCCTTTTGAAGTGCCATCTTCCCTTATTGTACACAACAACAATGAACCATTTCTTAATTGGACTGTGACATGCCACAAAAAGTGGATTTTATACAACAAGTGGCGACAACCAGCTCAGTGGCTGGACCAAGAAGAAGCTCCAAAGCACTTCTCAAAGCCAAACCTGCACCAAAAAAAAGTCATAGTCACTGTTTGGTGGTCTGCTGCTAGTCTGATCCACTACAGCTTTTTGAATCCTGGTGAAAACCATGACATCTGAGAAGTATGCTCAGCAAATGGACGGGATGCACTGAAAACTGCAACACCTGCAGCCGGCACTGGTCAACAGAACGGGCCCGGTTCACCTGCACTACACCCGGCCGCACGCTGCGAGCCAGCGCTTCAAAAGTTGAACAAATTGGGCTACGAAGTTCTGCCTCATCCACCATATTCACCTGACCTCTTGCCAAGTGATTACCACTTCTTCAAGCATCTCAACAACTTTTTGCAGGGAACATGCTTCTGCAACCAGCAGGACGCAGAAAATGCTTTCCAAGAGCTGGTCGAATCCCGAAGCACAGATTTTTATGCTATAGGAAGAGACAAACTTATTTCTCATTGGCAAAAGAATGTGTTGATTGTAATGGTTCCTACTTTGATTATATGCTGTATGAATCTGCCTTCATACAGTTTAGGCTTTCTCCTGTTAACCGATACCTGAGTTGTTGCCAATTTTGGCAATTACGAATCTCAAGTGGGCATTTGCGGGCAAATGTTTATGGGGAGTGGACACCTGGGACTAGCAGAGTTGGGCCATGGAGCAGTATATGTGGAACCCTGTAAGAAACCGCCAAACTGTTTCCCAAGTGCTGTACCACCCTGCCCCCGCCCTGCAGCTACGTCTCAGGATTACGGCTGCTCACACGCTTGTCGACACTTGCTACGTTAATACCGGGCTTGCTTATTTCCGGCTATTCCTGTCAGTGTAAAGAGCATTGCATTGTGGTTTTAATCTGCATTTCACTAACAGATGACTAATGAAGCTAAGCATCTTTTTATACCCTATCTTCACTGGCTATTTAAATATATTATTTTTCTCATGCACAGTATTTATTAGTTGTTTATTTATCAAGAGAAACTATTCCGTAGCCCAGATATTCATGGTTCATACTTTAGGAACACAGATTAAGTGACTAACTACCACAGAACTCAACCCAAAGAAATCCTTTACATTCCCAAATCACTCTGCACTCTGAAAGACACCAGCCTTCCTCATCTCCTCCAGATCTTTTATGGAATCACAATTTGTGTAGGAAACCGCATATGCCTTCTTTCCTGATTCACCCACAGCAAACTTAAGAGAAAAACTCAACTCCCAGGCACACAGTAAATGCTCCAGCAATATCAAGTCGCAGATGCTTGACCAGAAGGCTGTGCATCCAAGCGCCCATCAGAGAACTGGAAGCCATGGTAGTTTTTCTCCCTGACAGCTCAACAACAACGTCCTTCCAGACTGATGGAGATGAGGACCTTAAATATATTCTGTCATGAAACATCTTTTCAGGCAGTCTGCCCCTTTTCTATGGGGTTGTCTTTTTGGTATTGACACAGGCCTTTGTCAAAGATACACACTGCAAATATTTCTCCCCATCTGGGGCCTGTCAATGCAGTTTCTTAACTGTGCCTTTTGAATGAAATTTTTAATTTCAATGAAGTCAAATTTATAATCTTTTCTTCTTATGGTGGAATTTTCTATATCCTCAAGATTCTCTGTCACTTCATTAAATGTATTCTCCTTATTTTCTTAAAAAAAAAAAAAAAAACCAAACAACAACACACAGAATGGTTTCAGTTTTCACATTTAGGTCTGTGATACATCTTAAGTTAAACTTGGTATATGGGGTACAGGTCACTGTTCTTCCATTTTGATATCCAGTTATTCAAGCAAATTTTGTTGAAAAGACTTTCCTCACTGCACTGTTTTGGCTCTTTACCTCTTAAAGGTGTACAGTACATACTGTCTGATTGATGAAGCTTTCTAGTAAGTCTTGAATTCGTAGTAAAAGTCCTCCAATTTAGCTTTCAAAGTTTTTTTTCTTTTCTTTTCTAATTTTCCTTTTGTTTGTGGCTGCGCCGGGTCTTTGTTGCCACATGCGGGCTTTTCTCTACTTGGGCGAGCAGGGGCTACTCTCTCGTGGAGGAGCAGGCTTGTGGCTTCTCTTGTTGTGGAGCATGGGCTCTAGAGCGTGAGCTTCAGCAGCTGTGGCTCGTGGAGTTAGTGGCCCTGTGGCATGTGGGATCTTCCTGGACCAGGGGTTGAACCCGTGACTCTGGCAATGGCAGTAGGACTCTCAACCACTGGACTACCAGGGAAGTCCTCAAGGTTGTTCTGACTGCTAGTCAGTTTGCCAATACCTACAAGAAGCCCATGAGAGCTTTGATTGGGACTGTATTGGATCTACAGGTCAATTTGTGAAGAGCATCTGACTAATACCGACCCTTCCAATCCATGAATACGGAGTTTCTCTCCATTTCTTTAAGTTTCCTAAACATTTTCTCTGAAATGTTTTATGGTTTTTCATTGTAGAAAGATCTTACATGTTTCCTTCCACTAATCCATATGTAGTTTGCTTTTCTGATACTGTTATGGATGGTATTGCTTTTAACTTCATTTTTTAATTGTTTTATGCTGCTGCTGCTAAGTTGCTTCAGTCACGTCCGACCCTGTGCGACCCCATTGGTGGCATCCCAGGGATGGCAGCCCACCAGGCTCCCCCGTCCCCGGGATTCTCCAGGCAAGAACACTGGAGTGGGTTGCCATTTCCTTCTCCGATGCATGAAAGTTCAGTGAAAGTGAAGTCGGTCAGTTGTGTCCGACTCTTAGCGACCCCATGGATTGCAGGCCACCGGGCTCCTCCGTTCATGGGATTTTCCAGACAAGAGTACTGAAGTGGGGTGCCATTGCCTTCTCCGTGTTTTATGCTAGTATACAGAAATAAGAGGTTCCTTAAGATTTTACATAATTATGTAAGAAGATAGTTTTACATTTTCCTTTGCAATCTTTATGCCTTCTATTTCTTTTTCTTGCCTTACTGTCATGGCTATGAATTCTATTACACAGCAGACACCCTGGCCTTGTCTCTAATCTCAGAGGAAGGCACTAGGAAGTGTGATGTTAGTTGCAGATTTTTCAAAGATGCCCTTCATGAATTCCCTGGTGGTCCAGTGGTTAGGACACCACCTTTTCACTGTCGAGGGCCAGGGTTCAATCCCTGGTTAGGGAACTAAGTTCCCGAAAGCTGCTGGGTGCAGGAAAAAATAAAATCGGATGGAAAAGATTTCCTTCTATTCCTGCTTTTGCCAAAAATACCGCCCCCCCACCTCCATTTTTCTTTTTAATGAATGGGTGATCAACTGTGTCAAATACTTTTTTCTGCATCCATTGAGATGTTGTATGATTCTCTTCATTTATTTTGTCAACACTGTGAATTACAACGACTGGTTTTTGAATGTTAAAGAACTCGGCAGTTCTGAGACAAATCCCATTTGGTCCCGATGTATTAGTTATTATCCTTTTAGTAAACTGCTACACTCAAATCAGCTAACATTTTGTTAAGAATGTTTGCACTTATTTTCCTGAGAATATTAGTTCATGACTACATCTACACCCCCTGACAAAACACACTCCACACCACACAGATGTGCACACACCTGGCCATCTGCTTCAGGGTGGGCTCATGAAGTGTTCTCTCTTCTGTTTCCTTTGAAGTGTCTATAAAACTGGCGTTCTTCTTTTTCTTGAATGTTTGTTAGACTCTACTGATAGAAGTCATCTGGGCCTGAGTTTTTCGGAAGTTTTAAATTATAAATGAAATCCCTTTAGCAGGTATGGAACTATTTAGACTTTCCATTTCTTCTGTTGTCCATTTGTAGTTTGTTTCTTTCAAGGAAATTTGTCCATTTCACCTAAATTGTTAAGTTTATTGGCATGGTATTTATTTCCTTATTATTCTTTTAATATCTACTGCGTCTTTCATTCTTGATCAATCTAAAAACAGATTAATCAATTAAAAAAATCATTTTCAAAGAACCATCATTTGGTTTTACTATTTTCCTCTGTGAGTCTGTTTTCTGTTTTGTTGATTTCTGATCTTACTTTTATTACTTCCTTGCTTCTACTTACTTTTGGTTTAGTTTGTTCTTTTTTCTAGCTTAAGACAGAAGATTAGATCACATTTTTTAGACTTTGCTCTTTTTTTAATATAAACATTTAAAGCTAGTAACTTCTTTCTGAGCACAACTGCACCCCACAGACTTGAGTGTCACATTTTCATTATTATTCATTTCAAACTATTTTCTACTTTCTCTTGTAATTTCTTCTTTGACCTATGGGTAATTTTCAAATATGTTAATTTTCAAATATTTGGGATCTTTCCAGATATCCTTTTACAGATTTTTATACTTAAAGTCGGCCTTCCTAGGTGGTGCTAGTAGTAAAGAACCCGCCTGCCATGCAGGGACATAAGAGACGCAGGTTCAATCCCTGGGTTGGGAAGATCCCCTGAAAGAGAACATGGAGACCCAATCCAGTATTCTTGGCTGGAGAATCCCATGGACAGAGGAGCCTGGAGGGCTGCAGTCCATGGGGTTGCACAGAGTCGGACACGACTGAGCAACTTAGCACGCACACACACTTAGTCACGTGGTCGGAAGACACACTCTGTGTTATCTGAACCTCTTGTTATCTGAACGTACTGGCACTAATTCAGTGGTACAGAGAATGGTCTAGCTTGGTGACTGACCCGAGCACGTCACGACGCACACGTCATGAGAGTGTACACGCTTCACTGCAGAGCGTAGTGTTTAGGTGGTTAATGCTGCTGTTCACATTTGCTGCATCTGTACTGTTATACTGCCTGCCTTTTTTCCCTTTAATTCTTTCAGTTTCTGTTTCAAGTATTTTAAAGATTTTATTCAACGCTCACATTTAAAACATTATGTGCTCATGAAGAACTGATCCCTTCATCATTATGAAAAGGCCTTCTTAATTTCTAGCACCACTACTTCAAGTCTATGTGGTCTCCTATTAAAACAGCCATATCGCCTTTCTTATTAGCCCTGTATGGTGTATCTTTTTTCAGTCTTTTAGATCTCAAAGTCTTTGTGTATTTCAAGTGTCCCTTAAGCAGCTTAGTATTAGGTTTCGCACTTTAATGTAGTCTAAATTTCTGCCTTTTAACTAGAGCTTTTAGTCTACTTACATTTAATGTAATTATTTGTACAGATGGTGTTAACAATCCCTTTTGCCTTCCAGTTGTCTATTTGTTCTTTTCCCTTCCCCTCCCCACTTTTCTGCTTTCTTTTGCATTAATAAAGCATTTTAATGTTCTCTTTAACAGTCTCTATTAGAGTTTTAGCCTTTCTTAATTGGTTGCTCTACGGAATTATGATATACAACCTTTAACAGTCATAGTCTACACTGAATTAATAACATCTCATGTATGATGTAACCCATTCCAGTGTTCTTGCCTGGAGAATCCCAGGGATGGCGGGGCCTGGTGGGCTGCTGTCTATGGGGTCGCACCGAGTTGGACACGACTGAAGCAACTTAGCAGCAGCAGCATGTATGATTTAAGAACTGTAGAACAGCAGTATATTCCCATTCACTCGATAAACATTTACTGATGTGCTCAGAGCAGTGCTGAGCTGGAGGAATTCAGTGCTAACCACCCCCTCCCCAATCAATCACTATTTACTGTTATAAAGTAATGGGGACTTCCTGTTGGAGTATATGGTAATATGATTTGGCTAAACATTTTCATGAATTTTACTTTAAAAAATATTCACTCTGCCCAAATTTAGATTTCTAAACACTCACTAAAAGGAACCATGATTCCTAGGAGAAATGACTGACCCCAGGTCCGAGGTAGGGGAAGCACCAGCTAAACCTAGACTATCTTGGGTCAAAAGTGACAAAGTGCTCAAGGAACAATGGGGTCAAATGTGAGACAATGTCACCATCAAATGGAATGGCAATGGATTATTATGCAACCAATATAAAACAAATTCCCCAAACCCCAATCCACAATGATACTAAACAAAGGGTGGGGTGTCTTTAGAGAAAAAACGAGGAGAAAGCCGATGGCAGCAGACATTCACACTGTGCAGCGCCGCCCACAGACTACCTGCCAGTTCAACGAGGAAAAGGCAAAAGCAAGTGCAACCTTAACCAAGCCATCAAACTCAGAGTCGCCAGTAACGGGGCAAAGGGACACGTGTGCATCTGTGTGACACCGTGGGGGCCACACAGCACCATTTATACAGTATACAGTACTCTTGCCCCAGATACTTAACAGCAACACAGCCAAGAGGACAAAGAAAGACAAACCCAGAGTGTGGGGTCTTCAATGACCTGGACTGGCCTGGACTCGTGTAAGTCATGAAATACACACATAGAAAGGTGGGAGGGAGGGAGAGGAAAAGAGAGGAAAGCAAATGTCGGAAAAACATTAACAGTGAATTGAGCTACAAGCTTCACGCAGATGGCTGTTCACTGTACTATTTCTAAATAAATTAAAAACTTTCTGGTAAGTTAAAATTAAAAAAAAAAAAAAAGTCAGCGAAAGAAGCATTGCGTTCAATGATCAGCTTGTAGGAATAATCCTTCAAATCTGGGAGGAGGCACTTTCCCCTCAGTTGGGGGACCTGATGGGATTAGTCACCCTGACTTGGTGCATAATTAGATACCTGCTACTGTGCTGAAGCAGAGACCCCCTTCTCCACCCCAGCAGCTACTCTGAGTAGAAGGACAGAGGGAACAGCCTGACTGTTGGGTTTATATAATTTGCCCGCTAAAAAAACATATTCTGGACCTAGAGACAACTCTAGGTTTGTCATAGCTTTTCTTCTAAGGAGCAAGCGTCTTTTAATTTCATGGCTGCAGTCACTTATCTGCAGTGATTCTGGAGCCCAGGAAAAGAAAGTCTGTCACTGTTTCCATTGTTTCCCCATCTATTTGCCATGAGGTGATGACAAACCTAGATAGATTAAAAAGCAGAGACATTACTTTGCTGACAAAGGTCTGTCTAGTCACAGCTATGGTTTTCCCAGTAGTGACGTATGGATGTGAGAGTTGGATGATAAAGAAAGCTGAGTGCCAAAGAATTGATGCTTTTGAACTGTGGTGTTGGAGAAGACTCTTGAGAGTCCCTTGGACTGCAAGGAGATCAAACCAGTCCATCCTAAAGCAAATCAGTCCTGAATATTCATTGGAAGGACTGATGCTGAAGCTTCAATACTTTGGCCACCTGATGCGAAGAACTGACTCATTAGAAAAGACCCTGATGCTGGGAAAGATTGAAGGCAGGAGGAGAAGGGGACGACAGAGAATGAGATGGTTGGATAGCATCACCGACTCGATGGATCTGAGTTTTAGCAAGGTCCAGGAGTTGGTGATGGACAGGGAAGCCTGGTGTGCTACAGTTCATGGGGTGGCAAAGAGTCAGACGTGACCGAGTGACTGAACTGAACTGGGAGACAACTCAGTTTATAATCACCACCATGAAATCGACCAGTAATCATGCACATGTTCAACTCTTCTGGGTTCCCCCTGAATCCACCACTGCCCACAGACCCTCAGAGTCAGGTCACAGGATTAATCCCATCCACCAGGGCAGGGCAGCTGGGCCCTGTAGTGGGATGAATCTTGACTTCTTTTGTCTGACTTAAAGTTCCAATGATAACACAAGCTCCGATGAATCCTAATATAATTACCATAGTCTGAAGTGATAGCTCTTTTAATGCAAGGGCTAATTTTGAGGGTAAAGCAAGAACTCTTGTTAGGAGAGATTTTCGGCTACAAGGAATTAATTTTAGACCATGCCCTTTACATATACCAAGGGTGATAATAAATTTCAAATGTCAATTACTTGCATAAGGAATAAAATTTAAAATGGACTTCACTTTTCAACATGTTATCCTGGAACAGTCACGTACGCTTAGTGAGGGATTTCTAAGGCACAAAATGAAATTTATAAACAGACGGAATGAGCCTGTACATGAAGCCTTCGCTGAAATATATTAGCTTCACAGCTCCTTTCTGATTTTTCTGTTTTTTCTGTTTTAAGAAAATGAGATGACATTTTATGATTTAATGAACGATCACATAACTAGCCAGACTGCAGGAACATTATTTGGCTAGCAATGCCTTTTAGAACTCTTCCTGTTAAGGGCAGGGCTGATGGAGGCGGGTCTCTGAGGCAGGTTTGCGTGATGGTTGGGTTCATTTGCCCAAGAATGGCCGACACCTGAAATTCAGATCTGTCCTCTGGAAGGCTCCAGAAGGTTCTGGAACTCTGGATGTCCTGACACACACACAAACACTAAGCAGCATAGCCTCATGCAATCTGAGACTACGATGGGCAACAATGGCATCCTGCCTGTTTCTGGACACCTCAGTCGCTGGGACAGCAATACTCCTGTCCACCTACAACAGCTGGGCCCTGCTTAATTCCAGAGCCAGGGCACAAAAAACAACAAGCCTCATTTCTGGGGCAAATGGAAATACAGAAGCCAAGTGACTTAAAGTATTCCAGTGGCATAACCCACACTGGACGGGATGGTCTCCAGATGGCAATGCTTAGCTGAGAGGGAAACGCCCACTGGTCCACCAGCCACCAGCCCTGCTCCTGACTTGGATTCTCTGTCTTCTCAAGTCAGTGGTGGTACTGGGGTCTCTGGTGGCAGAGGTCAGCCCTAGAGCTCTCTCCCTGGGAGCGAGAGCGGGGGCCCTGGCTTGCTGAGTGTCAGAGGCCCAGACCAGGGGCGGCGGTGATGTGGGAACCTGGCTCCCTCACCCTCCTCAACAGACAGGTCTCTTCCAGTGGTCAAGGGGTCAGAGGACGGACCCTGTCCCTGCTCTCAGGCCCACTCCTGGGAGCCGAAGCTGGGGCCTGGTCCTGAGCAGCAGGGACCTACTTGAGACTTGAACTTCTGATTTTCCTTGTCACTCATCCCTACTGTCCTTTCCCTTCTTGACAGGTAGAGGATAAGGTGCTGTGTGTGGGGGGTCCAGAGGAGCACCTAGACTTGGGGAAAATGGAGGCCCCACGACCCACTGCAAAGACAGATGGTCCCTGGCTCTAGCATGGCAAGTTCCCCTCTGCCTGTGAGAGTTCCAGAGCAGTGGAAACGCTGCCAGGATGACTCAGGAGCAAAGTAACTGCTTCCCTGGTTCCCGACAGCTCTGTGCTGTGGATGTGGAAGCCCCACCTTCCCAGTACAGGTCCCACGTCTGCGAAAGCTCGGTTGCCTACCTGGACCGGGTCCGCTTCCTGCTGACTCCAGGGCTGTTACTCATCCGGTAGGCGGTGGGGACGCTCCTGTCCTCCCGTCGTCTCTCGGGGGAGTGCGCTCGTCTTCGAGGGGACCGGGACCGGGACCTGGGCAGAGGAAGGTGGGAGTTTCAGTCCTCTGTGTGTGGGGGCAGGGGAGCACCTCCACCACTGAGGTGGCGGCCAGCCCTGGCCTGTCCTCTGAGGCCCGCCCCCAGCCTCCCTACTCTGCCGACCCAGAACGGGATCCAGGCTCAGGGGCAGAGTGCTTGTCACGCCAGTGCTCAACTTCTAACCGGGGCACAACTCATGCTGAGGCTGGAGCCATGTGCTCTTGGCCAGCAGCGGCCAGCTCCCCGACTGGGCGTCTCCCTGCGGGTCTTGGTGGACGCGGGCCTGGTGCTGCTCTTCCTCCCTCTTGCCTTTGCCCTAAAAAGTTCAGCTCACTGATATTTCTATCAAAATTAGGGACGGAAAGGCATTGAGACTCTAGTGAGTTTTTCTACTTGTTCTGAATACTGGCAAGAGGAAGAAACTAAACAGAATAAAGTTAGAAGGTGACTTGAAATTTCTCCTGTGTGCACTCATCTTATGGGCTCTTAGCATGAAGAACAGGCTGCAGGCCCACTGGCAGGAAGCCTAAACCTTCAATCCAATTCAGACCATGCCATTCCCGTGAAAATTTCGGCTAAATCATTTGTTTCTGAGATTTCTAATGTTTTACTCTCCCCTTTCCTGTGCCTGGAAAAGGACTATTCTATTCATGCAGTGTCCCACAGACACCAGCACATAGAGCTCCAACTCCAGACCCTCACCTGTGGGGTCAGGTCCTTAAGAAGAGACCTTTAATAATGGGGTTAGGACTCTTATTTAAGTTTTTTGTCCATTCAGTGAAAATACTATTTTGGGGAAATCTGAAATAAGCAGATATCTGAGCAAAAAAAAAAAAACAAAAACCCAAAACCAAAACAATTTATTTCTGTTCTGTTTCTATGACAACACACTCAAAACCAATGTAAAGAAGAGATGTTTTGATTTTGTCATCTAAAAATATTCTACACTGAATCATTCCAGTTACAACCAAACCTCCCAAACAACACACATGGTTGTTGCAAAGATCAGCCTGTAATCACATTCCACCCTCTGTGTCATGGAGAAAACCCTGAGTCATTCCTGAAAAAACACCACAACCACAGAATGAACCTGCTCCGGGATCAACTCCCCTTGACTCTGGGGCTCCTCCCACACAACTGCTTCTCAGCTTATACAGCGGTTTTGATTTTCCAGACCTTTCCTAAGATTTAAGTAACAGATTACAAAGGTGAGGTCAGTCAGACACCTTGACATTTTACCAGGTTTCCCCTCAAAAGAGCTCCAGGAGGCAAATCTGCTCGTGGTCGAAGCTGCCTGATAACTGTCCCGCTCTGCTGCTGCTGCCACTGCCGAGCTGCTCTGACAAGGCTCCGTGCTCAGTGTCCCTGGGGAGGCTGTGGGTCTGTGATATGGAGGTACACACTTCACATTCAGAATAAAATGTGCTGAGCTGGGCAGCACTAGAACCCTGAAAAAGGGCTCTGCTTAATCAAAACTATCGCACCTATGGAACGCTCAGACGCAGAATTCTACAATAAACTCAATAATCAGGAAAATGGATTAGTTTTTAATGTTTGCAAATTCGTAACTTTGAAATACAATACCATTTAGCGGTGGCTATGAGTATTAGATTTCTTTAAAGTGAAGAGGCTGTTACCAGTAGATTTCAAGTTATCTGGGAAAAAAGCCCATCTCAGAATTATGGGCCGTGAGCTATGCCAGATAACGCTTGGGTTTTATTTTGATTAAAGAAGCTCTAATGTTTTTATTCTATTAAGTAGGCTCTTAATATTGCTACCACGACACAGTTCAAGAAACAGGAATTCCATTCTTTCCTTAAATCATCTGTATAACGTGACCAGAGGCCTTCTTATAGAGATGCAATAGTCTGAATTCAAAAAACTTCAAGCATAATGCAACTTGGATATTTTTTTCTTAAATAATAATAACAGTTTGTTGTCAAATAAAAGCATAAGGAAACCTTTTGTCTGAATGATGAGATATTTATAAATAGCTGCTTCTACCAGCGTTTAACCACGTCTGCGACCCACTTCTTCACTCCTGTTACTTCACTGCTCACAGGTCCTCATGGAACCCAACGAGTGTCACTGGTGCCCTGGCAGCAAGGATCTGGCACCAACTGGCTTGAATAACCAAGAGGATCCCAGGTTTTACTTCTTTTAGCTTTTGAACTGTGGACCCAACTTCACTCACAAATCCTTCCTCCTCTCCTGAGGGGCTAGTGTCTCCACAGCTTTTCTCCCCAACACTATTATCAATGGCTGTGGCCCGTCTGGGGTTACGACTCACTTCCTGGAAACCAGCATGTGAACTGTCTCCTTGTGGGAACATCAGTGGCCCCACGTTCCTTCAAAGATCAGGATCAGGAGATAAGCCACTCACTCAGTGACTAGATATGCAGTTTATCAGGGGAAGAAGTGAGGAATTACAAATTTCAAACTAAAATATGACCCCAATTTGGTCCACCTGAGTTCTTTTTGAACATTATATGTAACTGTTATAAAAGCCACGTTAACCTCCAGCCTCTCCTTGAGTGAAAGCCCTGAGGGAACTTTACTTCAGGAAGTGACACAAGGGCCCATTATCCTCCACAGAGAACACCCCAAAATGTGGGGGTGCAGAGTTCTACCTAGAAACCTCCCCTTAGACACAAACTAACCAATGAAATGACACCACAGGTGATCTTATTAAAAGCTTTACAAATAAATTGAATTTCAAGCTTTAGTCTCATTGAGTTTAGTTTTAAAATACCTAAACTGTTAAAACTGGATTTTAATTTTAGGCAGTAAATTGCATGAGTACATCTTTATCCCATTAAGATATAAAACCTAATGTGATATAAAAGTAGAAAACAACAGAGAAAGAAGTCTTATACTTTAATCAATGTTGATTTAAAAGACACTAAATACTGCCTTGCGGTAATCACTGTGCTTTCTGAGAAGCAACAGACTGATTTCCAAAACTAAAGATTTTTCTATGACTAATTCACCTTTGGAGAGCCCGAGTCATCAATAATTTAGACATATTTGATAAATGGGACTTCAACCACACAAGCATTAATATATTAACATAAAAATTACTTATGATAGTAAAGCTTTTTAATCTTAACTTTCTACATTTTACATAGGACTTTAGTAATTTAATATACAAAAGAAAATATATTTCAACTGTACCATCCTACCCCAAGCAGAAATATTAACAAAAGTCATTTTACTTGAAGCTGGCAGTAGTCTTTTTAAAACAATCGATTAAATTGTGTCAGGCCCAAGAAACAGTCTGATATATCCTATGTAGACATTATGTCTGTAATGGGTTATTCTATCTGAAAAGACAGTTAAAGAAATAATTATGATAGTTATCATTAGCAACCTCAATATTTTGGTTAAAACTTAATTTTTTTCTTTTACATTTCAAACAATTCATATTACCAAGAACACCAACCTCCCTCATTTCATAACTGCTGCATTCGAAATTCAGTTGGGTCCCTAGAAATTATTAATGTGAGCTTGGATTAAGAAAGCAGGTCTATAACCAGCTTAGAAAAATATATAGTTTTATCAGATAAAACTCACTCTTCTCAGAAATAAGAGCTGAGGCAGGATCCTACTTGGTGAAGGTAACTTATGTCCCTGGGACCCAGAGACCAACCACAGGACAGCTGGGCTCCTCCATACATCCAATCAGACCTGAAACCCACTTCAGCGCCCTGAGCTCAGAGGTGGTCTGATTTCAAGCAGCATCACTGTCACATACAAGCTTTCAAGGCAAAACTTCCTGGACAAATACTTTGAAGGTTCTGTTTTCTAATATTATTTTTAAAAAACAATTTATAATAAGTTGCACTTTGCCTTGATACTTTATTTAAGCTGTAAAATCAAACACCAAAGATCTGCTGATTTAACTAAAGTCAGCTGATTTAACTAAAATTAACTGAAAGTATCATATAGAGATTACTGTGTGTGTGTGTGTCTTAGTTGCTTAGTAATGTCCGACTCTTTGGGACCCCATGGACTGTAGCCTGCCAGGCTCTTTTGTCAATGGAATTCTCCAGGCAAGAATACTGGAGTGGGTCGCCATTTCCTTCTTCATAGATACTACTGAGATTTTTTTATAAGTTTGAGAATTATGAGAATACTCAGCTCTCTTTACACATAAAATACTTTGTTGGTAAAATTAAGGTAAAATTGTCGGCCTGCTATCACAGAACTCATGTTAACCATTTTTTAATCTTTTTCTTTAACTGAAAATTGTACACTAAGGACTAGGATTTTGCTTCTTGCACTTGTCAGCACTGAATGTATGAAAACAATATAAAATACACTTGCATATAAAATATGTAAGTCTAAACAATATAAAATACACTTGCATATAAAATATGTAAGCCTATTCTAAAATAAAAGCTATTTTAAAAATACTAACATAATATACACAATGACTTACTCTACTATAGATAGTCAATAAAAACCATGGAAATCCTAGAGAGCTGAAATTCCAAGTATTTCATGAACACTTCTAGTTCTGAACAGACCAACCTGGGGAAAAGTCTGTGGCCATTAGGTCTGACCAGATGGGTTCACCTAAGAACCAGACACCCACACCTACTGTTTGTGCTCAGTATGCACCACGAAAACCAACTCATTTCTTACATAAGAAGCGATCTAAGGAGCCCTGAGCATTATCAGGCCCCTAAAAGGGATTTAGGAGTAGATTATAATTTCTTCTCTTTGAGCCCTGAAATAAATGAAATCTATGAAGGATTTTACTGAGTATGGTTATTATTCATAGGGCTTATACAGGTCTATTTACTTCCACTATATTATAAGAAATTTTTTCAAATAAGAAACCCTAGTTTTGATATATACATACAAGTTCCTGAGGACTTTCAAAAATTGGAAATATGTCAGCAAAGTTGTTCATTTAATTAAACAACAAGGTGTGTGTGTGTGTGAGAGAGAGAGGGAGGGAGAAGGAGAGAGAGGGAGAGCAAGGGATAGAACATCTAAAGAACTAGCAAAAATGCAGAGCCAAAGATCAAATTTATTTATCGTGGAGGTAAACCTAATTTCATTGTAGACAAGGGTAAATACTTGTCAAGCCTTGAAGGTCTGGTCTAGGTAAAAACTGGGAAGCATGTTGTTTTAGGGTATGTTCAAGAAAGGCTAATGTGTATACAGTACAGTTTTTTTAAACATAAAAAATAAAAAGTATAGGGCCATCTGCATTTTTCACATGGAAAGGAAAGAAAAGAACATCAATTGTAGAAGAAGTAGATTAGTACAAGTGCTGTGCTAGAGAAACTAAGTCCAATTGACATTCAGTAAGAAATCAGAAGGCGTGAGGTAAGTTTTAAAACTAGAAACTAGCTTTTCTGAACCTCCTGCAAGTCAGATGCTTTAAAAATCAGAAAAGTACCTGCTTCACTAAGCACTAAATTCTGTGATCCTTACAGGTTTCCGTGTATATTATTTCTGTTGCATAAAACCTTAAGCTGCTTCCTCAAAAGCTTGCTTTTGGTTGAACAGTGACTGTTAGTGGGAGGCTGGAGAAGCAGATTGATTGAGAAAACAGATCTGTGCCCGTGTTTCCTCCTTTACGGGCACTTGCAGGTGTTGTGCCAGTGAAGCTGAACACAGCCACAGTGCACGTGTCTCTGGTGTTGGCAGATACACATTCAAAAGGAATTAGCCTGGGAAAGTCGACTCATTCACCAAACAAAACGCCCCCAACCCTGTGAATTTTCCACACATTTTCAGCAAATACGCTAGGCTTGCTCCCAAGACCTGTTAAAAATTTAAATACCTCTCTTTTAAGAAAAACCTGGCAGTAGTTGATGAATTTTGGAAAGTCAGGTTAAAAAATATTTTGAAAAGAGATTGCAGGACGCATCTCTGCGTAAAGACACGCAGGTGTGTGGGTCTGTGCTTGCGGCAAGCCGGGGGAGGGGAGCCCCGCGCCCCCTGCTGGCGAGCAGGAGCAGCGGGATCCGCCCCGCACCCGACGCCCGGCCGCGGGGGCGCCCTGCACACTCACCTTGAGCGCCGCGCTGTCCGATAGGCACTGGGAAGACAATGCTTTGCTTTTGAGTGAGACCTAGACCTGGACTTGGACGACGAATGATACTTGGGAGACCGCGATCTTGTTCGAGACCGTTTTTTGTGCTTTTTCTTTTTCCTCTCTCTTTCTTCTTCTCTCGGCGGGTCTTTGCTTCGGCTCGAGCGCCCTTCTGGAGGCTTCACGTCTAAAGTTGGCAGAGGTCTGCCTCCAGCCAGTAGAGGACAGGGCACGGTACCAGCCTCCTGGAAACATAAGCACACGTCCGGATCTCAGCAAGGAAGATACACTGTTTCAAAATGTGTTTGTAAGATTCCGACTTTGGCGCTCTCTCATCTGTTAGAGCAGCCCATGCCTCCGTCTGTGGCTCTAAATATACCCCCGGCTTCTCTGGGAGAATGATGGCTCCTCAGAGGCCAAGAGCACGAATGCCTACCTCTCACGGCCGAGCCTTCCCGTGCAGGGTCCCGTCCCCAGCCTGCCAGGCTCTGGAGGCTGGATCTGAGAAAAGAAACGCGGCACATGGAGGGCTGTGTTAGGAAAGGAGCCCCGCCTGCTCTTTCCTAAATAATTGTGACTTTCCACTAAAAAGGAGATTCTTCAAATTGCTAGCACTAGGTTTTTATGGATCTCTGCTCTGCCTGAACCACAAGAGGTTCCTCTTTGATTAAAAAAAAAAAAAAAATTATTTGTCACTAGAACACTCCTTTCTTTCTTTCTATGAGGTAGTGGATATTAAACTGTGTCGATTACTGCGTATTTTATGTAAGTCAGATCACGCCATGCACCTTGAACACAGTGCTACATGTCAACTGCTAACTGGAAAATGGTCCCTCACCATCTGGTGCTACAAGGATGAAGTCACTGGTCACTGGAGTTGCTGACCTTTGACACACCCTGAAAGAAGTTCAGGGCAGAGATCAGGAAAGAGGCCCTCTGTGCTCTGGGAAAAACTGGCAGAACGTGCCTTCAGATAGTTAGACCTTTACAGGAGAAGATTCTAAGAGCGATTCTTGTACCTCCTCATGCTTGGAAAAGCACTAACATTACTAAGAGACATCTGCTCCTCATGATATGCAGCCATCTTCCGCCAAAACGTGTGTTTCACTGCACATCCCGCTTCACCAAACTCACGTATACACAGACCCTGCCCCCTACCTCTCAGGAGCAGTTCCTCAGAGGTCTGAGAGGCTGTCTCCCCAGGCTATCATCCTCATTTTTGTCCCAAATAAAACTTGATGTGCACCTTTTCTCAGGTGACACAATTATACCTCAGTAAAACTGAAAGTAAAAAAATAAAGCCACTAATGGGAACCACGACAAGACAATCCCATCAACGCAAGCCAGCCTTACTCCCCATGTATCAACACAGCCAGGAATTTCACTTAATGGGTTATCAGTCTTCAGACCTCTGTATCCAAGTATGACAGACACACAGAGAGTGCACAGATCTTAGGGCTGCTGCCTACTGAACTTTCATGTCAAGACACCAGCGCATACATCAAGGAGCCACCACTCTCAGCTGTGTGCATCCAGAGCAGTCCCATTTCCAGGACTTGTTCACTACGGTCCAACCAGGAAGGGAATTACTACTCAACTTTAAAAATGATGTGGTAGTCCTATTTTATTGACATTTACATTGTCCATGTCACAATGTAAGATTTAAAAAAATGAATTTACAAAAAACAAAAACAAAAAAGCCACACATAAGAAAACCACAAAAAACACCCCCCAAACCACATTTTATATTTGCAATTGCAGCCACCCACCTTCAGCCCCTTTCCCTCATCCTGAGCAAGGTCATTTCCTTGATTCAGTTTACGTGAATTTTAACTACAGCCAGTAAACACCATACACAGAGATATACTGAAAAATTTGGAATTTATCATTTTGTGCCTCAGAACTTTCAAGCTGTTAAGGTTCATGAAAAAAAAAAAAAAAAAAAAAAAAATCCCAGGCAGGGGCTGCAGCCCCGAGTGGGTGCTGGCTGTTGGCGGGTGGTGGGCTCTAGCAGGCCTGGCTTCCCTTCTCCTTGGGTCCATTTGGATAAGGCCAACTGGATGAGGCAAAGCAACACTTTGTGCAAATGATTCTTCTGAAGCTATGCTTCTTCCCCTGACTTGAGAGGAACCGTGATGGTGGTCTTGTGGGGCAGCCACCAAAGATGTTGCCCCTCCGATAGGGGCATGCCCAGAGAACAGGGCTGCCTTCCTGCCAGCCTCCTGTCGTTTACACTCACAACACACTGTCTTCACATCTTTCATTCACTGTGAGCTGAGAATCGCTCAAGAACAATATGCCCTGCTCCCAAAGCAGTTTATCCCCACCGAAATACTCTTAGTAACCAGGCCCCCTGCGGAAGGGCACACGGCCGCCTGGTGCTCCTGTCGGGCCTTCACTCTTCTCCACCGTGGCAATGCTGCCCAGGGCATTTTTAAGGTTTTGCTTAAACTGTCTCCAGGGAAACCATTTCATCATGAGACAGTTCTTCTTATCAAAAATGTCTTTCTTACTTCAAATTATTTTAGTGCAGTAATCTTTTTCTTCCTTTTTTTTTTTTTTTGGTGTCACTTGGCATGGCTTGAAGGATCTTAGTTCCTCAACTGGGGATCGAACCTGTGCCCCCTGCAGTGGAATCGAGGATTCTTAACCACTGGACCGCCAGGTAAGTCCTGCAATAATATTTTTTCAGGTTAAATTTTAAAGTAATTGGTTGTTGTTAAACAATTCTAACATGTAGATACAAAACTTTATATCTGAGAACACCTAATTCCCACTCTGGCACTCTCTAAACACATACAAAATGATACAATAAATTAAGACTAATAAAATGTAGTGAGTTTTCTAACTTTAGAGGTTGGAAGAAGGGAAATGCTGCCCCCTTCACCCCCGCATCCATTGGCTTGTAGAGAACTCTGCTGTTGCCAGGCTGGAAAACCAGCTTTTAGTGCATTAAAAAACCCCAATAACCATGGACTCTAAATTAGGAATATATGTAGGTCTTCTCAGGTGGCACTAAAGAATTCACCTGCCAATGCAGCAGACGCAAGAGATGTAGGTTGGATCCCTGGGTTGGGAAGATACCGTGGAGGAAATGGCAACCTACTCCAGTATTCTTGCCTGGAGAATCCCATGGACAGAGGAGCCTGGTGGGCTACAGTCGATGGGACCGCAGAGTCAGACACGACTGAACACACACACACACACACCGCCCCCGCATGAAAAAGTGAGACGGAATTGGGGGTAAAAGTCACCACTAAGAATTTCCAGGCCAGCACACGTGAGGCCTCTAGGAACGCTGAAGGTCAGGGCCCAGGGACCACAGGGCAGTTGGGGCTGCTGTGGGGAATTTCCCTGGAAACCAGAGAGCCCGTTTTAGGAGAACTGAGACTCCATCTTTTATCTAAGTGGATGGTTGAATGAAGAGAAACACAGGATGGCTCTCTCCTTCTCCTGCACAGGGGACAGACAGAAGAATGGCACTGACGAGTGATAATGAGCGCTGCACTAAGAGGGGGAGAAGGGGAAAATATGTCCCCCCAAGGACGTCTGCAAAGGACAGGAACCAGGGGGACGAGGCGCTGCAGGCAGCCACACCAGGCCAGGAGGGGGAGAGGCAGCTCATTAGATGAATCCCTATTTATACGTTACTGCCAGCCTGATGATTTGTATCTCTGAGCTTCATTACTGCTTCTGCTGCCTTTGTCCTAATGCCCATCGTTAGTAACACTTATTTTACCACTGTGGTTATCGTTTATTTCATTTTGAGGCGAGGGAATAAGTAAATCAATATATCAAAAATATAACTTGCAATTAAGTCATAGATCCATTTAGTCTAATAAAATGATCTATTACCCTTCACCATTAAAGTAAAAATCAGCAACTTGGGGGTGGGGGTGGGGGCGGCGCTTGGCTGGGCATTCTGATGACCTCACTGTTTTTTCAGCTTAAAAATACAAAGAGGACATTAAAAACCAAGCAGTTAGACTTGAGAATAACAACAGAATGGGATAACCAATCCTACATGCCCAGTGGTAGCCCCTACAGTGGTGGCTCCAGGGGCAGGCTGTGTGCGCCAGCATGTCTCAGCAGTCTGGAGATGTACGTTCTCCGCAACATGCCAGTGCTTCTGAAACCCAGAAACTTCAAGATGCATCCTACAGCCCAGGGCAGCGGCTCTTGTGACCGCACCTGAAGAAACAGACTCAGGTCATGCCTCTCATGCAGGGTCACCAGCAGTCAAGGGAGGAGCCCAGTGTAGCCCACAGGGGTACCTATGCCCAGAATGTAAGTAAAAATGCAGAGTTTAAGAGACTTGCAGAGATGCAGGTGCTCTACCCAAACATAAGCAGGAGGACCTGGTCTCCCAGGGCCCCCATGACTGCTCGGGAGGTGGGCTTCTTGGCCTCCAGTGTCGGGGAGCATCCCAGCACGGGGCACATGACAGGGCAGGGGTGCGTCCTGGCCTCTCCAACTACACCAAAGGTGTTCCTGTGTGCACAGCTGGTGGTGGGGTACACACTCCAGCAACACAGAGGAAGCAATTCATGGATATTTATGACACAAGCCATGGAACTACTGGGTTGACCAAAAAGCTCCTTCAGTTTTTAAGTAAAAACAAAAGATACATTTTTCATTTTCCCCAAGAACTGCATTGAACAACATACTCATCATTCTGTTCTATTACCTTCTACTGTTTTCCAGGCAGTTTTGTAATCCCAGGGATTCCCTGGTGGCTCAGAGGGTAGAGTCTGCCTGCAATGTGGAAGGCCTGAGTTCGATCCCTGGGTCAGGACAATGCCCTGGAGAAAAAAATGGCAACCCACTCCAGTATTCTTGCCTGGAAAATCCTATGGATGGAGGGGGAGCCTGGTGGACTACAGTCCATACTGCTGCAAAGAGTCAGACAAGACTAAGTGACTTCTCTCACTTTTGTAATTCCATCTTTCTAACACTTTTTATCTTTTTGAGCCAGGTGCCTTTTATAGTCTTTCAGGAAACTGAAATTTTTTCCACTAAGAGAACTTTGTCAAGACCGAAATACATGGACATCTGAAGGTGCAATGTCTGGTGAATACAGCAGATGGATCAGAACTTCCCAGCCAAGGAAACAGCTGCCTCCTCAGCCAGGTGGTTTTTACCTGATCATTAAGAAATGCGCGATCTTGTGTTACCCCAATGGAAGATTATTTGTTTTCTGTCAACTATTTCCAGACGCTTTTTGTTGAGTGCTGCTTTGTCTATTTGAAGCAGTACTTGTTGCAATTAATCCGTCTGGTTTTCCGGAAGGAGCTCATAATAGAGGATTCACCTCCAATACTACTATATACACAATATCACTTTCTTTGAATGAAGACTGGCCTTTGGTGCATTTGGCCTGCCTCATGATCTCTTCTGTTCCACATTATTGTATCTACTTTCATCACCTGTCACAATTTGTTTTAAAAATGGACTGTTTCATTACATTTCAGTAAAGAATTGCATGGGGAAGTATGGTCAAGAAGGTTTTCTTGCTTAACTTACATGGAGTCCAGACATCAAAGTGATTAACCCAACCAAGCTGGTGCAAATGATCCTCACTGCCTGATTTGAATATTTTGAGTATGTCAGCTATCTCCCAGGTGGTATAACATTGATTGTTCTTAATTAATGTCTCAATTTGAAAGCTATCAACTGGTCTACCCAACTATGGAGCCTTGTCTAGTGAGAAATCTCCAGCGCTAAACTTCAAAAAACCACTTCTAACACATCTGATCTGCTGCAGCACCTTCTCTATACACTGCACACATTTTTTTTTGGCATTTCAGTTGTATTTTTTATCTTTCTTGAAATAATAAAGAATAATATGCCGAAAATGTTTTTCTTCCATCTTCAGTATTAAAATGGCTACACAGAAATTGATCAATTTTTATTTATTTTTTAATGCACTGATTTTATGACAGCTGTCACAATACAGAGCTGGAGAGCGTGGCCAGCCAGGGGAGGCTGCGCCTGCGGATGCATCCTTGAGATGCCTTGTGACGTCCTGTGAGCTAGGCTACCCTCACAACTCAGAAAGCAAACCCGACTAGTTAGTGGTTTTGCTTAAGTCGTTTGGGGGCAGTAGGGTAGGTTTCTAGCATGTATAATATAGAGCCCTGACTGACACAGCAATATGGATTTTTAAACTACTGGCAAAAAAGAATGAAAACCCAGCTAGCTCTGTAATGTAGACTGTGCTGTGGTGGTGGAAATGTTCTGTTTCTGCACCACCTGCTGCATTTAGCTACCAGCCACGTGTGGCTATGGAGCACCTGAAATATGGCTAGTGTGGTCAAGGACCTGAAGCCCAAATTTTAATTAAGTTTAACTGAAATTGCCAGGGAGTCCCCTGGTGGTCCAGTGGTTAAGACTCTGCCTTCCAATGCAGGGGGTGCAGGCTTGATCCCTGGTCTCTCCCACATGCCTCCTGGCCAAAAAAATCAAATCATTAAACAGAAGCAATACTGTAACAAATTCAATAAAGACTTTAAAAATGGCCTACATTAAAAAAAAAAAAAACTTTAACAGAAACAAAACAAGATTGCCACATGTGGTTAGCAGCTACCATACTGTATAGTGTATATCCTGAAGAAGGCAAATGACCCGTTAATTTATACTATAAATGATATGAATAACCTGAGAGACTAAGCCACTGCTGAGTCAAGATCTTCCTTGCAAAAAAAAAAAAAAAAGACCTTCCTTGCAGCCCCACATGTCCTGTGTCTGGTTTCTGAAGGTGTCTGGCTAAGGCCCTGCACACAGTGACCTGTGAGAAGCTGCCTGTGATGCCCACAGGAGACACAGCAACAGAACCACATGGCAACCAGTGCCAAACAAGCAAAGCGGCCTCTCAGGGACGGAGTGTTAATATTACAGCAAGGATGACTAAGGCACAAATCATCATGGGTGGGGGGGAGAGCATAGGCTGGTTTGAGTCGTGAGCAGGCAAAATCAAAAGGAACTTTAGAAAGATCAGTTACTCATACGCGTATTTAAAAACTGACATTCCTTTTGTTGGTAACACTGAAAAATATTAATCTGTCTTTGATCACAACCAAGTATTTGTCAACAAGTTAGCACACAAACTAGCAACTACTATTTCCTGCTGTGGGAAAACAAATTGCTCAAAAGCAGACTAACACACCTTTTAAAATGAAATCTTATTTCTGAAGTAACACTACAGTAACTAGGAAATGGGATAATCATGCAAAAGACTCAAGATAACGTTTGAAATCAGACTTTGAAATGCATCCTCTAGAACTGTATTTGCAAATTTCTACCCGTGCTGGGCATGCCCCTGCAACCCTCCCAGCAGGGCAATGGCCCAGGTCTGACTGCTGAGGCCTCTGTCCAGATGACCCTGCGTTTTCCACTCTGTTGGCACCCTCTCCTCCCCTCCCATCAGCTGTGTTTGCTCGGGCGTGCTGCTGCCAGCCTTGCCAGTGCTGCTACATACATATCCTTCCCGTGGAAACACTGCTTTAGCTCGTCAGTGTCCCACTTGTACTGCAGCCAGTGGTCCAGCCTCTCCCAGACCTGCCTGTGTCACTGACTTGTTCTGCGCCTCCTCCACAGACCCTTCGATGCAGGGTTGCAGGCATTATCACTGCCTGCACAGGCTTCACCGGCCTCCCCCACAGGTGAGCCTCTGGGCCTCCTCGCTACTGTCACCTCTCCAAGTGATCCAGGTTCCTCACAGTCCCGGTGCCCCCTCTGCTGTCCTGGGGGCCCGGGGCCCTCACCCACACACTCAGAGCTGCTCTGCACCTTACAGGGCCGGCGTGGTAGAAATGTTCACGTGTAGATGCCAACCCCTCAAAAGTGACTGGTCATGAGAAACAGGTTTCTAATTCATACCCCAAAGCTCCTGGAATTATCACAGAGGCTCAGCAAACATGGGTTATTTTTGTTCCCTTTTTCTTTTCAAACTCTTGCTGGACCTTAAACCTGGCAGGATCATTAACCTGAAAAAAGTTACTGCATCTAAACAAAGTACTGAAGTCTGTTGTTACCACGGAAATGATGCCATGATTCAACAGAGACTTGATTCAAAACTTCTGATTTCTCTTCATTTTGAATTAACAGTGCATGTGTGCACGGACACACATACACAAAATGGGATGGTATATACACAGATTTCTAAGTACTACTTATGAATAGGTTTTTATATATTTTATACACCACTTAAACGTTTAACGTAACTAGTATCTGTCCACATCAATAAATACACTTCAAGACATCCTTAAAAGTTATACCTAAACATAAAATCACCTCTCCTAACAAACAGACCAATGGAACTAACAGACAAGAATGTAAAAATAGAGCAAATACAAGCGGGAAAAGGGAGCCCTTTACACTAGTGGGAAAAGATGTGATTTAGTGGTTTGTGTTGTGCCTAGCTATATGCTCCTCAAAGTGAAGTAAATTCCCAGTGGGGCAGATTAAAAGACAAAAAAGAAACTGTTGGTAATGCTGATGACACAGAGCTAACACAAAAACAGCAGAGCCAGTCAGCCAGCCAGGAGAAAAGCAAAGGCCATAGAGGGTGTTCTCAGCAGGAGAGCAGAAAGGCCGTGAAACCTGCGAAAAGTTACTCAATGTCCCCTATAATTAGAATTTGTAGTTAAACCAAAGAGATAACATATTTTACCACCTGTCAGACTGAGAATTAAGGTAGATGATAACCCATGCTGGCAGGGAGGCAACAAAGTTATATTCATACACAAGGGAGACAAACAAAACAAAAACATCCCCACCCCACCCCAGAACTGCAATAGTCACTGTAGGGCCTAATTTAACGGTAAATTAAATTTAAAAATCGGAAATGTAATAATTCCACGGTCAGGGATTTACTCTGTGGGTACACTCACCTCAGTGAGTGCACAAGTCACAGGAGCCGTTATACAGTAAAACCCCGAGTAGGGCCCGTGCTTCTGAGAGCAGGGAGGAGTGAACAGCACACAGCACATGCAGATTAGCTTGATATAAGGGCTGATGTGTGAAAGGACTGATGGTCATGCATCCAGTGAACAGTTACCAAGTGTTCATTACATACCAAGCATCACTCCAGATGTTCAAGCTGGTTTTAGAAAAGGCAGAGGAACCAGAGATCAAATTGCCAACATCCACTGGATCATGGAAAAAGGAAGAGAGCTCCAGAAAAACATCTATTTCTGCTTTATTGACTATGCCAAAGCCTTTGACTGTGTGGATCACAATAAACTGTGGAAAATTCTGAAAGAGATGGGAATACCAGACCACCTGACCTGCCTCTTGAGAAATCTGTATGCAGGCCAGGAAGCAACAGTTAGGACTGGACATGGAACAACAGACTGGTTCCAAATAGGAAAAGGAGTCCGTCAAGACCATATATTGTCATCCTGCTTATTTAACTTATATGCAGAGTACATCACGAGAAACGCTGGGCTGGAAGAAGCACAAGCTGGAACCAAAATTGACGCCACTGAACTCCAAGTCCCCTGGACACTGAAATAATACACCCGAGCAGTGGGGCCGGCCACACCAGCCTGAGTCAAGTGCACAGGGAATGGCCAACAGAGTCAGGGTCACCTGTCTCCAGAAGCTGCTTTAGACTGAAAATATTTTCAAGTGTGAATCTCATTTATGATAGCTGCCAATTTAATTCAGGTATTTTGTTTCAAAGTCATTAAAGATATCTATCACCACCTGCAAGTACTGTTAACGTTTTTGTTGAAATAGTTTAGTAGCTATAATCTTTCCCACTAGATGTCCAGGAAGATCAACCCAATGATTTAAACATGAAGCATAAGCACTCATTTCTAAGGTATTACAGATTTAAAATATATGCTTGAAGAGAACACAGTGGGAGATGCCACAAAAAAGACAAATAGGGTAAGAACCTAAGTCTCAGGCTATCTTGTGTTTATAGAGAAGCGATTCTGGTACCTGTGACAATACTGGCAGTACAGCAGACAGAAAAACTGGGTTAAGGATGAATGACTCTGGCTGTGATTGAGTTTGCATTTAGACACAATTTTATTAGAAAATATAGATGCACCCATGTAGAATAATTGGTTAAAGTATCTATGTATGTGGATAACTTTTAATTAAGTCCTTTATTCACTGCCCAAGTGACATCCAAACAATAAGGAAAATGAAAATAGCCACTCACACCCCTCCCGTGGAGGCAGTTCCCTGTCTTCCTAAGTTCCCTGCCCTGGTGCTATATGCATAATTTTTATAGCTGCAACCATAAAAGTGGAGCTGCTCCGTATCCTGCCTCTTCTTCCTTTTACATCTAACGCAGTCTTAATGGCTGCCAGTTTCACCCCTGCACTGGTCCAGAGGTCCTCCCAAAGCTGGGCGATGACCGACGGCGCCTTCCTGTTTTTAGCCTGGCTGGTGGCAGCGAGGCCCTCCCCAAGGGGGGATGGACGCGTCTGAAGGCGCCATGTAAGCCAGTGCTCGCTGCTCCCCAGTCTGATCCAGCTATTATTTTTGAGGCCTCCTGCCAGATTTGAATTTCAGACTGACTCCTGAGGTGAGAAAGCTGATTTGACCTTGAACACAATGCTGAAAAAGGCTGCTTTCCATGGAGAAACAAATAAACCTGTGGCTACATGCAGCAAAAATCAGTTGTGAATAATGGCTCTAAATTCTTAGAAATGTCAACGTAATTAAAGTAAAAGACGCACAGGGCCCGTTCTACATTACAGGGGAAAGAGCTGCAAAAGACATTTCAGGGACACCTGGTGAAGTGGCGTGAGCCCTGCTCTGAGCGGTCCAAGCCCCCCTCCACAGCCTTCTGAAGGAAGGAAATGGGCCAGGGGGCTAAGTTCTGGTCCTACAGCTTACGAAAGAGTTTGTGAGGCTCTGACCTCACAACTTGTCTTAAGAGAAGATGACACTGACCGTATCTTATCTAACTTTTCTTTTAATTGAAGTGCTGATAGTAACCTAGATCCCTGAGTAAGACTATAAGCCTAAGTGTGAGCTCAAGGGCTGCTGTGATGGCAGGAACATGAGTGCTCTGGCGGGTCTGTCCAGGCCTGCGGTGGGTGCGAGGTGAAGTTCCGTTGCTCCTGTGAGGTCACCACAAAGCACAGGCTCCCAACCTGGGCCCAGAGGCCTGGACTCTGACCCTGCACCCAGAATGTGGTGTGCGTATGTGCATTCTGGGAATCTTCATCAGACTCTTGCTGACACCAGCTATACAGTACAGGCAGACCTCATTTTCACAGATACTATGGTTTGTTTTTTCCCAAATTGTTGCAATTCACAGATACTGTGTTTTTTTTCTTTTTTCTTTTTACAAATTGCAGGTTTGTGGCACCTCTGTGCCAAGCAAGTCTATTAAGGCCATCCTCCCAACGGCATATGCTTACTTCACATCTGTCTCACAGTCTGGTAATTCTTGCATTATTTCAAACCTTTTTCATTATTTGATCTGTGATCAGCGAAGTTACTACTGCAAAAAGGTTACGACTTGCTAAAGGCTCAGATGATGGCTGGCATTTTTGGGCATCAAAGGATTTTTAAATTAAAGTATAGATTTATCTTTCAGGCATATGTGCTTGCACACTTCAGAGACTACGGTATAGTGTAATAACTGTTACACACACGGGGAAACCAAGAAATGTGCGTGCCTCACTCTGCTGCCAGGTCTGGAACTGAACTCCATGGTCCCTCCACGGTCTGCCTGAACAGGCACTCCATCCCACGGGGGAGAGGCGCAGGGGCTGCCCACAGCCTTCACGCAGCTCGAGAGCTGAGAGGCTGCAGGATTCACACGCAGGTATTCTACCAATGGTGCTTAGTTCAGAGCACTGATGTGGACCCTTTTAAAACTCACCTCTACGCTGAAAGGACTCTCTTCAACTTTCCCGACTTCTGCTTCTGGCAGAGGATTTTTTAAGGTCTGTAAAAATAAAGCGGCTTTTCTTTTACGTTCTGCTTGGAGCTGTTTCTCCTTTGATTCCTTAGACGCTTGGGCCAGCTTTTCCCTGGCAGCAGCTGCCAGTCGATCCTCCAACTTTTGCTTTGCTTAAGGAATAAACAAAGAAAAAAGATGTTTAGAGCAAGCTGTATTTTATAAATACCTTGCTGTCTTAATTTTCACGGGCAGTAGCATGGCCATGAGATACAATGCAGTTACTTTAAAACATGAACATGATACTGATTTCAGGAAAGGTCAACAAAACAGGCAAACAGATTTCTCAGAGAATTAGTTTATAATGCTTATTATTAGTACTTTTCATAAATTTACTTTCAAACTCAAAGTCAGAAAGCTGATGGGGTTCCATAGCAGTGAAACCTGGAATGATGAGACTCTTGGAATGGTTCTTATATACAAGTGCCCAAACAGTCATACCAGGCAATGAACACTCTGTGAAAAGTGTTTTATGCCAAATGAACCGACACACAGTTGAGTTCACACGCAGTAAATGCAGATTTAGCAACACAGGCATGAACACATGTGTGCTGGGGAGAGGAACTACAGCATATCGCAAGTTCCAGGACCTCCTGTGGTTAAAGAGTTATCATTTATCAATGCTGTGTGATCTGTCTGTGTATACATAGAAAAAGCAATTCACAAAACCAGAAGAAGAGTGCTTATTTTGAAAGAAGGGTAGAACACTGCTGGTCATGCGTCAGAGATGAGCGGCGGCCACACTGTGACCCATGAAGACGAGCCGCAGTCTGAAAACCAGCAGGGGCCCCGGCCCCTTCAAGGGTCCGATGGTTCTGTAGGGAGAGGCCTCACAGAAGGGCACCTGCTGGCCCAGAACATTAACCCGAGCTGGGAACATGGGCTGAGCATTTGCCCCAGGGCTGCTATTAAAGCACTCTTGGCCACTCTCAGCTCCTCCTCGGAAAACAAATCGCCGAGGGCACTGCATCTGAGCTTAATGAACAGCAGTGCTCCTCATTTGACTGAGAGCTTCTCAGCTGAACAAAAACATCACACAGCTCCCCAGTGGTCTGCTTCCAAAGGCTGGAGACTCTAGTCGGCAGTCCCGTACTTCTGGCTTAGTAGGTTAATCTTGTATGTACATACTTTTCTTTTAAGAAGTTTAAAACATTTGACAAACCTTGCTTTGCTTCTAGCTCCTCCTGGGTAAGTTGAGGCCGCTTCTCCTCAACAACTACACAGGGTGGGGCAACTGCCGGGTTAGTGTTTGTAGCACTACTAGAACTTTCTTGGCCTTCTTTGCTTTCTTCATCATCATCACTGTCATCATCTAGCTTAACACGATTTTTTTCCAGGGGAAGTAGATCATTTTCTTTGGCCTTGATTGCAAAGCTTATTGGAGCAAATGAAGCTATTGAGAAAAGGTGAAAATGGTAATACATTTTAAAGTAACTGGAAGCACAGAGCAAAAATCTCGGCCCCACCATTCACATGAGCATCAGTTGGTGGGAGCAACGTCTGGAGTGGAGCCACATCTTACGCAGAGGGAGGGTCTAGGGGCCGTAGGCAGTGCCCATGATGTCAGAGAGCCTTTAGAAGGATGTCACACACCCCAGGCCAGAGGCCAGATGCAGGGCACTGCAAGCACCGGCTCCAACTCGGGCCACGTCAGGACGCACACACCGAGTGCCAGCTGGGGTCACTTCAGGGCCAAATGGTCAATTTTTGTTGATATTTTCCTTCTTTTTCTGGGCTCAGCACATAGCTGAGTTTCCGTAAGTAAGCATATGATGCGACTCCACTATTAAAAGTTACTTCTAAAAAAAAAAAATCCCAACTATATAAAATAAACTTTTTTTTTTTTTTTTTTAAACAAAAGCAAGATAATCTCTTCCTTTATTCAGCAAACATTTGACTGGGTGCCTACTTTGTGCCAGGCATTATGTCAAACTATTCTCTGAACCTGTAAGACAATTTTAAACCTAAGATAACAAAAATTTAGGTGGTTCAAATTTTTTCTCTCCTAGAATATTTGGAATTTTTAATTTAAGAGAAATACAAAGGCCCAAAAGGAAACAATCTTCTTCCCCTTCCCCCCATCCACTCAACACTCACTCACTGGGTCCCTTCTTCCTCAGACACTATGGTAAATGGCTCCTAAGGACACCTAATTGGTTGTAATAAGATACTTTGTTTTAAAAACCATGTGTTATTACTGATGAAAGCTATTCAAGTAAACCTCAATGAAGGGTGATTTTAAGTGCAGCACAAATGCGCTGACTCTGAGAAGGAAGTGGATCTGGGTTAATGAAGGCAGGTTCTGAAGTGGCTGGGGTTGTGAGGGTGAGCTCACTCAGCTGACCCCCGAGGCATCCCCACTTTCAGCATTTTATGGTTCCAAATCCATGTGTGACTTGAAGCTGGCAAATAACCCGATCACCGACATATCATCATCTCTCGTCAATAATCACCTCAAGCTACAAAGCACACCCTAAGATGTTCAATGTTGGTAAACAAGATGTTCATTGTTGGGCTTCCCTGATGGCTGCGATGGTAAAGAATGTGCCTGCAATGCAGGACACCCGGGTTTGATCCCTGGGTCAGGAAGATCCCGTGGAGAAGGGAATGGCTACCCATTCCAGTATTCTTGCCTGGAGAATTCCATGGACAGAGGAGTCTGGCGGGCTACAGTCCATGGGGTAGCTAAGAGACACGACTGAGCAACCTAAGGCACATACAAAGCGCTTTTTTATAGTCAGAATCAAAGGGGCAAAATCAGTCTCTGTGTGGAGTATGCAATGCTATGCACTTGGACTGTGCAGGGTGGTGCACGTTCCTAATAAACCCCAGACAAAGAACACAGGAGGAAAAATACACTTTGTTGGGAGAGTCAATATTAATCATTTTACTGTGGTTAAGAACAGCCCTTATCTTTTGGAGATACATGCACTCACACTGATGGATAAAACGCCAAGATGTTGGGATCTGCTTCAGAATATCCTAGGGGTGGGCTGGACTGAGTGTATAGATAAAATTAGTCAGTGCTGGCCACGGGAGCTGGACGCTCAGTGCTGCACGTGTGTGTGGTGACTATTCCGCCAGGCTGTGTTTTTGTACCTGTTTGAAATTTTTCATAAGAAAAAAGTATCATAACATTAACCCTGTATTGCCTCTAGGTCTCTTTAATAAATCAAAGTCAAAGAAACATGTCACTATAAAAGAAAACTTCAGTTAACTGTTAATCAAAATTACTCAAGTTAACTTGGGGCTAAAGTACTATATCATAAAACAATTTTAAAACAATTACTCCCCATCTTCAGGCCTCCAAACTAAAATAAATTCAACCAACAAATACATTAAAAGGAAAACATCTGGAACACAGCTTAATGCACGCCAACACCATGCATATACTTTAAAGTGACTTAAAATAAGAGAACTGACTAATACGCAGTCGACACGCCTCACCTCACTTCACATTTGTGACCCCAGGAAGAGACAGAAATGAGCAAGCCTCCCCATTTACAGATAAGGAAGCAGGTTAAAAAGGTGAAGTAACTTTCTCAATGTAGCTCAGCCAGAAAGCAGGCGATTAGGAATTACTTCCTTTGTAGAATTATTCAATTTACAACTATTGCTTCTACATGGAAGCTTATTTGCAAGTCACATCACAACATGTGAAGAGCACTTCTTACAGCCTTCAGTGTCCTGTTGTGTTAGGAGGCAGCCCAGGCTCCTGGCCACCTCTCCCACTGTGTTCCAGGCCAGCCCTGTCCTCCGACTGGAGCTGTCGCCCGCTTTTCCTCGCCTGGCTTTCTTCCTCGGCTCTCCTCAAATGAAGCCTCTCCTCGGCAGGGCCTGCTGGCCTCTCCTCCTTCAGGCCACTCTTCACAGTTTGTACTGCGTGTGTGGTCTGCTCACCTGGAGCCTGGAACAGGCAAGGACTGCAGCACTAATGTGGCCCAGGTCTGCACCGACTCTCAGGAAACACTTGTGCATGAACCCCGTGTCTGGCCCTCCGCCTTCCACATCAGACATGCTTCCTTTCTTAAGGTCATTAATAACTTTTAACTTCTATGGTAAAATATGTTCTCGGTGGGAAATTGTGAAAACATAGGTGAACAAAATGAAAGACCAACTGCAATCTGGATATGGGAAAAAAACGATCTGAATATCAGTGGATGGTTCCGAGGCACAAACATGTGCATGTGTGCTAATACAGGACAATGGGACCATGCTTTACAGGTTTTAGCCCGCTTATTATTTCCACTTAACAAGCGTAGACAGCTTTCCATGTCAAATACATCATTTTAATAAATGGCAGTCATATTCTTAGTGTGGACATGCCAGTTTATTTCAATCTCCCACAGCTGTTCCCACTTTTTTATTTTTGAATGCTCATGAGCCTTGTGATGAACACCTGGCCGAGACAGCCTGGGGAACCAGCCATTTCCAGGAGCGGGAGGGCGTCTGTGTTTAAGGTGGGTCTCCACCGTCAGGCTTCCTCCTCCAGAGAGGCCTTACCAACAACACTCCACGGACGGTGTGTGAGGGCCCAGACGCCCACACCCTCTCTTTTACTTTAACTTACCAAAGTGGAGGCAAAGAACAGTATCTTGTCAGTGAAGATATATTTTAAAAATCTGTTCACATACCACCTATTTTTCTTTTGTGAACTATCTTTTCGTGGCCTTTGTTTTTCTACTGCAGTGACTTTTCTTATTGATTCACAAGAGCTCTTCCTATAGCAAGGATTTTGACCTTTTATCTTCTGTTATTATTAGCAATCACTGCTGTCCTGACATTTGTCTTTCAACTCTATATGGGCCCAGCTCCCGTCAGACCTATTAATCTTTATCATTTATGGCTTAAATTCTTAGGCAGTCCTTTCCAACTCTAAAGACTAGGAAAGAACTATCTAATTTTCTTCTCCTTTCATGGTTTTAGTTTCTGCATTTAAACACTTTGTCTGGAATCATTATTTATTGTCAAGTGGGGTGTAATAGTCTAATTTTTTTCAAATGGAGAGCCTGTTTTTTCAACATCAATTATTGTCATACTAGGGAAGCTGTCTCATAAGCATCTTGGGAACTGTGGGTGCTGTTCCGGCACCTGTCTGGTGCTAAGACTGGCTGTACTGGGAGATTTTGTGGTACGGTACCCCACTGGGACTTCTGCAAGGAACCCCACCTGCCCACACTTGCTCTTACTGCCCTTCCGAACCTGCTTCCATCTGAGAAGCTAACACCTGGGCTTCACAGGGCTCCTGGCCTGCACATTGCTAGGCTTTGTGAGGCTAAGGTACTGGGGCTCAAGAACTTTTAAACTTTCGATCTTTGGGCTCTGGAGGAGCTTAAATCACAAATTACCTTGACCTTGACTTTGTCCTGGCCTGCCTGATTTTAGAGGTATTTCATTGACCAATGTTTTCTAAATTCTTTTAGGCCTATAGATCTATTTTACTGCCTCTCTGGAGATCATTTTAGCAATTCATACTTTCTTAGACAATTTTATCATTTAGTTTCAAAATTTTCAAATTTAGTTATATATATTGTTTCTGTGTACTTAAAAATAAGTTTTTTTCTTCCTTTTTTTTCCATTATGTGTGCATTTGCTTTCTTTTCTACACTGTATTAAACTTGCACAATGATGAAAAGTTTTACTGGTCTTTTAGTATTTCCTCACTGATTTCTGCTTTTTTTAGTGATTTTCCTTTTCTGCTTTCCTTACATGCATTAGGTTCTTGAGTTGAATGCTTGGTTTGTTTTCATTTTTTCTTTACCAACACAAGCATAAGAAGTTATAGGTTTTTTTTTTTAAGTTTTCACTACATTTGATAATTTTTTGATAATAGTCGTTTTCACTTTCTTTGACTATTTTAGGGCATGCCACATCTGTAAACTCTGCTCCAGCGTTTAGAATACTTTGCATTCAGAATCTGATATACCTTAATTCCCTGGCATTTAATGCCATAGATACATGTCTAATGTGCCAGCCTGCTCTTTTCCCCCTGTGGAGGACAACCTATTTTTCTTTCTAGATGGCTTTTCTTCCATCTTTATTCTTTTCCTTGGAAATCTGAGGAAAATTCTGAACTTGTTTTCTCATCCAATCTGATTTTGAGTGCTTTATTGTATTTTAAAAATTGGCAATCTTTTTGTAAATCTTTTCCAGATGTTGGATTATCAGTTACACTACTTTTACAGTACCTTTTAATTCTGTGAGAATAGAAATCAGAGAGTAAAAGAATTTTCCTATAACTTAGTAACTGCTTCCAAGGGCTCAGATGCATGTCCTTCTGAACTCTTGCTTCTTTGCAGGTGCAGTGACCTGTCTCAGGCAGGGTGGGTTCTGTTAGACACCTGCAGCTCTCAGGCGTCTCAGGCTCAGAGAGTGCAAGGAGGCGAGCACGGTTTCATCTGCTGAATTACCGGGCACTCACAGGGGAGTGGAGGGTGCCCCATGGAGGGCAGTAACCTTGGCTGAGGGGCTGACCCACTGCATTGGATCACACTGACAGGGCCCAGCTGCCCTCAGATGCTCCTGGCTGTTCTGGTCTTTGGCCTGCTCCCTTCTTTGGTTGACAGTGGGTTCTCCTGGGGGTCACTGTCACTGACTCCCCAAATGTCCGGCTTGTTCCTATGAACTAAAGTCCAGATGGGCCGGCTTGTCTTTCCTAAGCATGTTCCCCCAGCTTTTGGAGCAGTAACCAACCCTACCCTTCTTTTATAATTTTTAATTGAAGAATAATTGCTTTACTAGTAATGGTTTTTACTCTCTACTTACTACATTCTTTTGGTTATTCCAAGGAGAGTCTGAGGACAGCTGGGAGGGGTGAGAGATGAAACACGCATGCTCAGGGAACCTCCTATACTGAGAGGCTTACAGATGCTTTCCTACTCTCCTAAATCACTGGTTCCCTAGTTATTCGTTTGGGTCATTCTGGTCACTCTTGAGAACCTTGTCTTTGGTTGGTGGGAAAGGCCCTCCTGTGGTCCTGGCCCATCCTGCACCGCCTGCCTCTCCTCTCGCCCCAGCACTAGCTCCAGCGCCCCTCCTCCACCTGAGGCCACCAGTTTCACTGCAAACCTCCCACGTGGTTTCTGCTTCACACACTCCCCACACAGGGCAAAGAGACTCCTCTGATCTAAGCTGTAAGGTGTTTTGCCCCTGTCGGGAGCCTCAGGACCCACCGGGAGGGGAGAGCCCCACAAGCTGGCTGAGGCTACCTTGGTGGGTATGCCCCACTTGACACCTGAGTCGCTCGGACCGCTTCCCATCTCTGAACCAGCCACACATTTCAGATGGCACCGCCCATGCCTGGGTGTGAGCCTGTTTCTGGGAGTCCCTTTCCCTCTGCATGCCCTTTCTTGTTCCCACTTGGTAGAATTCACTGCTTCTGCGCATGTTCTACCACACAGGGTTCTCTGCTAATGTGCCTGTGTCAGCTTTTTTCTTTCTATATGTCTGTCCTGGTAGACAAAAAACTCCTCCCAAGAACATAAAGGGAAACTGGAATGGAGTGAATGGAATACCGCCTGGTGAAAGTGAAGTCGCTCAGTCGTGTCGGACTCTTTGCGACCCGGTGGACTATGCCTACCAGGCTCCTCTGTCCATGGGATTCTCCAGGCAAGAATACTGGAGTGGGTTGCCATTTCCTTCTCCAGGGGGTCTTCCCGACCCAGGAATCGAACCCAGGTCTCCCGCATTGGGAATACCTGAATGGAATACCGCCTGGTAGAGACCCTCAAGGGAACTGCTTTAACAAATAAAGAAAACTAATTCCATCGGCACAATAGTCTGAATGTAGTTTCAGAAGTCCAAGGGGGTACAAAACATTATTTGAAAAATTCTAAACGCTTCCATTAGCCCTAACACAAGAATAGACTGTTAAAAACAAATGTATACCTAAGATGAGTTTGTATCCAAATGACCCCAAATTCAAAATCAATAAAGTATTGGGTTGGCCAAAAAGCTTGTTCAGGTTTTTCCATAAGACAGTACAGAAAAACTTGAACAAACTTGTTGGCTAACCCATATGCTATGAAGTAAGCAAGTTTCATTACAGCAACTTAAAAGGGGCAGCCATTCCCTCCTGTCCTATGGTTGAAGGTAGCTGACCGTAAGTGGTCTAGCACTCTTCGTTGCTAATTTAAAGTGACACCTACGAGGTACAAGATCAAGAATGGAACTCTCGGTAGTGAGGACAGCGTACCTTTCACAAGCTTCCCGTCTGGGACAGCTCTGCTGGACGACGCCTCCTTCTTCCCTGAGGAGACACCTCTTCCCCCTGTGTCGGCTGCGTCTTCAGACACACTATCTTCCCCAGCGTCACTCGGCTTTTCAGGAGCAGGCTCTGCAGGAGTCTCTTCTGGAGCTGACACAGCCTGCAGAGGTTACAACATGACTCTGAACTGCTCACCGGAAATGATGCAGGATTTGTCAGGAAACAGACACAGAGTATGTATATTTCATGGGACAACAGCACTGCTATGTTACTGCCTAAGTAACACTAAGGAGCATACTTTCTAACTCAGATTTACTATTTTCTGATAGAACAGACTGAAAAGAGGAGTATAAGGAGGTATTTCCCCTCTAACACCATTTTGGGAACAAATGCCCACAACTTCTGTGGAAATGGATCACTGAGAACACATTTAGAACACCAAATTATGCCTGGAACCTGCAGATAAGTCGGTTTTCTTCAGTTTGAGGAGTCAGAGATAAAAACCTGAGGAAATCCACTGATATGTTTTCTACCAAAACAGGTTTTGAAAAACATCAGGGTGTCCGTGTAAATAAGGAGAGGAGAGGAGAGACAGAAGAAAAGGATTATAAGGACAGGAAGAAATGCTTCCAACAGGTACCTAAGAATCAAACGTGGGGCCGTTTGCAGGGAGGGAAGTTGTGAAGGGAGCTGCTAGCAGGCGGCCCTCAAGGACAATGGTGGGCAGCACCCTTGACTGGACAAATGATCATCAATGAACTGTGAATGTGGTCAAAGGTTTTAACAGGTATAAAAGAGAGAGGGGGAGAAAGGTAAGTCAGTAAAAGCAAGACATCCATTACACCTAAAAGCAAGTGTAAAATGTATAAGCCCTATTAGTACACATCTTGAGAATAAGACCAGTCTTCCCACACATACCTGTGCATTCTCACCCCCTTCTTTCTGGAGGAAGAACTGCTTCTTAAACTCATAATAGGCATTATACTGGTGCCAAGGCTGCAGGAACTCAAACCTAGCAACAGAGAAGGGTTGAGCCATTCAACAAGACGCGCTCACTGCAACACCTCAGATCCGACCAACCACACCTGCTCCGACTTCACAGTGACCGACTCCTAGGATCTCAACAACCCCTCGTGGCAGCCACAACACCCCCCACACACTTTACAGACCCAGGAGACTGGGGCAGAGAGCTCATCCACAGTACAAAGATCACGCTGCAACCACAGCCTCCTGTTTTTACATTAACAATCTGAGCATGGAACATTATTTGATTAAAAACACAAGGTGAAGTTGGTTCTAAACTTCAACAGCAGATTCTTGAAAAGCATGAATTACCGACTTTTATTTTAGGCAGGTCCAATATTTTTAAAAAATGAAGCAAAACAAAATGAATGAATAAAAAATTGTAACAATAAAGAAGACCACCACCCCAACTCAAAGTAATTGAACAAGATGTATTTATCTAAACATAGGATTAAATATATATGTATATATATAAAGAATTATGTAGCTAGGTTAAAAAAAGAAGCTAAACTAAACCTCAAATACCATCTACCTATCCCATATAAACTCTTTCACTCACCGTTGATCATTCTTGGCCCGCACGCTGGTCTCAAACTTAAGGCCGTTCCTGGCCACGTACTCTGCCAACTTGTCAATCACAGGCTGGATGTCGGGGGGTGGGGGGATGATGGTGGCCACGGGAGCAAGTGCACTGCAAAGATGAACAGAGTCACACCCACAGCACTAGGCCCTCCCCCAGATCACTGGTCGGGGCAGCCGGCACAGCGGCTGGAGGAGGACTCGCACTGTCTCAGTTCCCACCAATAGGTAAGTTACACAGAGACAGGGATGCGCTTATCTGAGATGACTGGGACTCCGGGAACTAATCAAAGCCAACCCACTTGAAACAGGGACTGAAATATCATTGCTGATTGTGAAAATAGGGGTTTTACTCAAAGTGACACTTAAGGTCATGAAAATAGGATCATCTCCTCCCGTTTCCCTCCAATTGCTAATTCTCAGAAGTAACCAAGAATAAACCAAGTGTGGATTTTTTTATCTTAAAAATGCTGGCTAGCATAATTCATCACCCATAGTTTCATCTTTGACTTTCTAGCACGTTCAGAAAGTGGGTCATTTCTACAAAAATACCCAAGTGTTCTGTCAAGTTTCCTGAGCATATTTTCAGCACGTTCCAGTGCCTGGTCAACTAAGACACTCAGAGTCCCCTCCACACCACCCCTGACAAGGGCTGGGGGTTTAGTCCCTGCCGTGCTAGCTCTGTGAGTCAATGGTTTGCTGGGCTGACGGCCAGGTTACCGTTTCCCACTTACATCAACTTTACGAAATCCGGGTTTTTGGCAAATAACTGGACTCCATACTGACTATGCCCTATACTGTCTACCTGAGATGGTGACACAAAGAACAGATGCTGGGGCTCCAGGGAGGGGTGTGGGATGCTAACAGTGAGGGAATTTTCTCAGTTGGTTAAATCTCACTGCTCTACATGCCTATGTCATGATCAACCCTGTAACGTGGGGACTTAGATAATAAATACTCAGATAACAGAGACCCTCTGTGTGACCCACATTACAAAGAAGCCCAATCCAAGAACACACATGCTCCAGGTGGTCAGCAGGAGAGCATACCTTGTGGTGATGGTGGTGGAGGTCACCCCACTGCTCGTCTCCGCCGTGGTTGGTGGGGGAGGTGGCGTGGTCCCTGGAGGGGGTGGGGCAGTGGCAGTCACTCCAGTGGAGCTGGACACGGCCACCCCGGCAGGCAGGGTGCTGTAGTAAGTGGCAACGTCAACCCCTGGAGGGGGAGGTGCCAGGCAGTAGGTGCCGTCTGGCAGCATGTAGTAGCTGTAGTACATGGCTGCCACCGTTGCTGTGAAGAGACACATTTTGAGGGCATGAGAGTGGCAAATGATGGGCCAGCTGACTAGAATACACAATGCAGGGAGAAAGGGACACTTGCTCAAATGCAGTGTCCCTTCTGTCCAATGTCAATCATGTATTGTCTTTATTTTTCTGATATAAGAAAGGATGCCCAGGGGGCAAAACAATTTGGAAGAACTGGACAATGTCCAGACACACACCCAGGAACAATGGAATCTGAACATGCACGGGGACATTCAGAGAAGCTCACTGCCTACACAGACTGCAGAATGGCAGATTAGGACAAACTCCCCCATCCAGTACACCAGCTCCCCTCCTTGTGTGTCTTGTGAGATGACCGTCTGAGGACTAAACCCCTCCACTGGCTTCCCTGTTTGACAACAACTCTCCACTCTTTACACTTGTTACTTTCCTCTTTTAAAAATTTGTCTTGGCATAAATCCTTTTCTTAGGTCTCCCAAGGTAACAGACACAAAAGCAAAAACAAACAAATGCAACCCAATAAAACTTAATAAGCTTTTACACAACAAAGGAAACTATAAATGAAATGAAAAGACAACTCACAGAACGGGAGAAAGTATGATGATGTGACCAACATGGGCTTAATTTCCTATATACAAACAGTTCATATATCTCAATAACAAGAAAACAAACAACCCAATCAAAAAATGGGTAGAAGACCCAAATATATTTCTCCAAGGAAAACACACAATGGCCAATAAGCATACAAAAAAGATGGTCAACACTGCTAATTATTAGGGCAATGCATTAAAAATACAAGGTATCACCTCTCACTAGTCAGAAGGGCCATCATGAAAAAGTCTAAATAATAAATGATGAAGAGGGTATGAGAACAGGGAATCCTCCTACACTGTTGGTGGGAATGTAAATTGATGCTGCCACTATGGAGAATAGTATGGAGATTCCTTATTCCTTAAAAAACTAGAGCCACCCTATGATCCAGCAATTTCGCTCCTGGGCCTACATCCAGAGAAAACCCTAATTCTAAAAGACATGCACCCCAATGTTCAAAGCAGCACTATTTACAATAGCCAAGATATGGAAGCAGCCTAAATGTCCATCAATAGATGAATGGATAAAAAAGATGTGCTATATATGTACAATGGAATACTATTGTTGTTAAGTCGTGCCTGACTTTTTGTGACCCCATGGACTGTAGCCTGCCAAGACTCCTCTGTCCATGAGATTTCCTAGGCAAGAATACTGGAGCGGTTGCCATTTCCTGTTCCAGGGGATCTTTCTGACTCAGGGATCAAACCTGTGTCTCCTGCATTGTGGGTGGATTCTTAAAACTCAAGAGAATATTACTCATCCACAAAAAAGAATGAAATAATGCCATCTGTAGCAACATGAACGGACCTGAGATTATTACTTAGTGAACTAAGTCAGAAAGAGAGACAAATATATTTGATATCATTTACATGCAGAATGTAAATGGGCTTCCCTCATAGCTCAGTTGGTAAAGAATCTGCCTGCAATGCAGGAGACCCCGGTTTGATTCCTGGGTCAGGACGATCTGCTGGAGAAGGGATAGGCTATCCACTCCAGTATTCCTGGGCTTCCCTTGTGGCTCAGCTGGTAAAGAATCCGCCTGCAATGAGGGAGACCTGGGTTCGATCCCTGGGTTGAGATCCCCTGGAGAAGGGAAAGGCTACCCACTCCAGTATTCTGGCCTGAAGAATTCCATGGATACAGTCCATGGGGTCGCAAAGTGTCGGACATGACTGAGCGACTTCAACACAGAGAATCCAAAATATGATACAAATGAACTTATTTACAATAGAGAAAGTCTCATAGTCATAGAAAAGAATATCAAAGAGGGAAGGAGGAGACATAAATTAGGTATTTGGGATTATCAGATACATACTGCTATATATAAAATAGATAAAACAACAAGGTCCTACTGTATAGCACAGAGAGCTATCCAGTATCTTTTAATAAACTATAATAGAACTGAATCTGAAAAAGAACATATATTATATATAATGGATATAATAAACAAATCTGATACATATCTCATATACATACATGTATATACACGTATGTGTGTGTTTAGTCGTTCAGTTGTGTACGACTCTGCAATCCCATAGACTGTAGCCCACAGGCTCCTCTGTCCATGGGGATTCTCCAGGTAAGAATACTGGAGTGGGTTGCCATGCCCTCCTGCAGATCTTCCCAACCCAGGGATCAAACCTAAGTCTCCCACACTACAGGCAGATTCTTTACTATCTGAGCCACCAGGGAAGCCCATATACATCTGTATGTGTGTCTGTGTGTGTGTGTGTAGATATAAAAAACTGAATCACTTTGATGTACAGCAGAAACTAACACAACACTGTAAATTAACTACACTTCAAAAATAAACAAACATACATTCGTCTTGGAAGTAAGTCATCTCGTCTACAAAGCTGCGCTGCTCTGTAGCCACTGCATGTCCCCACCTCAGCACAGAGATGCACTGCAATTTACTTAGGAAGTCCTGATGGACACTGAGATCACTTTGGGGCTTTATTATTATAAACAGTGGCGTACAATAACTTCTTACATATTTTGCCCACACATGCTAGTATGTGTAAGACAAAGCCTATTTAAAGACAAACAGCAAAAAAAAAAAAAAAATAAAAATTCCTGTATGTTTATTCTTTTTCTTTTGGTGAGGGAAAAAAATTCAAAACCAGCAAAACCACAGAAGACCCAATGATCTAATTAAGCATCTAAATTTCTAATCCTGTTGTAGATAAGCAACTGGTTCTGACTACAGAGATTTAATTTCCTGTTCATTAGAGGATGGTGAAAGATTTTTCTAAGTAAGGAATTATATTTTGATTTTCAATTAACTTACTTTAAGACAAAAACACAAATAGCAAGAGCTATTCACTGCCAGTGGTGTCCAGCACTGGAGGCCATGCAGGGAAGATGCGGGAGGTGCAGCAGCTCCCTACATCCCCTAACAGCTGGATCAGAGCCCTGCCACCCTCGGCGGGAACGACTGCATAGTTCACATGCGCCGCGGGTGTATCCGCAGATGCTAATGACTTACTCTCTGTTAATTACACACGTCTCAATTCCTAGGTTGTGACTCTCTGGCTTGATGCTGTGCACCAACCACCGTTCACGTTGACAACAATATTCCACATTTTCAGAGCAGTGTGTGTGGCCTCAACATTATCTCTACGTGATCTTCAGCATGGAGACATTCAGACCACACCTCTGAAGGCAGGCGCGGGCAGAGATGAGACCACAAAGGGCTGGGCATTGAGGGAGGAAAGGGAGGTTAGCTCTCTAAGCCCAGCACTCAGCACACAGAGTTTGATGGGTGGACAAACTGATAGGACGTTCACATACAAGCTTTTCCTAACCAAAGGAGGTACCTGAATGTGAAGAGAAGCCTCTGTGAGATAAACCATAACCTTGAAAAAATGGAATTACGTTTCCCTTCATCCCCTTCAGATAATCAAGCTACCAGGGTCTTTCTTCTCACCCCTTGGGCAGAGCCACCATCAGAGGAGGAATGAGGCAGCATCAGCAAGATTAGAGTGTGCCCTGCCCCCCACCCCTCGACAGAGCACACCCCTGTGTATACTGGGGAGAGGGGACAGACAGCAAGTGCTGTCCAAAATGTCACACCTCAAGGAAAGGACACTCCACGTCCTGTTCCAGACAGTTAGCCTCTTGCCTGAAAACAAGTCAAAATACATTTAAAAAATGTAGCCATAACCAATGAAACAAATATGAAATAAAAAAAGTCTGTAATTAAGTTTTGATTATATATTATGCAATTATAATTTAATGCATCCTTTATGTAATAGAAGTGAATAAATTATTTCAAAAACTGAGTAACATCCCTTTGAAAGTTTTGATATGAATATGCAGATTAACCATCAGTCTATACCTGAGCTACCCATCATATTAAATTAAAACAAAGACTAAAAATAGGCCTGCCAGAGAAATGGCAGATGAACTTAAGAACTCATCCATTACAAACGTCTAAAAACATGTGCTAAAATAAAGGAGAAATTTAAAATGCATAGCTGAGCTCAGAAAGAAGAAAAGAATCCATCTCCAGGTGTGAAAATCAAACAAAGCTTCCAAACCCGAAGGCATCTCTTAAGCCTTGGGTTTACTCAGGATGTGGGGATTCCCACGCTGGAAACGGGGCTCAGGCTGCAAACCCAAGGGCCACCCCAGGATCCACTCTGGGGAGTCCTGCAGAGGACAGACTGGAATCAGAAACCCAGGGACAACATGTTCGGGATGCCCTCTCACTTCTTACACAAGAACTCTGTGAGTCCCTTCCAATAAATTCTAATTATACCTTGCAAAGGTGAACAGGAATTTGAAAATCCCTGTACATCCAAAAATAACCCTGATGGCAATGAAACATCGGAGGCGTGGTGAGCTGAGAATGCAGACTTGCTTGCTGCAAGGTGCCTGCTGGGGCAATGCCACAGCTGAGGACTCAACACTGTGGCCAATTATGAGGCTGTTTCTCCAAGATTCTCTGTGCATGGAATGTCACAGATGAAAAGATTTTAGGGAGAAAGTTGTTTCTCTTCTTTTCACCACAGACACTGAGGTCTGGGTGGATGTGACAGGGACAATCTCAGCAAAGACCCATGCCTGTCCTGTCTTGCCCCCTAGTTTATGGTGAACAGCACTGCCCCTCGTTTCTGACCCTGGCACCTCTAAACCGTGTCTTCTGCCTGCTATGAAGACCTTCCTAGTTTTTTTTTTTACATTCAACAAATAATAAACCCTGATGAGGATGTATAGAAAAGGGACCCCTTATACACTGTTGGTAGGAATGTAAATTAGTGTAGCCACTGTAGCAAACAGCATGGAGGTTTCTCAAAAAACTAAAAATCAAATAAACATATATTGGAAAAAAAGAAAATACTAACCTGAAAAGATACATACACCCTAATTTTCACAGCATTGTTTACAATAGCCAAGATATGGAAGGAACCTAAGTGTCCATCAGCAGATGAATGATAAAGAAAATGTAGTATATATACACAGTGGACTACAATTCAGTCATAAAAAAGAATGAAATCCTGCCACCCGCAGTAACATGGGTGGAACTGGAGGGCATTATGTTATAAGTGAAATAAGTCAGACAGAGAAAGACAAATACTATATGACATCACTTACATGTGGAATTTTAAAAACTACAACAGATTAGTGAATATAAAAAAGAAGTAGACTCACAGAAAGAACAGACTAGTGGTTACCAGTGGGGAGAGGGAAGAGGGGAGGGACAAGACAAGGATAGGAGATTAGTAAGAGGTACAAACTATAATGTGTAAAACAAATAAGTGCGACTTCCCTGGTGGTCCTGTGGTTAAGAATCCACCTGCCAATGCTGGGGATGTGGGTTCGATCCCTGGTCTGGGAAGATCCCACAAACCGTGGGGCAACTAAGCCCACGTGCCAGAGAGCCTGCGCTCTCTAACAAGAGAAGCCACTACAATGAGAAGCCTGAGCACCACAACTAGAGAGTAGTCTCTGCTCACTGCAACTTGAGAAAGTCCACATGCAGCAACAAAGACCCAGTGCAGCCAAAAATAAACAAATAAAAATTTAAAAACTTATTTAAAAAATTTACTAAAAAAATAAGCTACAAGGACATATTGCAAAGCACAGGGAACTCAGCTAATATTTTATAATAACTATTAATGGAATATAACCTTTAAAAATTGTGAATCACTATGTTGAACACCTGCAACTTACCACCTCTGCCCCAGGAGGCTCTGCTCTGCCTTCCTGAACACACATTGCTGGGGCTGTTCTCTGCAATCTGGGCTGTTGGCACAGAGGGCCGTGCCAGACCACCTGCACAGCTCCCAGGACAGAGCAAGCACCAGAGACATGTTTAGAGTGAAGCCTGCTGACTGAAGGGCGCATGCGCCTCCTAAAGACCCTTGGGCTGAGACATTCTGCAAGAGCGAGAAGCTGGGCACGCGACACCACCCCACAACACTCGCTGAAGACGTGCACTTGCCCTGTGGGGCCTCACAGCTCTTTAAGTCCTTGAAACCCTTTAAAATGACCACCAACTAGAGCACATGTGTTTTTGTGTATAGCTCCCAAGTCAGAAATTCTTCTAAGTTTTGACAATGCCTGGACCAGATGGCGCAAAGAACAGACAGAAGTCTGGTTCCTGGGAACTTACCACCGTGTCCCAGACTGAACTGGGGCGGGGGCAGGGGCAGAGGGAAGGTGCAGGGTTCCAAAGGTCCCCTGCGGTTCCGTTTCCCCCTGAGCTTCCATGACAGACTGCTCCTTACTAGGTCTGCTGTTGATCTCAGGATTTTCTGTGAATTTTCCAAGAGGGGATTGGATTTCACCCCAAGTTAAATGTTGATGTGATTTTAATAAAAATCACTGAGTACCACAAACACCTACTCCAAATAAACCCAAGACAGATATTTCAGTGAGGGTCTACACTTTCCAAAGGCAGGTATAGTTATATGGAAAAAATTAAGTGGCTTAAAAGCACCAGGCACATCCTTAAGCACTTCCTCCTCGATACTGTGCGTGCTTAGACAGCTGTAGAACCCAGGGTCACAGAGACCTGCCTAATTACTTCAAAGCCCTTCTATTCAGTTAGCTTCTTGCAAAAATCAGAGCTAATTTACTGATATCTGTATGCAACCTTAAATCTCATATAAATAAATCTAACTCTCAGAAGAGAACGTCAGCACTGGAAGGGTTCTTGGAGATTAGAGACCTGGTGAGCAATACTTGCTGTCAATTCTGGAAGATAAACATGTGTTTGTATTAAAAATGAAAATAGCTTTCCTGAGTTCTGTGGAGAAATGAGTATATTCTTAAAAAATCGATCCACTCTATTCACATGAGAATGTGAAGCAGCAGCACTGTTACCAGCTGAGCGGGCCTGGGCAGCAGCAGCTACGCCCCCTCAAGGTCAGCGCCTGGCCCCCTAGCCTGCATCCCAGGACTTTTCTAATAAGTTCAATGACTTTAAATCCTGTTTATACTTGCTGATTCCAGAACTGCCATCTCCAGCCCTGAGCTGAACTAGTACATTAAGTGCCTACTCAACACCTGCACTGGGACATCTCCTAAACCCCACAGATGGACTGTGTCCAGAACAGGGTTGTCCCCACACATGGACATCTCCTGCTTCCTGCAGCTGCATCAAGCCTCCTCCCACCGGGTCATCCTGGCTTCCGTGGTCTCTCAGACCCATATTTGACTCCCCAGAATCAGATCTCTTTTGACCGCTGTCCCGGAAGCTCCAGGGTCCCCTTCCTCAACTAGACAGAGCCCTTCCCGCCCACCCAGCCAGATTACTCCTCTGCTGGGAACCCTCCCCAACAGGTCCCCAGCCACGCTCCCCTTCTGTGAGGCACCTGCCTTCAGGCCTCGGGGCCCTGAAAGCCTTGGTTCAAGGGCTTCCCTGGCTCCATCCGCCAGCACTGTGCACTCACTCCCCCAGGGCTCTTGTTGATTCTGTGATGCTCCGCGATGGAGGAAACACTGTTACGGCTATCCCCAGCATCGGATGCCCACGATGCCAGCTTGTTCAATGACCGTATAAATCACAAGAGGAAGAGCAGGAACTGGAATGACATGGAGCAAAGACTTCTAGGAGAGAGAAGTCTGGAACCTTCTGAACTCTGAGGGGCAATATTCAACCCACAATTCTGGGTCCATCCAAATGACCTATCATGTTTGAGAGCAGTATCCAGACATTTTCAGACATTCAAGGATTAAAAAAATAAAAAAAAATCGGTCTTCTTGTGTACCCTTTCTTTCTTGGCAAACTACTGGAGGATGTACTCTAGTAAAATACAGGAGTAAACAAACCAACCAGGAGAAAACAGCCCTAACACAGGAAAGCAATGCCTGGAAGTCACCGGAACATCCTGAGCTGCAGGCTGGGAACAGGGCCTGTCTAGACTGGTACCCAAGGCATACAGCTCAGAAACACAGTTGTCAGTCACCACAATGTGGACCGTGAATGCAACCACTAATATCACAGAGAAGTTGCCGCAGAAGCAAACACGAAGCATGAAGCATCAAGACTCGCTTAAAAAGATGGCACTGTTAGCAAGCACCCACATCACTCACTGTCTCTGCAAACTGGAGGCGAGGAAGTCAAAGCAGTGACCTGGCTGACTGTCCTGGCACCTGATAGCTGGGGCTCCTCTGACAGAGATCAGGACAGAGAGACAGGTCCAAAACTTTGCAGAGGAATCGAATTGGTGCACAGGATTAGTGAATAAACTATTTCTGAATTGTTCCCTTTTGAATTTTGATTAGGAAACAGAGGTTTAAATATATTAAAGTTACAAAGTAGCCAAAACCAAAACTAAACGAGTGATATGAGCAAAATTTAGGGTATTAGAGCAGACTTCACAGGGGCACAAGTGAGCCGAATCATCATTTGTCATAGCAAGAGAGATGTCAGAGAAAATCTAGAGCTGATAAATCCAGAAACGGTGCTATAAATGCATTATTCAGAGATATGGAGGAATCCTCAAAAACTTGCAACAGTTAAAGCATTTATTATTTGACTTGAAAATATATGTTTTACTTTGGAACACTTTTAAAAATTATTTTAATCAAAGAGATAAGTAATTTATCCTATTTACCATAGTCTGAGCTCAGGCCAAAGAGTTCAGAGTTCAACATTATTCATTCTCGTCTTCAATGTATTACTTCATGGTTAGTCTTTCCTTTCCTCGGTCCATCCAGCCAATATTTGCGTCAGAGAGGCACCTGAAGCTGGGGATCCAGCAGTACCCACGACAGACAAACCCCACCCTCTGGGATCTTCTGTATGGCAAGTCAGAGTATGAAAGTAAACCAGGGGATAAACAAAGTAAGCTCCAGTTCTGACAAGGGTTATGGAAACATAGAACAGGGTATGTGAGAAGAGGATGAACTAGAGGAAAGGACACTGTGCAAGGCCAGGGAGACCTGACCTGAGCAGCGACAGCTCTGAGCAGCAGCATCGCAGGCCGACGAGGAGCCAGTGCAGGAGCCCTGTGGTCAGCGCCCACCGCACAGGAAGCACAGTGTGACGGTGCAGGGCAAGGCGCAGAGGGGAGGCAAGTTTCCGGAATTTAAACGGCATGGGAAATCAAGAGAACGGTTTGCGTAGGGAGGTGCCAGGGCAGCTTCCACTGACCGCCACAGGAAGCATAGGCTACGGGAAGGCTCCCCAAGACTGAAAGGGGCTGCAACAGATGACAAGGCCAGAGAGACAGTAGTGTTATGTGGTGAGGAGTGTCAGATTCGAGAGAGGCCCTGAACGTGATCCCCAAGGATGCGCAGCAAGATGTGGGAATCGGGAGGAGAAAACTGAGGTGACGCCTGATGCTCTAGCCTGAATGACAAAGTGAAGGTTGGTGCTGTGCCCTCAAACAGGGGCATGGGGGGGCCAATACAAGAGTCCTGCTCTGCATGCACTCAAGTTAGGGGGTGATGGTGAGAAGGCAGGTGCGGCGGGGGCTGGAAACACACAGACACTTCCTACCACAACAATACACTGTAAATGCTGGAGTCTTAACGAAACAGGTCTTTGCTATAATGTTAAAGTTTGTAGGGCTATCATACTCATAAAAAAGGAGTAAATAAAATAAGAATACTCATATTCAGGTGAAGTCTCTTAAGTAATTTTGGGATAGACCAAGGGTTGGTAAATTTTCACTACAGAAACTCAGGTAGTAATTATGTTAGGGTCATGGATCAAGCAGCAACACCGAGGATATTATACAGGCACTTAATAGTGAGTAAAAACAAAATTCCCACATATTTTTAAATTGCTGAAATTCAAAATACAGTAAAAATAATTGAGTGCAAGTTTTTTTGGGGGGGAGGAGCAGAGGTCCATTAGTGGGAAGAATACAAATCCTTTTACACAGTAAAACTTCCACTGAATTGGGGTTCATAGTGTCCCCATCACCAAGACAACTGTAAAGCCGTCTTAGCTCATGGTCACACACACAGGTGGTGGGCTGGATTCTGTCTGCAGGTTGTGGTATGTCACCTGGGAGAGTGTCACACACCTAGCATTTTCTATTTACTCTGAAGCTAAAACGCTTTCCCCTCCACAAGTGGAATTTTTGTTTTAAAAAAGTTAACTGCAGATCTTACTTCCCTGACCAGGGATGGAACCCTCAGCCCCTGCAGTGGAAGCATGGAGTCTTAACCACTGGACTGCCAGCAAACTTCCCAGCCCAGTGTTCAAGGGAAAAAAAAAATCCCAAACAAAAGGAGACCTGTTCTGCTGTCATCAAACTGGAAGAGGAAAATCTGAAGACTTCTGTAGTGACGCTGAGAATATCTCACTTGTAAAGCTGAGAAACCACTCAAGGGGATCAGTTTTAGACATGTGAACATGTGACTCTGGAACTTTAAGGCCAGTGTTAAAAAGTAATCGCTCTATTTTTTGCAAATACAAGTTATTTCTCAGGATGCCCTGTCTCCAACCATTACTTAAAGTCTCCATCAGTGACCCTCAAGCAAAATGATCTGAATATTTTATACTGTGTTTCGGTTCTGGAGACAAGTTACATAAGAACGGATTCTGGAGAGTCTGGGTGGAGAAGGCAGGAGGCTCAAGTGTGTGACCAGGAGCCCAGGGTGAGGCGAGGCTGCGGGGGTGTGGGGGGCGACTTGGGGAAGGACATCTACTCCAGGGCATTGTTAGGATCCCAGGAGAGAGGAGAATGGAGTCTCCAGAGGAGCTGCACTTGGAAGGGCAGACAAAGCATCTCAGAGCAGGTGTGAATGGTGTAGAGGAGGGGTGCCCGGTTCTGGGACTAGAGGTCTGGACAGAGCTGCCAAAGTAAGCAGGGTGAGGGGTGAAGGGGAAGGTGAAAAGGAAGAGGCCCCGCAAAAGGAATCCAGCAAGGAACATGCCACGTAGACAGCAAGGAACTGAGTCTGGAAGGAAACAGAACCCAAGCAACCTTTTGAGTTTTTGGGCCACAGATGAATCTGGAGAGACAGGAATTCAATCGAGCACAAAGAAAGGAAGTAAAGCAAGCAATGAGATGGAAGGGATCATGCTGAGCAGGGTCAGGAACCAGGCCTGTGTGTCTGCTTCAGCACAGCCTGGGAGAGCTCAGGATGGCTTCGCAGTTTCAAATGGTTCAAAAATGGTTCAAAAACAACCCAATAAAACAACATTTCACGATGCAAATATTCTACGAAATTCAAATTTCGGTGCCCATAAATCAAGCTCTATCAGGCGCCGTTACACGCCTCTGTTCCCAACAGTCAGTGCAGCTTTCACACTCCACCAGCAGCGGTCACAGAGCGCACTCAGTCACCACACTAGAAACACTTACGTCTGGACCTTTACAGGAAAGGTTTGCAAACCTTGCTGAAGAGCTTAGAAAACAAACTGAGGACCCAAACACCACTGCTATCAAGCTGGTACATTTTAAACTGTAAGGAACAGAACAGTCACAGCTGAAAAAAATCAAAGTAAGGAGAAGATGGGACAGGAGGTGGACGTGATCATGCTGAATGCCAAAGAGAAACCGAGATTAAAACAAAAAGAGAAAATTACAGACATGGAAGAAAAAGATGATCCAAAATAAGGAAGGTGGCATCTTTTAAAAGACATTCAGAGGTACAAAATAATTTCCCTGAAATGAGAACAGAATCTTCGACTGAAAAGGGTATGCAATAAATTCCAGGAAAACTGAGGACTTCATTGAAAGTTATTAAAATTTAAGAACAAAGAAAGAATTCTTAAGGTATTCAGTCAGAAAAAGCAGTCTCTTAAGGGGGGAGATGGAGCTGGCGACTCTTTCCCTTTTCACAGCAACACTCAGCAATTCTCCCAAGTTCCAAGCAAGTGTGAGTAAGTGAACTATTCTCAGCCAAGTTGCTATTTATGTCAAAGGGCAACACAGACAACACGAACATGCGATCTCAGAGAACAGCAACCAGGAGCAACTAATGAAAACCAAAAGACTTACCTACACAACTAGTCAGTGGCAAAAGTCAGCCAACCTAGGTTTCTCTGAGAGGAAGGACCATGTGAAATTCCAGTTTACAAAGATCTCGGAGAAAGAATACGCAACCCAAGAATTTTATACCCGGACAATTTTTCCTTTCTACACCAGGGTCAAAGGCAGGTACTTTTAAAGTATGTATGAAATAGAAACCTTGCAAAAAAACTACTTATGAAATTCTAATGACCAAGAAATGAATGAGATAAAGAACTCAAACAGAGATGCTCTGACAAAAAATCTAACCCAAAGAACTCAGAATAATCAACCAGGGAATTATGGTTACAGAACTGAACATAAACACTACTTTTAACTCTCACAATCTAAGCATATTTCTTTAAAAAGACAAAAACAAAAAACTAGTTCGTGAAGGGGTAAAGGGAAGGTATTTTAATGAGGACTTAATTTTCTCTAGTTACTTAGTTGATTAATAACGTCTAAGATAAAAAATAAAAAGCTTAAGAAAAAAAACACACACCCTACAATTCCAACCTCTCCAATGTTCTCTTAAGCTTTAGAACTGAATTCTTGGAAGAAACTTTTATCTGACATTCAGGAATTACTTCACTTTGATTTTGATTATAGGTTCTTCAGCCAAATTCAAGTAAAATTATAAAGCTTATTTCCACTGTAACACAAATATTTCTATTTACACTTAAGTTTTTAAAAACATCTTTTCATAAAAATTATCTTTGTATCCTAAAGATGTGAGCTTTCTTTTTTCCCCCTTTGTCCCCACGATTACCTCAGTCTTTTCCCCTGTCAATGATGTTTACCTAGTGTTAAAAATGGCTATTTCTGGATGGTGGCATCTTTTACTTTTCCCCTTTCCCCCTTCTACTTCTCTTGAATTATAATAAAGCCATTTCTAAAGGAGAGTTTGGAAGGTAAGTAAAGCATTTCAAGGTCATGACTTTGCAGGGAAAAAAATGCTAAAAGCAACAGCAAAATCACATTTTAAAAACTGGGAAGAAGCAAGAAAATTTCTACTGCAGCCACGTGATGTGGTTTAATTTCACTTAAGCTATTTATAGAACTAAAAAAACTGAGTTGGCATTTTAGTTTAAAAAACACACATGCTATAACAGTGGGTAGTATTTCAGCATTACTGCTTCCTGCATAATTAATTTTATTTATTATGCTCTTTGGTAAGGATTTATAGCTAAACAGTATAGGACAGCCAAATAAGAACAGCTAACAGCATGAATGACAGACAGCTCTCTGTCAGACTAATAAGTGAAAGAGATTGAGTTTCATATATCTATATTTAAGGAACTTCGAGGAAAAATTCTTTTAAAATAAAAACAGATGCTTTTCTTCCTAGACTGCCAAATCTAGGGAAATCTCTGATCAGCACAAAGTAAATAACAAAGGACAACTGAGTACATTCTAAGGTTATTAAACACCAAGTCATATAAAAGACAGAAAAACTTAGAGACTCCAGCTACCTAGACGGGCCCCAGCAGGTGGGCACCACAGCATTTGTTTTCTGGGATAAAAGCTGCCACAGGGACTGCTTCAGCCTCAACAGAATACAGGGAGAGCTGACAAAACAGTCCTGTCATTAAATCACAGAACTGCAAAGAATTAACTCAGGCTACCAGTGTTTCAAAATAAGCCTCACCCAAATCTGTATTTTTTCTGAGAAGGTTTAAAGGAGTACAAACGGCCAAGGAAGGAGTCACTCTCCTTGCCCTGCACTTTATTTTTCCAGGTCCTCTTCTGAGGGCACCGTGAGTACCAGTTTCTAACCTCTCTTTCCACTTCTGAACTGAATGCTGATGGTCTCACACCAAAACCTATTCCTGGGCCTTCTGCCCTCACCCACACCAAGCGCTCCAGGCAGGGCCTCCAGCTCCTCTCTAACTCCAGCAGCCCACCACACACATGCATGCCCTGATGCTTATTCCATTAGTCTTCCTTGAAGGACACAGAGGGCAGCTCAGCCTTGTGCTACTAATAAAAATCTTTTTTACAATGAACATTCTTTTTTTTTTTTTCCTTTTTAACTATGTATTTGGTTGCTCTGTGTCTTAGCTGCAGCATGTGGGCTCTAGCTCCCTGACCAGGGATCAAACCCAGGCCCCCTGCTTTGGGAGCACACAGTCCTAGCCACTGGACCACCAGGTGGTGGTGACGGTTTAGCCACTCAGCCGTGTCCGACTCTTGTGACCCCATGGACTGCAGCTTGCCAGGCGCCTCTGTTCATGGGATGCTCCAGGCAAGAGCACTGGAGTGGGTTGCCATTTCCTTCTCCAGGGGATCTTCCTGACCCAGGAATCAAACCCAGATCTCCTGAATTGCAGGCAGACTCTTAACCAACTGAGCTATAAGCGAAGTCCCACAGTGAACATTCTTGTAGCTCAATCTTTACACATATATTTGTAGAAATATAGGAGAAATAAAGGAGAAATTCTGGGTCAAAGGCAGGTGCATTTTAGTTCTGGTCTACACTGTCCACTTGCCCCCCACTCTGCTGGATACAAGCCTACACTCTCACCAGCAACAAGTGAGTGCTGTCAGCCTTGTCCTTTGCTTATGTGACAGCTGAAAAACGGCATGTCACTGCAGGGTCATTTGCATCTCTTTTATTTAATCTGTGATTACTAAGAAATTAAAAAAGGTATACTCAAAAGAACATTTTCCATAGCCCAGAAACTTCTATTTTATCTTGAGAGATATAATTTCAAAGTATTCTCATGTGCTTGAGAATGGATATTTTTTTATCATAATGAAGTCTCAGATTCTTCATATATTTGCTGTAGCCTGATTTAAAAGAAATGTTGGATTTTATTTTCTGTGGAGGTTAGTTAGGTTCTAAAGTCAGCAGATACAATGCCATTTGAGTGAGCAGCAAGGGTAAACCTTTAAAAAATAAAATTGTATGGTCATTTTTACCTTTGTGAATTATTCATACTACAGTTCATTTTTTCTACTGGATTGTTTTTTTCCCTACTTGACTGTAAAAGCTGTTTGTGTATTATTAGTTTTTTCTGCTTTCTTGATGGTTTTATTTTTTTCCATTAGTTAAATATCATGTCTGTTGGTTTAAATAGATGATTCTTTATCTGTTAAAGTATACTTACTTTCCTGAGACTCTCACATCTGGCACTTAAACCTGGAAGCGATTCTGCTGTTACATAAAAGGCGAGGTTTTAAAGGGATCTTTTCTGAATAGCTTTTTCCTGACACCATGCTTTTCATAAGCCAGCCCTTCCTCATTTGAACCTGTCTCTGGGGGGCTCATTCATCCTCTCCCTCTGAAGAGTCTCCTAGGATTTGTGCTGGCGAGGCCCCAGGAGGCACTAACACACCAGGCCAGGGCATTCCTCCTTAGAAGGCTGAGCCTTTCTGCTTTTACCAGCAGAGTTTTTATCTTTTAAACATTTTCCAGTTAAATGTACTGGAATGTAGGTATTTAATTAAAATGTATGCAAACAGATGAAATCTGGGTGGGAAAAGAGAATGGCTGTTTCTGTGAAAATGAAACTGAATCCTTTAAAAGATGGGTTAAAACACCAATTGCTTAAAATACAACAACAAAAAACTGCTGTGGAACCCAAGGAGGGAGAAAGAACTGTCAAAGTGCAGAAGGAAGATACCGCAAGCCTGGGGTTCTGCTCTTGACGTGCACCTCACCTCACCTCAACTCACAGAACCCAGGCTGGCCATGGTGAGTACGCCCGTCAGAGGCAAGGGTGTGGCCCATGCCAAAAGTTAGTCAACAGGGGCACACGTTCAGGTACGCATGGACGGAGCATTTTCAGACCTGTTTTAATCACAGGCTTTCCTTAAATCACCAATTAATTCAGACTTCTATTATAACATGTCACTTGATTATCTTATGGGCCACATCAGATGTGGCCCTTCGTTGTGCCTCTACTTTTTCATATTCTTGCTTGCTAATTTTCAAGAATCTAACCACAAATAAAAACAAACTTCTTTGAGAACCCAAGTACAGCTATCTGTATTTACTTCTTCTAAGCATTTTTCTGATCCAGAGCCAAATTCCAGCCCAGGGCTCTTCCTGGGAATACCCAGGCCACCTCTCCCACCCTAAGACTCTTGGATGCTAGATGGGCTGTTGTCATGGCAAACCAAGGGTCTGATCCTGGAGGGAGGGCTCTCAGGGAACGTTTCCTTCACTACGTGCTGTTCCCGCATGGCAAGTTCCAGGAAGGGGCCAAGGGGTCGTGCACACCACCCATTCACTTCCTACCGGGAAGCAATCTGGTTTTTGTCCTCCTCATTTCAATAAAACTAGTCTCGCTCCTCGAACAATGCATTTAAATCTGTGTGAAATCTGAAGGATGTTCAGAGCCTGCTCCCCAGCCTCTATGCAGAGCTGACTACTGCTGAGCAGTCTCCACAGAGGAGCTCTGTGACCTCCCTCTGACCCACAGCTTATGATCCCTCCTGCACCCACAGCAGAGGTTTGATGCAGGCACCTGTGAGTAGCATCTGGCTTGCTGCATGTTTTGCTGGCCTGCCTTATATTTTTACAAGATATGAATTCACTGCCAACATCTGTGAGTTGAGATGTTTCACCCAAACATGCTAGATTCCTTGCTTCTCTGGAATACCTAGAAGTTGGTCCCTGCCCTTGCCATGTCTAATCACCCACACGTTCTGTCAGCACCAACTCCTTCATCTCTGCGGGCCTGGGCAGATGTGAGGCTGCCCTTGATGCAGGGTGTGCCCAGGCAAGACCCCCCAAAGGCCCTCTGCTACTCATGTCTGTCACTCTTGCACATGTGTAGGAGATGAAGTGAAGTGAAAGTCGCTTAGTCGTGTCTGACTCTTTGCAACCCAATGGACTATACAGTCCGTAGCCTCTCCCTTCTCCAGGGGATCTTCCCAACCCAGGGGTTGAACCCAGGTCTCCTGCACTGCAGGTGGATTCTTTACCAGCTGGGCCACCAGAGAATGATGACCATCAAAACAACTATTTTGTTGAGGGGAAGAGCCAGTTACTAATGGTGCCCCCTGACTGGAGTATCTCCATCTGGGGTCATGGGTCAGGCAGGGAACCAAGACTTCTCACCTATGAACTGGTTCACAGAAGTTGCAGAGAGCAAGGGTGAGATTATACTGGGGGAAGAGGCTGCCATGAGTCACCCTGGCCTCTGGGGCCCCTGGTGGGTGGCAGAAGGGACTGAAGTCATGGGCTCCCTGGGACCTGCCCACACCTTTCACCTGCCATTACTTGGCCCAGACCACGGGACCTTGCAGTGAAATCCTGAGTCACTGAGCAGCTTCTCTCGCTCGGCTACTCCCCTGCCCAGTCCTACAGGGTCTCTAGACACACTGAGCCATTACCGATATCACAGTTAACTGCATGTACACTAGTGATAAGCAGCGAGAATAACCAGGTAACCGCCACTCAATCCCGAATTTCTATTCCTTCCCAATTTAAAGAAGTCTGATAGTTCTAGGAATCTAGTGGAGGTGCAGGGACAGCGCACTGAACTTAAGGGAATTCAAGGACGGGTCTGAAAAGAGACGGCAAGGAAGAAGGAAACTGGAGACGTCCGCTCAGCGGGCTTGCACCTTGGGCTGAGGCAGCAGCAGATTCGCCTGTGCGGGCTGTCTACACAGAAAGCCCCTGGGGAGTGATTTACAAAGTGCTGCAGGCATTTCTGCTTATTAGGACAGGTCCACCACACCCCAAGCCCAAACCCTAACCAGCAGGTGAGATGAAACGGGGCCAGATCTCTTTGATTTGAACATTTAAAAGAAATTTCATTTGACTTGATTTAAGCATTAAAGATGTTACCTGAGTTCTCTAAGAGTTTTTTTTTTAATAAGGACATATGCATTAAGTTCACTAAAGCAACTGATTTCTGAAGTCTAAAAATGTTAATTTAGCACATCAAAATTACACATTATTGCATGCCAGTGCCAGACAGGAAGTGCATAAGGACACAGTTATCATTTTTAACAAAAGCTTCATTCCCCCCAAACAAGCACTTTATACATTACAAAATGGAATTAACCTCAGGCTGACCCTCTAATCGCTGAGAGTGACAAGCTTTATAGATGGAGTCATTGTATCAGATACCAGATGTAGGCTGAACAGAATTCCCTTGGCTTTGCTAAAGGTTCTTCTCTCATTCAATATTTAACCTCTGAATAAAATAATTTTAAAAAGACCTGGTAGTAAGACCAAGGTTAAATACTTTCAAATAATTTCCTGAATAAAACTTCAAGATTTGCATTCTATTAGTAATCTTAAGATTAAGAAGAGTAGCAACCAGAGAGAATAAGTAGGAACCGAAAACAATTCCAAGGTGCACATCAGACACTGTTTTAAGCCCTTTTTCAGCAAAGTGACCATGGCAGACAATACTACACGTCCACCAATGTCTGTTCTCCCTGCTCTTCTTAACAAACTGATTTTATTTAGGGCAGCAATGTGTCCAAATGAAAGTCCATTCCCCAGCCTACGCTGTAGGATGAGAAGATCATATGACACTGCTTTCTGCTCTTGCCTTCCTCTTCATCTGTCCTGGAATGCAGGGCTGATGCTGGGGATAGGACAGCCATCTTGCCAAAATGAAGCAACCAGCAAGAGGATAAGGCCACATGCTAAGGATGCTCAACATAAAGGTTCCTCATGGCACCTCTACCAGACCTGCCCGCCAGCTTTCAGATTTTTTTGATACCCTGCTGGGAGCGCACAACAAAATACTCACAGTCAGTGGTGTACTCCACCTGGGAGGGCTGCACAGCTGCACCATCCGCCGTGGGTGGGGTGGGGGCCGGGCTGTCGGCCTGGGCTTTACGGACCAGTGCTGCAAGGGGGTGATCAGGGTCTACCACCTTCAAAGGCTGCAAAGAGAGAAGATGCCAGGTCACACCATTTCCTGCATTCTGAGTCACGCAGAACCCTTCTGTGGCAAGGTTCATCTCAACTTTAGAACAGCATCTACGCTTCAGAAAAAACTCAGCACATGCATGTAAACATGCGTGCACACAAGGAGGTCCTGACTAATTGTGGCTGAGAGCTCTAGCCGGTCGTGAGATCCAGAGGAACTGAATAAATGAATCACTTCACTCTTCCTAATGACATGAGGGAAAGTAAGGACGGGAGATAGGACTAGACTGCTGCTGAGAAAAGTGTCAGCCTCCAAATTCACTCAAAATCTCAAACTGTGTCCCTCCTCAAAGCAATTTCTCATTTTTAATCACCAACAGCTTTTAAGGTCCAACTGATCAGCCGCACTGTGTGACTGCTGAGAAGATAAGCTTAGGTCTGAGGGACCCGTTTTCTCACATCACAAATGGCAGCATGAGGGCTGTGGATTAACTCCTAATGATAAGGATGAAAAAATAAATTTAGGTTTTTAGGTAACATATTATGTTTCCTGTGACAGATGGTTTCAAGCAGCACATACTCTGTGCACCTATAAAATCCTCTCATAATAAAATCTGTATGAAAAACCCATTTTCTAAGTCTTAACCAACATTTTACTCATTCTAAATATCCCAAGTAGTAAAAATAATCCAAAATATAATAAAATGAAAATAATCTGCTTGTGATTATATAAAACAGGACATGTAAGAAATAAAGGGACCAAATCCTTTGCTGCCAAGTCAAACAAAACGGTGAAATATACCTCAATGATCATAAAACGAAATAGAGCTATTACACAAAAACATGCTTAACAACTTCCCAAGGTTAAATTAGCAGTTTTGTTCTGTAAGGAGACCAGCACCTTCATGAGCTCCTCCAGGCGGTTGCACTTCTTTGAGGCGAAGAGGGACGGGTGCAGGTAACTGCCGTCCTCCTCATCGTCATCATCTTCATTGTCAGAGCTGACGCCCGACTCTGAAAGCAAAGCACATTTCAAGACTTTAAGGCACAAGTATGTTGTGTGGGAATGTAGGAACAGACAGAGGCAGAACTATGTGCTGCCATTCCTCGGTTATCTGTCTAAATAATCCCTCTGGGAAATACTCCCCATCTCACTGCCCCACAAGTCACGCAACAGCAAGGCAGGTGGTGAGAAAGGCGTGGCCCAGTGGCAACTCCCCTCTGGCATTTACCGGTCGGGGGCCACTGAATATTCACATTTTTTACAAAAGAGGCAAAAATCTTACTGATTTATGAAGGTAAAATAACAGCAACAGGTATTTTAGAAACCTGCAGGAGACCAACATGGAGAGGGTAAGGTCTGTAGTAAGACTGACACAACTGATTTTGAAAATCATGTTTCAGCTGAAAGAAAAATTCAATGGCAGACAGATATACTGCTGTCTCAGGATGTTATTCGAAATACTTAATTAGCCTTTGCAGTAAGAACTCCACCTTTAGACACTCAACCCTACGCCCTAACCGGGCGTGTACCCTAGAACCATCCACGAAGCATGAGCCTGCTGCTTTCTCTGTGACACGTTCAACAGCCCAAAGGAAGGAATTATTTCCAACCTACATGGATATGCTCTGATGGCATCAATATTTAATTCTACATCACCAATCTATAAAAATATTAATTAAGAATCTAACATATTTTCAGACTTATCAGGAAGAGTGTCACACTAGACTACGGAGCACCAGCAGGTTTAATCCTCGGGCCTTGGCAGCAGGACTTCATAAACGTTCTGGAGGTTCTGCAGTGCAGACTTCAAGCTTGTATCTGTGAGGATGACTCTCCCTACACTTCTCCAGGGTCCCCCCTTACCCCTGCCCCACTCCACCCCAACCAACGCAGGACAGAAACAGTCTTACATACTCTTCTTCTCTTCACTTTTGTTTTCTGCCAGTACCGTATACCGTCCTTCTTTCATCGCTTTCTGGATGAATTTGTAGTAGGGGTTGAGGTAGTGATCGAAGCGTAGAAAGTCAAATTGAGAGTTTCGGGCCTGCTTGGCTTTCAGCATTATCTCGAACTGTGCACCTTGTTTGCACACGAAGTTGGCCGTGCGCTCAATGATGGCGTGCATTTTGGCTGTTGGTGGCTATGAGAAAACACACACATTCATGTCACCGGTTTGTTCTCTTGTTCACTGACTACGTGACTCAAAACATAGAAATGACCCTGGTTTTTATTGACAGCTATAAGAAATTACAGACATTTCAATAGGAAGAGCCCAGTTTGAACAGAGTGACACTGGCCCCTGTCACAAGACACCCAGTTTCTGAATTTTGTGAGGAGAAAACTCCCATGCTGAGGCAGGACATTCTAGCTTTGTACTGAACTGACAGGGGGAAGATTTCTGTAAAAAAATCAACAGGTTTCCGTATATTGGGCACCCTTAACCACGGTTCCAAGACAGGCTTCAGAGGGTTATGAATCTTCTGGGAAGTTGTACGTAAACTCGGCACATACGCATGCATATTCCTAGGAGAGGGTGAATGTTTCAACAAGCTTTTCAAGGATCTAAGAATCATTTCTCTTTGGGCTCTAGAATCACTGCAGATGGTGTCTGCAGCCATGAAATTATAAGACACCTGCTCCTTGGAAGAAAAGCTATGACAAACCTAGACAGCGTATTAAAAAGCAGAGACATCACTTAGCCAACAAAGGTTCATATGGTCAAAATCAGTTTTTTCCAGCAGTCATGTACAGATGTGAGAGCTCGACCATCAAGAAGGCTGAGCACCGAAGAAGTGATGCCTTCGAACTGTGGTACTAGAGAAGATTCCTGAGAGTCCCTTGGACAGCAAGGAGATCTAACTAATCAACCCTAAAGGAAATCAACCCTGACTATTCACTGGAAGGACTAATGCTGAAGCTGAAGCTCTAATACTTTGGTCACGTAACAGAGAGAGTCAACTCACTGGAAAAGACCCTGATGCTGGGAAAGATTGAAGGCAGGAGGAGAAGAGGGTGACAGAGGATGAGATGGTTGGATGGTATCACTGACTCAATGGACATGGGTTTGAGCAAACTCAGGGAGATAGTGAAGGACATGGAAGCCTGGCATGCTGCAGTTCATGGGGTTGCAAAGAACTGGACATGACTTAGCAGCTGAACAGCAAGGTATGGTCTGGCCAGAACAGGGAGGGTTTCACCCACATTTACTGGGTGAATCATCTTGTTGCTTCAGAGTGAGTTTACTACTAGGAATCAGACCCCACCTCTCTCCTGCACCTGCTGCTAAGTTACCTCTACCACATACTGAGCTGAGCAATTCCTACCCACACATAGAGCCCCTCAGACCAGAAGCTGGAAGCCACACATCTGAAATACTTTTATTAATATCAATGAAAAGATTAATACTAGAAAATTACATGCAAATAAAGTGGGAAATGACCTCTCATTAATGACACAGTCAAGATGCTTATTGTCACTTGAGGCCTGAATCCTTCACAAAGTACCAATGCCTTAATTCTCAAACGTGACTCCTGAACTAATGACGTCCTTCACTCTTGAACAGCATAAATGTCTACAATTAAAGCTATTTACTGATCCTAAAATAAACCAGAGGCCACGTTAAAGGCCCACTGGGCACTTAAGTCTGGATGCTGATGCATGTTTTCAGTGGCTTTGCCTCAACAGGAAGATTAATTTTTGAGTCAGTGCATATATAATCATTTATGATTACTTCAGAATAATGACCCTTATAGGAAAATATACCCCCAACTGCCCCCACATGTAGAGATATTCTCTCATGACCCACCCACGTGTTGGGCAGTATTATGGCTACAGTGGTTACAGAGAAACAGGTACTTTCACAAAGCGATGATGAGTATAGAGAAACAAAGTACTTTATGAACGTCCTTTCAAGATCTGCTACTGAAGCAAGTGTATATAAGACAAATGCTTGGTCTGGAGAAAGACATTCTTTGCTCTGTCATGTAAGTTTTAGAAAAATCCTTTCCTATTTAAGAATATAATCATTGCCACCAAAAGATGAGATTTTAAGGATATGCTCAATGTTTAATACGCATGTTACAAAGACTGATACGGGGGAAAATGATTTTCTAATTTAAGAAAGTGACTGAGCCCAAGAAGGGGGGCTAACACCTCCCAGATCCCCCAAAATTAATGTGGCTCTAAGAACTCCAGAGTAGGAATTGAAAATGGGACAACAGTATGTGAGTTCAGAAAACCTGCACCAGTATGAGATTTCCGAAAAGCTCTGAAAAGACTGGAGCTCAGATCCAGGAGCTGGGGGAGAATGAGGGGCCAGACTGGGTGGCACATGGGGTGAATAAGTGAGGAACCTCAGGAGCAGCTGGGCTGGCCCTTTCCTCCTCTGTGATCATGAGAGTGAAAGTCACTCAATTGTGTCCAACTGTTTGCGACCCTGTGGACTATATAGTCCATCAAATTCTCCAGGCAGGAATACTGGAGTAGGTAGCCATTTCCTTCTCCAGGGGATCTTCCCAACCCAGGGATCGAACCCAGGTCTCCCACGTTGTAGGAGAATTCTTTACCAGCTGAGCCAAAAGGGAAGCCCAAGAATACTGGAGTGGGTAGCCTATCCCTTCTTCAGAAGATCTTCCTGACCCAGGAATCGAACTGGGGTCTCCTGCATTTGCAGGTGGAGTCTTTACCAACTGAACTATTAGGCAAGCCCTCTGTGATCACAGCCCCAAATAAATATCAGATTGAGTCATGAACTGCATTATAAAAACAAAACTGGATGTAACAGCAGGGAATATAGTGCTGTCAGGGGTGGAAAGGTCTACTGAAACCAGATTCAAAATCCTGAAGCCAGAAAGGAACATGGTGACATATGTGTTTTTGCAAATATATTTAAGTTCTGCATGGAAAGAGGGACAAACAGTTAAGAGACAAAGCACAGAAGAACAAACATGCACAACACGTGCTGGACCAGGGGTTAGTCAGCGCTCATCATATACGGACAGTCCTCACAATCTCCTGAGAAAACACACGGACTCCACAGGGACATGGGTAAATGAAATTTTCCCCACCCCCATCCCATGGCAACACACCAGCTGAACACATGGTGAGAATTAACACTCTAATCAGAACAACCTTCAAAGAAGCGTAACCGTGTGGCCCCAAGTTCTGCAATGGCTCTGGGCTGCAAGTGCAGGCCTGACCCACAGGATGACCTGGGGTGGCTGCTCTTGACAGCTCTAGCCTGTGTCCCCGTCACAGATATACTGGTGTCAGGGAGACTGAGCAGCCGAGCGGCACAGTGCCTGGCTCACAGCACCTCCTTAATAAACACTCCTTAGCTGCTGTTGCTATTAACCTACTGGACAGAAACCCAGCCCATGATGGGAACTGTGCACTGAATCCTTCCTCCTTTCCCTTCTGTCCATAAAGTAAGTTAAACAAGCACATTTCATTGGAAGGACTGATACTGAAGCTGAAGCTCCAATATTTTGGCCACCTGATGCAAAGAGCTGACTCATTGGAAAAGACCCTGAAGCTGGGAAAGATTGAAGGCAAGAGGAGAAGGGGATGACAGAAGATGAGATGGTTGGATGGCATCACGATTCAATGGACATGAGTCTGAGCAAACTCTGGGAGATTGTGAAAGACAAGGAAGCCTGGCATGCTGCAGTCCACGGGGTCGCAAAGAGTCAGACATGACTGAGCGACTGAACAACAAAGCGCATTTCCTATGTAAATACACTCAAATGGGTGTGCTGAGCAGCAGCACTTCTGGTCCCCAAGGCTTGAAGGAAACGTAAGAAGGTACAGAACAGACAGGCCCAGAAGGTCCATGGCATCTCAGGTGGGTGAGAGACCAGGTTGAGACACGCCCTCTACCTTCCCTGCAGTGCAAGACAACACAACCACAAACGGGCCTGGGCGTGTGCAGAACTCGGGAGGTGACAAAGCCTGGGAAAGGAACAGGTAACTGAAAACACCATTAGGACAAGCATTGGGCTACACATTCTGGCAAAAACTATGTCCTTAATTCCCAAGAAACATACAAGTAGCCCCACAGAGGCAGTATAAAAAGCTAAAATAGAGCTGTGAGGCCACCTGAGGGCTTGAGTCTAGTCTAGGGGCTGGACCTGAAGCAAGTGGCCAGCCTCGAGCCTGCAGCAGCACGCGCCCCCAGGGTGCCGTGACCTCTTAACTGCTCCCAGCCCGTCACACGAAACCCCAGAGCCCCTGAGCCACTGGGTTCTAAACCAAAAGCTTAATTTAGAAACCAAGAACCCCAAAGCACCTGCTCTCTTTACCATCCCCAGCCCCGCATGGCCAGGAGCTAGAGAAGCCCCTGCCCACCCAGGCAGCATGCGTCCATATAAACACATGCCAGCAGTTTCAACATTTAGTAACCGAGATGGAATATATGACACAGACATCTGTCTACTAGAGCTTCTCCACTAATGTGGACATGACAGTGTATAATGCACACAGCAGATCACTGCTCCAATTCACAGTGATTATGAAAAATCCACTACTGACATCACCATAAAGGAAAAGCAAGCTGTCCACTGGAGACCCAGGGAGCACTCACAACTGGTTTCTACACAGAGCAATTTCCTGCTCAAGAGACCATTATATAATAACATCAGAAGAGAGCAGACTTCCAGTTCAAGACAGTGGAGCAGAAGGACATGTGTTCATCTCCTGCGAGAGCACCAAGATCACAACTAGCTGTTAAACAACCATTGACAGGACACTGGAACCCCCCCAAAAAGATACCCCACATCTAAAGACAAAGAAGAAGCTGCAGCAAGACTGCAGGAGAGGCACAATCACGATAAAATCAAATTCTATACCCACTGAGTGGGTGACCCACAAACTGGAGAATAATAATACCAAAGAAATTCTCCCACTGTTGTGAAGGTTCTGAACCCCACGTCAGGCTTCCCAGGCTGGGGATCCGACAAAAGAACTGGGCATCCCCAGGGAATCTGACCTTGAAGGCCAGTGGGATTTGATTATAGGACTTCCACAGGACTAGGGGAAACAGAGACTTCGGTCTTGGAGGGCACAAAATCTTGTGAACACCAAGACCCAGAGGAAAGGAGCAGTGACCCCACAGGAGACTGAACCAAAACTACCTGCTAGTGTTGGGGGGCCTCCTGTGGAGGCAGTTGGCAGGGGCTCACTGCGGGGCCCGGGGCACTGGCAGCATCAGGTTGGGAGTAAGCCCTCTTGGAAGTCACCATTAACTCTACCATAGAGCTAGCAGATCCCAGAGCTGAGTTGCCTCAGGCCAAACAACTAGCAGGGAGGGAGTGCAACCCCACCCATCAGCAGATAATTGGATTAAAGCTTTACTAAGCAAGGCCCTTTCACTTTTCACTTTCATGCATTGGAGAAGGAACTGGCAACCCACTGCGGTTTTCTTGCCTGGAGAATCCCAGGGATGAGGGAGCCTGGTGGGCTGCCGTCTATGGGGTCACAGAGTCGGACCCGACTGACGTGACTCAGCAGCAGCAAGCAAGGCCAAGGCCACCAGACCAAGACTCAGTTTTTCCCATGCCAGTCCCTCCCATTAGGAAGCTTACACAAGCCTCTTAGCCTCCTCCATCAGAGGGCAGACAGAATAAGCAAGAGGCACAGTCCCAAAGCAGCTAAAACAAAAACCATATTACAGAAAGTTAATCAAAATGAAAAAGCAGAGTTATATCCCAGATGAAGGGACATCATAAAACCTTAGAAAACCGACTAAATGAAGTGGAGAAGGAACCTGCCAGAAAAAGAATTCAGAATAACGATAGTGAAGATGATCCAGGATCTTGGGAAAACAATGGAGAAGATGCAAGAAATGTTTACCGAAGACCTACGAGAACAAACTAACAGATGAATAATACACTAGAAGGAATCAATAGCAGAATAACTGAGGTAATTGAGGCAGAAGAACAGATAAATGACCTGGAGGACAGAATAGTGGAAATCACTGCCTCAGAACAGAATACACAAAAAAGAATGAAAAAAAAAAAAGAAGACAGCCTAAGAGATCTCTGGGACAATATTAAACGTACCAACATTCACATTATAGGGGTCCCAGAAGGAGAAGAGAGAGAAAAAACCTGAGAAAATATTTGAAGAGAAAATAGCTGAAAACTTCCCTAACAAGGGAAAAGAAACAATCAACCAAGTCCAGGAAGCAGAGAGTCCCAGACAGGATATACCCAAGGAGGAACACACTGAGACACACAGTAATCAAACTGACAAAAATTAAAGAGAAAGATAAAATATTAAAAGCAGCAAGGGAAAAACAACAAATAACATACAAGGAAACTCCCATCAGGTTTATCAGCTGATTTCTCAACAGAAACTCCACAAGCCAGAAGGGAGTGGCAAGATATATTTAAAGCAATGATAGGGAAGAACCTACAACCAAGATTTCCCTACCCAGCAAGACTCTCATACAGATTTGATGCAAAAATCAAAAGCTTTCCAGGCAAGCAAAAGTTAAAAGAATTCAGCACCACCAAACCAGCTTTACAACAAATACTAAAGGAACTTGTTTAGGCAGGAAACACAAGAGAAGCAAAAGACCTACAGAAGATAAACCCAAAATAATTAAGACTATGGTAATCGGATCATATGTATCTATAACTACCCTAAACGTAAATGGATTAAATGCACCAACCAAAAGACAGAGACTGACTGGGCAGCTGAAAACATGCGCATGTATGCACTTCCACTGACCACATCACTCTGCTTGACACCCCCAAACTGTATGTAATTTTTTTATACTGTGAAGTTAATCATGTTCCCATTATGGCTTGCGACTGTAATCATCTTTTACTTTTTGTCTGGTCATTGATTGATAAACATCTTTCTCTATTGTGATTATGTAACTATTACTCACTTAATACCATTGTATCATGACTGGTCAACAGAAAAACTCTGTATTACCAAAACTGAAGAGGAAGAATCATCAAACCCATGCTGCACTAAATATGGGAGGTGTCATGCACACGTGAGGAGAATGCGAAAAACTAGAATTTTCAGTGTCCACTGTTGATTCAGTGATGCTACAGCGGGACACACAGAAGTTCCTGGTATACCCACATCCATGGCAGGAAGATGCCAAAGAAAAAACTTTACAGTGAGCACAAATAGCCCTTTTCTGGGTATGTACATGCAACAAAAAATGTTTTAAACATTCCTAATAAACATGTAGGGATGCTACAAAGCATAGCAATTTATGATGGCCCAACAGTTAAAAGACTGTGAGTCAGAGTTCCTGCCTGCTGTGTGTGACCCAACTTCTTCACTTCTCTTCATCTGTGAAAGAGAGACAGTAACAGGAAGCTACTTCATAGGACCACCAGCATTAAATGAGGTAATAGGTGGAAAACCCTTGATGAGGCCTGTCACAATGTAACCTTAACCAAATGTAGCTGAAATAGCCAGGTGAGCGGAGATTAATCCAACTCTGCCAGTAACCAGCTGCAGGGCACTAAGGTGGAGAGGATGCCACCCAGGTGTTCCTCCTGAGTGCAGGGGCTGCCTTGGAGATACCACAGGGTCTTGACATACTAGAGAGGAAAACCAGGTGGAAGTGTGCCAAGGGAATGTCAAGGTGAAGACACTTATCTTGCTACTGCTGCCGTTCAGTCGTGTTGGACTCTGTGCGACCCCATAGACGGCAGCCCACCAGGCTCCGCCGTCCCTGGGATTCTCCAGGCAAGAGCACTGGAGTGGGGTTGCCATCGCCTTCTCTGGACACTTGTCTTAAGTGCCCACAAAAACTATAGTAGAGAAAGATAGGGCAAAGCAACTTTACTGAAGCCAAGCTGCTTTGAGTAAGAGGGTTTTTACACCTAAACGTGGCTAAGTCTCCTCACCAGGAATTCTGACTAGGTTTTTCTGCACTGGTAAAACCTGGGGATTCAACCACATGGTCTCTGAGAGTGAGCCAGCTCCCCCAGCCCCCGATGCTCTGGTCTAGTGATTCTACTGTAATGTTTCTCTTTTTCTTTAGCGAAAAGTAGGTGGTGTGTGATGATTTTTCCTCCATTAACTCAAAAATAAGTGTAAAGCATCACACAAACTGTACGGCGGCTGTGACTGTGGTGAGGCTCTCACATGAGTACTTCCCGGTAAGTGCTAACAGCGGTGAATAGCATCGTGAAGGACAAAGACACCTACCAGCTCCACATCAGGCGGCACGTTCAGTCCTAATGGGGCAATGAAAGGCTCCTCGTTTTCCTCCAAATTTTCAGCCTCATTTTTTTCTGTATAAAAAGAAAACGTAAAACGTCAGAACCACAACCTGAAAAGAGGGTGCCACCATCAGTAAGCAACGGTGGAGGGGAGAGCGGCAGGAGCATCACCTGGCCCCTCGTGGTCTTGTTGTACATCAGCTCCCAGAAACACTTCTAATCTCTATTCTGTGTTCACTGTACCACCTGTGGGCAAAAGCACCTCACCAGATCCCAGAGGGGCTGGGGTGGCGCAGCATGGGGCCATGCCTCCCTTGTTCTTGTTTGTTTCCTCCTAGTACAGACACAGTGGCAGCGTGGACTCCAGGGCCATGGCGCAGGTGCAGGGAGACAACGCATGAGACTGTTTCCACCCCAAGGCTCTGCACGCAGCAGGCGTGTGACACACTTTCAGCTCTCCTCCTTCCCAGCCCCTCTGATCTGCTAAGCCCACCCCCCAAACTATCTCGGTGGGTTCCCCAGAGGGCCAGGCACAGCACAGGGTGCTCTATTGCAAGACGACCGTTTTCATCACTGAACCATAAAATCCCTGCATGTAACTGCCAAGACCTCTCCACCCAAGCAAGCCACCTCTCTCTTCACAAATAATCAGATGTGTGTCTATTTTCATTTCTTGTTTAACGGTTCACTTAACAAACATCTGTCTACTGGAAGTCAGACAAGACACTACACACTGCAACTTTCTGAATTCTAAGGTACCTATATACATCTCAATTTAATGAACAATTTAAGAGGATATAGTGAAATGTATGAAAACATACTAGAAAACCAAGCTAACATTTTTAAGAATTTCACATGTACTTATTTCTTCAAATAAGATAATGTGAAATAAACATTAAGTCTTCATCAAAACAAATATCTCCATTGTACATAATGGATTCTATTGAAGAGACAACAATTTCAAACTTAATTCTCTGCGAAGCCAAGAAGGAATTTTATATAGGCTTCACAGCACACAAAGACCTGCTGACTGCAGTCTGATGAGACAGAGTGATTTGCAGTATTCATCACTGACCCACAAGCTCACATACCCTTCCTCTCTCCCAAGAACTGAAGACTTACTATGGCCTGAAAGCTCCCTGTAATCAGCAACCCATCTGTTCAGCTCCAATAACCAAATGACACAGCAGAACTGGTAAGTATTAGAAACACTGGTTTGCAACATGCCAAGTAACAGCTTAAAACCCCCAAATTTCTTTGGGAATGAGGCCAAAGGTGTGAATATATAAAAGTATAACTTTACCATATCTCCCTAAAATGACAAAGTGGTATAAACTTTGTTCAAATAGCCTTTCCTTAAGTGCTAAGCTGTTCTCAAAAATAAAGGAGCTTGGAGCAAAAGAGCTATTTGGAACAGGTAGGTTACAGATTTGCTCTGTTCTTACACATACTTTTCTTCACAGAAAAATGGTTTTAGTAGCACAAAATAAAAACCAATTTTTGTAATGCTAATTCAGATTCAAATACATTTAAATCTTTTCTTGTTAAAAAAAGGGATAGATGATGATGAAAACCTGTGAAAATAAAGGATGGAACTGGGTTGGCAACAGTAAGCTGCAGAAAGGGAAGAGAAAGTTACACAGAACTAAAGGCACCGTCAAAGGCTTCTGGTTAATATCACAAGGGTTTACAGCAGTTGAACACCAGGACAGTGCAGTCGCCCCTCAGTGTCTGCAGGGGCACCAAAATCCAGGGATGCTCAAGTCCCAGAGCTGGTCCTCTGTATCTGTGGCTCCACTTCTGTGGATTTGACCAACAGCACAGTACTGCTTTTTATTGAAAGAAGAAAAAAATCTGAAAATAAGCAGACCTCTCCAGTTCACACCTGTGTTGCTCAATGGTCAACTGTATGGCATTTCTGGAAATCAAGGAATATTGAGACATGTTGGTGACTCAGAAAAACAAACCAAAATTAAAATTTTAGACTGTAAGATAATGCAGCAGTAAAGTACAATCTGGTTGGTAGTGGTACTGGGTACCAAACTATTCTATTTAAAAAGTGTGTGTATGCATAGGTACACATGCAAGTATGTATGTATGTGTGTGTGTGCATGCGTACATGTTATTTGTATATGTGGCATTTTATTTATACTAGTGTAAATTAAAAGTTGAGCTGTAAGTTTTACAGGGCCCCAACTTCCATTAAAAAAATTAATCAGCACACAAAGCAAAGTTCTGAGAATGTGGTTACAGAAACAAGATTTAAATATGGAGAATTTACATTAAAGAGAAAACACAGTAAAACTCGGAAGAGAAACTAAGCCACATTGAAGTTCTTAAAATTCAATGTTGTTATTTAGTTGTTAAGCTGTGTCCAAAGCTTTTGCAACCCCATGGACTGTAGCCCACCAGGCTCCTCTGCCCATGGGATTTCCCAGGCAAGAATACTGAAGTGTTTTCAATAATCTAACCATATTTGACATCAGGTAGCCCAACAATTACACTGAGACAGGTGCCCAACACCTAGAACAGGCGTTTGCGACATCTTTCTGCAAAAAGCCAGACAGTAAATATTCCTGGCTCTTTGGCCAGGTGGCGTCTGTCTCAACTACTTCACTTAGTCAATGAAGTGCAAAAGCCACACAGACAAAACAGGGACAAATGAGCATGGCTCTTCCAATATAACTTCACAGAAATGCGCCAACTGGATCTTCAGTCATAGTTTGCTGATCCCCAATCTAAACTGTTAAAATATTACTGTAGATTTTCCCTAAATAGTCGATTGACCTTGCAAAAGACATCTGGGTTCTATGAATCTCAGTTCTTTCATTGTGAAATGGGGATAGTGTACATTCCTTCCTTCTGATTGAACACTGCATATTTAAAGCACACGGAATGTACAAGGCTCAGAGACAACAAAATTGGAACTGTCCGGAATCCTAAGATGGACGACTTAGTCTAGATTAAGGAATGAGTGTATACTTCTCAGACCTGCAAGAACACGTCCACCGCACCCTAACTTCTGAGGTCTGCTCAGATTCAAAAGTCAATGCTAGAAGGTGTTTAATACCTTAACTAGGCTTTAACTCAATATAATTAAAATTACATCTGGGAAAACTCTTGAGAAGCTTGCAGAACAGAGCTGTGTAACAGTGATTCTTATGTCCATAAAGTAATGAGCAGAATGAAAGCAAGGGCCATGAGGCAAGTGTCTGCATGAGCTGGCCCCCACATCTTGCTGTCATGCCCCGCGGTGAAGAAGCTGGGAGAACCCTAGAGAGGCTGCAGGGCAGACGGCATTTTAATATTAACTGCCACAGTCACTTCATACTTGCCGGAAGATTTGTTACTTGAGGAGAAAACAATTAAGTAAGTCCATATCACAGGTTCAGCTAGCTCCAGAATTCCATCTCTCTATGATGTGATTCCAGTTCATTACTCCGAACATTTGAATAGGTTTCTGAAGTTCTTCTTCTCTTTAAACAGAATATCCTGAATAAAGTGATCCACTCAATGTTTCGAGTGTGTTATCATTATTGATGATTCATGACTGATCATGAATGCAGGGCTGTAATAAAGGTGTTCTCAGGGCTTACCAAAGTGAATATGGACTTTATTTTTGAATTGCACAGCTCCAGTTTTTTTTAGTAGCACTATCGTTTATTTAAAAAAATATTCAGAGTTAATCCAAAAAGGCATAAATTTAGAATCTTTATTTCTAGGTAAATATTACTTACTTCAAAATACTGTGGTAAGTCTACATCCTAGGGCCTATCGAGCCTAACCAAGACACCCTGTGCTATCTTCTGCTTGATAATATCTGCTTGATAATAACTGACTCCACAGGTGTCCTTCCACTGGACACCTGTCATTATTTCACTCATGGAGTGGCTATGAAGAAGCAAGTTAGCAGGAGGGTGGTTAATGCCTGTCCCTTCACTGCCCTGTGAATGAGTTACTGTGGATTTCAACACATACATTGTCCATCTGGAAACACAGAATCCAGAGTAACTTCCTGCTCCATAAATCCAAAAGAAAGAAAGGAAAAGGCAACCAGATCCTTGGAAGATAACTGAACTCTGAATTCATTCCCCACTTCCAACAACAATTCCTTTCCTACTTCTTAGCTTTGTTTTACCCTAACATCAATCATGTTTCCTCTCTGTCCCACGGTGACACTGCGGCTGTTTAGTGCCCGTAATCGTGCTCTGAAGACTCTATGCTTACACGCAGTGCCTGCCCAACATCATCACCCGGGCAGACCCCTCACCTCACCTCTCTGTTTGGAAGGTTCCTCTTCCTCCGTGGGTTCGGAAGGGTCATAGTAATCACTGCCGTACGTGAATCCCACTGCATTATAGCTCCCGTCCTCCGCCAGTGCTTCACTCAACCGCTTGTATTCTTCCTCTTGAACAAAAATGAGAATTATGTTAACAGAAGCAGAAATTTACTGAGAAACATTTTATATATTTCTAAAGTTGTGGCTATCAGTAAAGCATACAACACACTTTTTCCAACCTCTTTTCGAGGCAATAATGTTTTTTAAAATTTCACACTTCACATCTATCAATATGTACTTTTGCCAGTACATGTTTACCACAGACAGCGGATTACACGTCTTTTGTGGAAAATTTCTTCCTGCTGAGAAACTTGGGGAGTAAGAACTGTATTAAAGATTGTTATGGCAAAGACAAGAACATCAATTTTAATTTATACGATACTGTTAAAGAAGAACAGTTAAAGAGTTTGGTTTTTGTTTTTTCAAATCCCAGTCTGCCCTCAAAAGCTGGGAAAATTCTCTGTGGCTCTATATATAAACTATCCTGAGGTCCTCTCAGAACGCAAAGACTGCTGTTTTTCCAATCCACTGGGTACTGTCAAGATAATATCAGAAAGAGTGAGTATAAAAAAATGAATGGGAGTAAACTTTTAAATACTTAAAATTTTTTTAAAAAGTTTGTTGCTTAAGTAAGTTTTTCTTGAGCAGTACCTTGCCTTGCCTCCTCCTCAAGCAAGTCCGTATGCAAGGCTAAATACCTCTCTTCATCACACAGGGTCTCTATTCGTGCCTCCTCTTCGGAGAGCTGGTAATCTCTGTTCCATGTGGAATACTCAGCATCGTACTCAGAAAGGTCATGCAGGTGACCGCGCCCATCATATCTGTAATATGAACATACTGGTCAATGGGAAGAAATTAACGTTTGGGTTGGTTCGTGTGTGACGTTTTCTATGTATACTTACCAATTAAGATAAAGAAATAAAAATATTAAAGCAAACATAAAAATGCTTCTCATTATATTTAATTTGGCTAGTCATATCTCACCTACTTTTAAACTCAAGTTATCTTAACAAAGTCTAAATTCCTTTCTAACATTGATAAAACTTATAATTAAAGGTAAACAATCCTTTAATAGCTTAAATGGTATCCACGTCAGTGGCAGTTCTTACCCTTTATGGTTTGGTTAACCATTCAATGCCATTTGTAAGAAAAAAAAAAAAGAAAAAAAACTTTTTTTTCTGAAAAGTCAAATATCATAGCTTACATTCACACAAACCGAATACATAAATACCTATCCGTAAGAACCAAACGGTCGAAATTTCCTCGCTTCTTTCTGCTAGTCCCGAACTCTCAGGAGAGATCTTCACCAAAGAAACTTGCGTCCATTGGAGGTAAAATCTTGGCTAGGCTCGCCCCCTAGCCACTTGGCTGAGGAAATAAGTGCTGGGTTATGTGATAGAGAGACACACATACATAGGAACAGTGACATATACGTGCAGTTTAAGGAGGTTCACTAGAAACAGAGCAAAACTATTAGAAGACGCAGCATAAAATATGTGCTTCTAAACTTTACGCCCCCAGGATATAACATACATGAACACACATCCATGTGCACTTGCGCGGACCCATAGGTATGTTAGCCAGATGAAGACTAAGGAAGCACTTTCTGCTATGTTTAAAATACAAAAAGTTCAATGAAGATGCTGTCAAAGTGCAACTCTCAGATAATGAGTGAATTAGGGAATTTTACTTAAAACACTCAGATTTAGGGTTGCAGAAACATGTAGAGAGACAAAAGTCTGCTTAATTTTTTAGTGCTGACTTTTGTAATGAGGACTAGAAAATACAGGGGGGGAAAAGACATTTACAGGAAAAAAGGCCAAATATTTCAGGGTAGCCAAGTCATTGCATATTATTAAATTTAAAAATTATTTTTACTATGCTGTAAACCTCCTTAACTTACAAATGTAGATCATTATCTTAAAATATTACACATCTACATGTGTAGCGTTTGCTCCCCACTGGTTTTGGAAGACCTAACTCACATCATGTACAGAATGATATGGAAAACTGTAAAAAAAAGCTCAGACTTCCTCGCTTATCAAACTTTAACAATACCACAAGTAACACTTTTCAAAAGGAAGCCACCTGACAACTCAGGCAGCATCATTCAATAGAAACCATGGTTTGAAGGTACAGCATGCTTGAGCAGAGTGCCGGGGCCCTCAGCTCCAGACCTGAGCTGGCGACCCTCCCTCCACGAGTTCTTCTTGTCTAGATCTAACTCCAAGTGGAAACGTTGGGGATGGAAAAGGCGTTTGGTCATTAATGTGTCCATTCTGGCCAGCTCAGAGGTCATCCCTATAGTCAGGTTCCAGGGCTTTGTAGAATCCAGTTTTAATTGTCTCAAACGATGGGCTTCCTTCACTCGGAGAGACTATTCCACAGTTTAATGGTTGGTCACGGTTACTTTTCAGTCTGGGCCCCAGAAGCAGAGTTGCCGAATTGGCAAAAACCAAACCCACAAACAAAAATCCCAAGGAGAAAGAGGGACTGAAAACATGGGAGGGGAGGGGAGCAAACAACCTACATCATGTAAGGTCACCCTTTTCAAATCAAACATCTTTAGAAACTCCAGTCCCAGGACCCCTCTGTCCAAAGTGGCCAAACACCCTCCAGAGTGACTACCTAAAAGCATGTTTGATTTGAAAAGAACATACTTCTGTCTCAGCTCCACCCTTCAGTTTTAAGAGACAGTGAAACCAGCCCTAAGAACAGTACCTCTAAGAGCAAGGCCAGTGTCTGCAAAAAGTCAACTGGCCTTCAATGATTGGCAACTTCAGCCTCAATCTGTGAAACTCATCAGATTAACACAGGAAGGGGGAGGAATGGGTGGGTGGGTGGGGGGACATCAAATATCATGACGGCGCTCCACAGAGAGCCTTGGGGATAGAGAGGTTCAAAGCCAACTCTTGGGGTCCAAGAGGTCTCTAATCGCGACATCAGCTTGCGGCGTTTCGGGTTGCCCTCCCACCACACGGAGCTGTGGGCGCGCGGAGGGCCCCAGAGCGCCGGTCAGGAGAGGCCCAGGGCCCGGGCAGCTTCCACTGCCCGGAGTGGCAACTGCAACCCAGCGACAAGAGTGAGGGGTCGTGAGGGGCTGCGGGAGCAGAGACGATCCCTCCGGCGACAGACGCGGCACGCAGCTCCAGCCAGTGCCTTAGGGCAGGTTTCACCATCCCCTCCCCCCCCAAAACCAGGGGGATGTGGGGACAGGGGAGGGGGTGTCCCCCAGATCCCCGATGACTCCAGAAAACCCCTTTCAGTCCTGGCCATCAAGTCAACATCAGACGAAATCAAGCGGGCGAGGGAAGGGGAGGACCGGCGGGTGGGGGGAGGAACCGACCTGTCGATGAGGATCTTGTGGTCCCCCATCCAGGGGATGAGGTGTTGTCCCTGTTCCTGGGCCAGGGCCCTCTCATCGTCTCGGAACAGCTTGCAGGCATAGCCGAAGACCAGCAGCTCCACTCGGTTCCCCCCACCGCCGGCACCGCCGGGCCCGGTCTCCTCCTTCGCGCCGCTTTTCCTCTCGGTTTTGGTGCGGCCTCCGCTCGCGCCGTACATGACAGCGTCCTCGGCGTCCAGGCTGGTTTTCTTCTGCGCCGCGGCCGATGTCCCTGAAGCCTCCGCTTGGCCTACCCGCTCAGTCAAGAGCGCCGCATCCCTGCCCCAAACTAGACACTGCCGCCATTGCGGGCAATAAAATGGAGGAGCGCAACTTCCGGCGAGGTGCAGCCCTACTTCCGGCGAGCAGATTCCACTGATTAGTTAATCCACTCGCGTCGTTTGAGCCTCAAGAAAATATTTGGCTCTAGCTTTTCGCATTCGGAGGTGCCGCCACCTTAGGAACTTCCGTTATCAGAGGAAAGCGCGTTTTTGGTGTGGATTTTCTGCAGCGGCAGTCCAGAGCTGTGGCGAAAGCGCGGCTTCGGATCGTGCGTTACCTACACCCGGGCGCGTCCCGACCCTGCGGAAGGAGGGCGGGTGCTTCGTGGGCTGCGTACGCGGCTTGGTGGGGCGGGTGCTCTTGGTTCCTGAGAGAGGCTTTTCTGTCAGCCGGGCCCTGGACCATGCACTCTGGGGCCAGGGACCGTCGGGTCGGGTGCTTGGGGGCCGTGGGGCCATGAGGTCGTGGGGTTGAGTGTTCTGGGGTCGGAAGCTCTGGGACCGAAGCACCGTGGAGTCGGTTACTCGGGGGCGTGGGTTGTGGAGTCGGCTGTTTGGGGTCGGGTGCTCTGGGCTCGGGGACCGTGGAGTCGAGTGCTTGGGGGTCTTGGGGTCGTGAGGCAGGGGGGCCGTGGGTCGTTGCGTCGAGTGCTTTGGGCCGGGGGTTCTGGGGCCCGGGAGGTTGACAAGGGTGTGCCTTGGGAGCAGGTCACATGGCTTTTCTGAAGCTCTTGGTCCTGGGGGTCATGACCCTGGTCTCGCCTACCTCAGAAGGTTTCCTCAGCGATTGTCAGAGATCTTAGTAAGACGGGAAGCCTCTTGCCTTGACGGATTTTTTGGTCCTGGGGACCCGTGTGGGAGGAAAGTGGTGGGAATTCCGTTTGTGGAGACCTGTCAATTGAATGCGGGGTGATTTTGCTTTGGTTTGTTTCGTCTCTTACTCTTATTTGTTTAGTTTACTGGTACAACTACTTTTGGAGACTGTCACTCCGATGAAGTTCAACGTATTTATCTGTACCCTGCAGTTCCATTTGTCCGTGGATACCCTGATGGGTACCCTCCATGTGATGCCCGGAATGCTGTAGGAGACGTGGACGCAAGTGTTTATAGCATCCTTCTTGAATGGCCCCAGACTGGAAGCAGCCCAAGTGTCCATCGACAACAGAATGCTCAAATAAATTGTAGTGTAGTTATATACACGGTGGAATATACAATGAAACTGAATGAGCTGCGGTTACAAGCAAGAGACTGGATGAATCGAAAACAATTTTGAGCAAAGGAAGCAAGACCGAAACGTGCAAATAGTACCTTTGTGATTCCAATCCTAAAATTCAGTCAGAGTTAGGCTAAAATGGAGCACGCTGGTGGTTCAGTGGTTAAGAATCCGGGTTCAGTTAAGAAAACAAAGGTGGTTCTGCAGAGGGAAATTAATACCCTGAGCTAGTATAAAGGTCTGCTGCTGTTGCTGCTAAGTCGCTTCAGTCGTGTCGGACTTTGTGCGACCCCATAGACGGCAGCCCACCAGGCTCCTCTGTCCACAGGATTCTCTAGGCAAGAGTACTGGAGTGGATTGCCTTTTCCTTCTCCAATAAAGGTCTAGGAAGAGCTGAAAACAGGTAGGTGGGGTAACCCTGAGCCCAACGAGCCAGCACCCCCACTACCGTGGAGGCTGGAGTTGGTTGCTTCCTCAGAGCTGGGGTGGGGTACCTGCTTTGCTTGTGAAGGAAGGGCTGTGCGGAGACCTAGAATCAGGAAGAAAATACAGATAAAACAGGAGATGCCATTCAAAACAGAGAAGCAGACAAATACACCGGCCTCTGCCCTCCAGCACCCAAACAGCATTTGTTGTCCAGAGGTGAAGCCAGTGGACTAGGAAGCCTGTATGCTCAGCCTGCAGGCCAAGCCTCTTGTGACACTGGATGGAAGGGCATCAGTGGTCATGAGGGCAGATAGGTGCCTTCCCGAGCACATGTAGGACCCATTTGGTCCTCATGAGGCCCGGTGAGAAACAAGACAACAGTCCCCAAATGGGGTTGATGATGCTAAGCCTCACGTCATCAAACTAAGACCTGATTTAATTATGGTTTTGGCTCTCCTAGAAATGGAATCTTAAATCAGCAAATCAGGATTCACCTGATAAACATTAGCTAGCACTAGTTAGGTCGCTTGCTTTTTAGACCCCTGCCACCTCCTCCAGGAGAGTAATCTTGCAATAACCAACCTGTTTGGGGGCTAGTATGACTTCTTGTTCTTGCTGCCTTCTACCTATGAAAGGTTTTATATATATTTGGCTGTTCTGGGTCTTAAGTTGTGGCATGCAGGGATCTAGTTCCCTGACAAGGGATCGAACCCGGATCCCCTGCATTGGGAGCATGGAGTCTTAACCACTGGACCACCAAGGAAGTCCCCCTATAAAAGTTTTGTACAGCTTCTTGGTGCTTCTTTCTGTATGTTAATTTGGATGCTACCTGATTTATGAATCATTGAATAAACCAGTAAGATCTTTAAGGTTTGCTCAGTTGAATTCTATTCTTTGATCGAAGCTGTCCTGTGATCTCAGTCTTACCTGGAGATGTTTGTTAACTTGTCCAAGGTCACACATCTCTGGCTGCATGCCCCCAGGGCCTATGCTCCTACCCATCAAGACAACTGTCTTGCCAGGCCGAATGTGCTCAGCGCTGGAAATAAGAGAGTTGATGTTCGCTGTCTTTGAAAGGCTCATGATCAAGGTGGGGAGACAGACATGTGAAAGGTTGTTGTCGAATCACGCAAATACACCGGGATTCTTGGCCCCCGGAGGAGAAGAATTCAATCCGGGGCCAGAGACGAGGCTTGATCGCTCAGAGCTTTTGTGTAATAAAGTTTTATTAAAGTATAAAGGAGATAGAGAAAGCTTCTGACATAGGCATCAGAAGGGGGCAGAAAGAGTACCCCCCTGCTAGTCTTCAACTGGATGTTATATAGTCACTAGCAGTCTGTTAATGAAAGAAAGGAATGTCTTAAAATTTAGAATGGCACCAAATGGTTTATCCTGGGCCATAAAATAATTAACTTGAATCTTAAAGAAGGGCAGACCACCATACAAATAGTTTCATTTACATAGATTAGGGGAACAATATCTGAGTATAACATACTGGTTTGTCAAGTAGGTTCTGGGCCAAGAGGCGGAACCGACTTGGAGACAAGAGTTTGGGGTAAAGGCGTAGTACATTAGCATAGCTTAAGACAAACATTTCTATAAGAAAAAGGCATTGGTTATCTCCAGGCTCAAGAATAGCTAACTTCAGGCGAAACCAGGTGTCATTATGGCAACACAGTATTTTAAGAGAAACCTCCCTTTAAATTTGTATAGAGAAGGAAAAAAATACTGCTAGTTTGTTTCCTCCTGCTGCTTAAGAGAGATAAAAATGTCTGACACTTGCAGGCTATTTCCTCCATTTGGAGACCCCTCTCTCCTTGGGGACCCCTAGATTTCTTATCAACCTGTCTAGGAAATGACTCTCTCACATGTAAAGATAAATCTGTTCTGTTGGAATATTTTGTAAGTGGATATTTCTTATGGGGATGCTTTCTCATGCTATACTGAATGTTAGAATGCCCTTCCGGTCCACCTCTGGTATTATGTTCTCAACATGAAGGCATCTTGTCTACAGTGTGACCCGGGCTTGTCTCCTTCAACTGGATATTTTATAACCTAGTTTGAAGATGGAAAAAAATAGAGTGTTGTGGCAGTACAGTAGTGTGTGTGTTGGTGACGGAATCTTGTTTTTATTTAAAGACTAAAGATACCATATATTTAACCGTTCACAAGTGAATTTCTTCCCCATCTCTTCCATTTTGTTATTTTCAGAAGCTTTGGAACCTCAGGAAGAGAAGCATTTCTTAGCAAAAAATAACAACAAAAACTTGGACTACAAACAAACATCTCTTATTTTTTTAATCTCTCTTCACCAGTACTATTAAAAAAATTTTTTTTAATGTAAAGAGTTCTCTTTATTTTTTAGTTAGGCAAAAATTCAGAAGTTTTCTAGACATATATGTTATACATACTACTTATATATATGTATTCAAAAGCTATTCTACTACAATTGATAAAAACTTGAGAAAGAACATAGAAGAGATAGAGAAATTGGAAAACAAACTAAATGAAGTGGGAGCACTGAATATGAAGTAGAAAAAGTGAAACAAACTAGGTAAAAGTACAAGATCCTCATATAGTCCAGTTGTTTTTAAACATGGCTGCTCATCAGAAACATATCTGAAGCTTTGGAGGAAAAAACCAATACTTGGGCATTTGTATTTTTCACAAAACTCCAAGATAATTCTGATTATCTGATAATTCCGATTATGCATCTGGATTTTAAAAAGTGATTACAGATTAAACTATGATAGTTTGGTGGTATAGAATTCTATTATTTTTCTGTTGACCAATCATGATATAACATGATTAGGTAATAGTTAACATTATCACAGTAGCAAAAGATGGTTATCAAATTTCACAATCAGTAGCCAGACAAAAAATAAATATGATTACAGTTGCAAGCCATAGTGGGAACATGATTAACCTATAACAATATAAAATAATTACATACAATTTGGGGGCTTAAGCAGAGTGATGCAGTAAGTGGAAGTTTGTACATGCTATTGATTCCTTCTAGTGTATTTACTTCAGTTTGTTCTTTAGTTCTTGTAGGTCTTTGGTAAACATTTCTTACATCTTCTCCATTGTTTTCCCAAGATCCTGGATCATCACTATCATTATTCTGAATTCTTTTTCTGAAAGATTGCTTCTCTCCATTTAGGTTTTTTTTTTTTTTTTCCCCTGGGGATTTATCTTGTCCCTTTATCTGGGACATAACTTTCTACTTTTTCCTTGTGATTAACTTTCTGTAATGTTTAGCCACTGTGGGATTATGATCCTCTTGCTTCTGTCTGCTCTCTGATGGAGGAGGCTAAGATGCTGGTGATGGGAAAAACTGGATTTTGCTCACTAAGCTTTAATCCAGTTATCTGCTGATTGGTGGTGGTGGTGGTGTGCTCCCTCCCTGGTAGTTGTTTGGCCTGAGGTGACCCAGCCCTGGGTTTAAGGGCTCTATGATAGGGTTAATGGTGACCTCCAAGAGGGCTTAGGCCAATGGGGACTTTCCAGGACAGCTGCTGCCAGTGCCCCCATCCCTGTGGTGAGTCCCGGCTGACCCACGCCTCCACAGGAGCCCTCCAACACCAGCAGGTAGTTTTGGTTCAGTCTCCTGTCAAGTGGCTGCTCCTTTCCTCGGTCTTGGTGTGCACAAGATTTTGTTTGTGCCCTCCAAGGCTGGAATCTCTGTTTCCCCCAGTCCTATGGAAGTCCTGTAATCAAATCCCACTGGCCTTCAAGGTCAGATCCCCAGCCTGGGAGGCCTGACACAGGGTTCACAACCTTCACAACAGTGGAAGAACTTCTTTGGTATTATTATTCTCCAGTTTGTGGGCCACCCACCCAGCAGGTATGGGATTTGATTTTATCATCATTGTTCCCCTCCTACTGTCTCGCTGCATCTTCTTACTTGTCTTTAGACGTGTGGTATCTTTTTTTTTTGGTGGTCCCAGTGTCCTCCTGTTGATGGTTGTTTAACAGCTAGTTGTGATTTCGTGCTCTCGCAGGAGATGAGCTCACGTGCTTCTACTCCATCATCTTGAACTGGAACTCCCTAGTATATTTCTTGATTTAGCCTTTCTCCTAAATTTCTTTGAAATCTAATTTTCAGAGTGAAAGCCTCTATGCAGTTACAGTGAAGCACTTTTGTAAACAGCTTCATATTTCTTTCCTACTTGGGCCGCTGCTTGGCTCAGATGTGTAAGGGGAGATCTCTATTCCTGCTGTCAACACGCTGGACGGATAGGTCTTTGTTCCTTGCTGTGTGACTTGGTCATGTCACACCTGAGGCTGTGGTCACCTTCATTTATGAACGGCACAGATCCACCACTTACTGGAAATGGAATTGTTAAACCTCTTGTCTGAACAGTATACTCTGTTCTTTTTCATTGGGTTGAGGGAGGTGGGAGGGAAGATTGCAAAAGATGTGTACTAGAACATTTCAGTTTAACATTTATGTTAAATGTATTTCGTTTAACTTTGATGTATATATACTGGAGAAATGGTCCCAATTTTATAATATCTAGTTTCTAGATATTAAAGAGATTGCCAGTGAATGACAAAAATAGGGTTAGTAAACTAACGCATTTTGTACACTTTGTGTTAAAATTCATTGAAAGGCTGTCTTCTGAAAAGGACCTTTGGAAGTGAAATTGTAAATCACATCTAAGTGACATATGTGCCTGTTCTTACCGCCCACTGTTGGCTGGATGGTGAAAAGGAGGAATTGGGAGAAATGAAAGATTCTAGACTAGAATATTCCTTTGTAGAGGACACTTTTGAATATAGCCATTGTTACCTGTGTCTAGTTTATTCAACGCTACTGTGTGTATAGTGGATAAACTTAAGTTTGAAACATCTAGTCTTATTTGAAACATCTTATTTGAAACATCTAGTCTTTCTAGATGTTTAGAAGTGCACAAAGTATGTTAAAAATAGAGGTCATGAAATAATATATTTTGTGGATATATCATTTTTAAAAAATTAATATGAATTACTGTCTTTTAAGAAATGGAATGATTTAACCACCTCTCTGAGCAGTACACATTATTTTATTTGTACTGGTTCAGGAAAAAAGAAAGTACCGGGGCATTTATGCCAGTATGTTTATAGTGAAGCAAGATTAACCATTGTCCCTTATGTGTCTCTGCATTTTGTTTTACACTGTGTATATAGTATACATGAGCGCCGAAGAATTGATGCTTTTCAACTGTGGTCTTGGAGAAGACTCTTGAGAGTCCTTTGGACTGCAAGGAGATCCAACCAGGCCATTCTGAAGGAGATCAGCCCTGGGTGTTCTTTGGAAGGAATGATGCTAAAGCTGAAACTCCAGTACTTTGGCCACCTCATGCGAAGAGTTGACTCATTGGAAAATACCCTGATGCTGGGCAGGATTGGGGGCAGGAGGAGAAGGGGACGACAGAGGATGAGATGGCTGGATGGCATCACTGACTCGATGGACGTGAGTCTGAGCGAACTCCGGGAGTTGGTGATGGACAGGGAGGCCTGGTGTGCTGCGATTCATGGGGTTGCAAAGAGTCGGAGACAACTGAACTGAACTGAACTGAAGGATTGTTGCTCAGTCGTGTCCAACTCTTTGCAACCCCATGGACTGCAGCACACCAGGCTTCCCTGTCCTTCACCATCTCCTGGAGCTTGCTCAAACTCATGTCCATTGAGTCGGTGCCGTCCAACTGTCTCATCCTCTGTTGTCTCCTCCTGCCTTCAGTCTTTCCCAACATCAGGGTCTTTTCCAATGAGTCAGCTTTTCGCATCAGGTAGCCAAAGTATTGGAGCTTCAGCTTCATCATCAGTCCTTCCAAGGGTTGATTTCCTTTAGGATTGACTAGTTTGATCTCATTGCTGTACATAAGGCATAAATGTCCAAGTTTACAACATCTATAAAGAGGTTGCCAGTGTGTGACAAAAAATAGCAAATAAATACATTGGGTACATTTTATATTAAAATTCATAGGAAAGATTCCGAAAACAACTGGTGGAAGTGAAGTTGTTAAAATCCCCTCTAAGCATTACAGATGCTTATTAGATTTGTCCACTGGGTTGCTAGAGATGAGAAGGGGTGTGGTTCTTGGCTTGAGTGGTTCTATTTAGATGACACTTTGGACTAGATAGCCTTTGTGTGCAGTGTACTCATTGCTGCTACGTGTATGTATACTGGACAAACTTAAGTCCTTATTTGAAACATCTAGCCTTTCTAGATGTGTAAAAGTACACAGCCTATTTTGAAAGTAGAGAGTTAAAGTAGCATCTTTTAAGTATGTGTTTTGTTAATTCACAGGAATGGTTATGTTTGGGGAGTGGACTTGTTAAGCGAGTCTTGGAGAGTAAGCTGGCTGTTGACTGGGGGTGAGGGTGGGAGTGGGGGACAGGGAAGGAAGTGCAGAGAGAAGCTCTCAGGGCCCATTAGCCTTTAGACAAGTTCAGATTGTCCAGCCATTGTTCTGTTTGTGCATTTTAGTTGATATTGCTGTGTATTAAAGAATAAGCAAGTCCTAATTCCCAAAGTTGAACATTAAGGAAATGTATTTTAATCATAACTCTTGCCAATATCTTTATCTAGAGGCCTGTTGCTGATTCGTTGCAACCCCATGGGCTGTAGCCTGCTGTTTCCTCTGTCAATGGAATTCTCCAGGCAAGAACACTAGAGTGGGTTCCATTCTCTTCTCCAGGGGATCTTCCCAACCTAGGGTTCAAACGTTGGTCTGCTGTATTGCAGGCAGATTCTTTACCATCTGAGGCACCAGAGAAGCCCTTTCCCACTTTTCTTTTCAAAGCCCAAAGTGCATTAAAAGCAGAGATAGTAAAACAACCCCTTTAGAGACGTCGTTTTGTTGCTAGGAAGGGCTGTGTCTCCTGGGAGTGTCTTGGAGCTGGATGTAGTCTGGTACATCACTGAAATACTGGAGGAGGGGTAAGAGGAACACTGAGGGAAAGGGCTCTTGGCTAATATGTCCATATCTAGAAGACAGTTTTAGGTCTTACGTGCATTTTTGTAAAGTGCCTAGTTTATTGTGGACAAGGTTCATTCTTTATTTTGCAACATCTTGGCTTTTTAGAAGTCCTGAGGTGACAATGTATGATAAGTTGAACTAGTAAATTAACCAATTTGTAAATGTATTTGTTGTGAATGTGTGCTACATTGCCTCAGGCGTGTCCAACCATTTGTGACCCTGTGGACTATAACCCACCAGGCTCCTCTGACCATGGGATTCTCCAGGCAAGAATACTAGAGTGGGTTGCCATGCCCTCTTCCAGGGGATTTTCCCAGCCCAGGGATTGAACTTGCATCTCATGTCTCTTATGGCAGGCAGGTTCTTTACCACTAAAGCCACCTGGAAGCCCAACTGTCTTTGTTGTAATTGATTAAAAAGAAAAAACAAACAACATCTTGGACATGGAATTCTTAAACTGTCTCTGAGAAATGTATGTCAGGACTTGTTTATTAGGTTAGCGGCAGAGGGCAGAAGGAAGTATAAGGGAGGGGTGTGTGTGGATGTGTTCATGTTTATATTTTGATGATGACCAAATGGCAACCCACTCCAGTACTCTTGCCTGGAAAATCCCATGGATGGAGGAACCTGGTAGGTTACAGTCCATGGGGTCGCAAAGAGTCGGACATGACTGAGCGACTTCACTTTATGGATGTGTGTACATCTCTTGGCTGTGCTACGAGTTCATTGTTCAGTAATTCAATGGAAACGTACCTTTTTGCTAACATTTTAACAGTTTAGATCAGATAATGAATCCTTTTGGAGGCATTATTCTTTTTGTACTCTGTTGCTTTATGTCTCATTTTTAATTGAACGTTAAGGGGATGTAATATTTTAGTCATAACTCTGCTAGTATCTTTAGAGGCCTGTTGCCATTTTTGTGTTTTCTGAAACTTTTGTCACCAAGAAAGGCAGGATTGCTTTTTTTTTTTTTCCTTCCAGATTGAGTTGACATAGCATATTCTTGGTTATCAGAATATTCATAGCTTTGGGACTTTGAAATGGTAAATATTCATGATGTGTGGTACAGCGTGATACATAACTGTGTGATCTTAGTTGCATAAAAATGGATTCTTAGTTTCAAAAATACACAAATGACACCTAGAAGGATACATCAGACAGTCAACTGCCTGTGATATGAATGCCTTTGTTTTTTGGTTTCCTGTTATGCACATATTAGCTTTTAAGAAAAAAATGTTACTTTAAAAACCTTAAAGAAAATCAGGATATCCATTTTACCCTCGACCAAATTGTTACCTGTCATCATTTTATCCATTGAAGTTGTATTCCAGTTTCACTGTTTGGTATCATTCATGGACTGTTTCATCTGATTCGAGCCATTGTGATAAATTTGGGGTCAGAGCCTGAGGTGCTCTCTGAGAGTCGGGAAGAAGGGAAGTTGTTTCCCGTGTGAAATCCGTCGGCAGTTGACCCTGAGCTTATGCCTCCCAGCCGTTATCTGGAACACCCATTTCACCTTTCCTGTTAGATGTGTCTCAGCGTCAGTACCCACACATTCACTGTGAATGTGGCCTAGTATGGCCAGAGAGGCTTTGCAGATGGGATTAAGTTAAGGATCTTGAGGTAGATTATCCCGGATCATCCGCTTGGGCTCAGTGTGGTCACAAGGGTCCACATAAGAGGGAGTTGGGAGTCAGGGGGGCCAGCCTTGAACATGGAAGCAGATTGGATGCCGATGCCTCTAGAAGAGAAGAAGGCAAGAAACAGAGTCTCCCCTGGAGACTTCAGGTGGAACCAGCCCTGCGGGCACCTGGGCTTCAGCCTCTAAGACTCCTGACCTCCAGAGGTGTAAGACAATACATTTGTGTTGTTTCAAGCCACTGAATTTGTGGTCATTTGTTACAGCAGCAGTGGGAAATGAAGACATGTGTAACTCTGTATTTAACTTTTGGGGAGCTGCCAAACTGTTTTCCAAATAGCTGCATCATTTTCCATAGTCCATCGTTTTGATTTCACAGCCATTCTAGGGGGTGTGTACCTCATTATGGCTTTAGTTTGCTTTTCCCTAATGATGAATAATATTGAGTGTCTTTTCATGTACTTAGCCATTCAGATATATTCTTTGGTGAAGTGCCTATTAAAATCTTTTGCTCATATAAAAATCATGGTCTTTTCCATATATTGTGATATACTGACATAGTTCCTTTTTTTAAAAAAATTTTTTTTATTTATGTATTTATTTTTGACTGTGCTGGATCTCCCTGACTGTGCAGGCTTCTCTCTGGTTGCAGAGATTGGGGGCTACTCTCTAGTTGTGGTGCTCAGGCTTCTCATTGTGGAAGCTTGTTCTGTTGTGGAGCATGGGCTCTAGAGCACAGGCTCAGTAGTTGTAGCCCTTGGGCTTAGTTGCTCCATGGCACTCTGAGCCCAGGACCACTGCAGGCAGCATTCAGCCCCTCATGTTGGTGGAGGTGGTGGGGTTAATTTTGGGGCATGCATAATGTACAAGCCGGCTTCCCCTGTGGCTCACTACTTAAGTATCCGCCTACAATGTGGGAGCTGCAGGAGATGGGGTTTGACCCCTGGGTCGGGAAGATCCCCTGGAGGAGGGCATGGCAATTCACTCCAGTATTCTTGCCTGGAGAATCTCATGGACAGAGGAGCCTGGTAGGCTACAGTCCATAGGGTCGCAAAGAGTCAGGACATGAAGCGACTTAGCACAGCAGAGCATGGCGTGACATAATGTATAAAGTGTTTGCAGGCTCACTGGTGATTTGTGAAACAGGCATGAGAACATTTAGTATGCTGTTGTCAAGTAACATTCTTTGCCATCTGTCAAATGAGCCCCGAAAGAATGAAAATGGTGGCACTAAACTGCCCTCACGCAGGGTCATTCTTGAATGACCCTGTCTTTCACTCGAGACTCTGCTCCAAATCAGTGGCAGAAGCAAAGTGGGAAAAATGTTTTTTTTTCCCCTGAGACACTGAGACCAATTCTTAGTGGATTTCCTTCCACAAGGAGCAGGTGGTCTTGGCAAATCAGCTATCCACTCACTGATCTATCCCATATTAAATCTTTTCTAAGCCTCAAAACCTTAAAACCCCCCAAACAACCTGGTTCTTTAAGAGTCCACCAAGTGTCCACTGACAGATGAAGTGATAAAGAAGATCAGGTACATATATACAACAGAATATTACTCAGCCCTAACAAGGAACAAAATTGGGTCATTTGTAATGATGTGGATAGACCTACAGTCTATGATTCAGAGCGATGTAAGTCAGAAACAGAAAGACAAATAATCATATATTAACACATATATGTGAAATCTAGGAAAAAGGTACAGATGAGCCTATTTGCAAAACAGAAATAGAGACGCAGACATGGAGAATGGACACGTGGACATGGGAAGAATGGGAGGATGGGACGAGTTGGAGGTTAGGATTGACATATACACTACCATGTGTGAGAGACAGCTAGGGGGAAGCTGCTGAAGAGCACAGGGAGCTCAGCTCAGGGCTCTGTGATGACCTAGACGGGTGCGATGGCAGGGTGGGAGGGACGTCCAAGAGGGAGGGGATATATGTATACATAGAGCTTATTCACACTGTTATACAGCAGAAACGTTGGAAAGCAATTATACTCCAATACAAATTTTATTTAAAAAAGCAATCTCCAAATAGTCTTGGAGTCTCTGCATCTGGAATATGAAACATGTCAGGCATATGACGCCAATGAGGATGCCACAGTGCTGAAGAGGACCTCAGCCCAGGGCTGCTGGCGAGCAGGTGAAAAGTCTGGGGTGTTATGTGAACTTCTTTTGCTGCTTTTTAAAGTCGGAAGAAGCTGGCCAAACAAAAGATCTCTCCTTCAGGTCACCACTTTGCAATCTCTGATTTACATGCTTTTAAATGTGATTTGAGCCAGCCAAATCATGCTTTTTTTTTTTTAATTTTATTTTATTTTTAAACTTTACATAACTGTATTAGTTTTGCCAAATATCAAAATGAATCCGCCACAGGTATACATGTGTTCCCCATCCTGAACCCTCCTCCCTCCTCCCTCCCCATTCCATCCCTCTGGGTCGTCCCAGTGCACCAGCCCCAAGCATCCAGTATCGTGCATCGAACCTGGACTGGCAACTCATTTCATACATGATATTTTACATGTTTCAATGCCATTCTCCCAAATCTTCCCGCCCTCTCCCTCTCCAACAGAGTCCATAAGACTGTTCTATACATCAGTGTCTCTTTTGCTGTCTCGTACACAGGGTTATTGTTACCATCTTTCTAAATTCCATATATATGCGTTAGTATACTGTATTGGTGTTTTTCTTTCTGGCTTACTTCACTCTGTATAATAGGCTCCAGTTTCATCCACCTCATTAGAACTGATTCAAATGTATTCTTTTTAATGGCTGAATAATACTCCATTGTGTATATGTACCATAGCTTTCTTATCCATTCATCTGCTGATGGACATCTAGGTTGCTTCCATGTCCTGAGCCAGCCAAATCATGCTTTAATGAAGGGGCTCTGGCAGGGGGACCCTGAGGGGGTCAGTGCTTCTCAGACCCCTGGAATAGCCCGAGCGTCTGCCCCTAACTGTCCCCTTGGATTGCCCTGTAGGGATGTGCTTCCTCAGGGAGTGGGACTGTTTCACGCCCACCATAGCTGCCTCCTCTGGGGGCTCCAGGAAGAGAAATGTCCTCCCATGTGGGCCTCCTTGCTGGATGATGCATCTGACCTCAGAGAGACAGCAGTGGGCGTGATTTGAAGTGAGATCTTAGTTCCCTGCCTAGGATTCAAACCTGCGTCTCCTGCATTGGCAGGTGGATTTGTTGCCACCGCACTACCAGGGCTGTGTAGTTTTACCATTAGGAGGATCTGTTAGGGAGGTATTCACCCAGTAAAGGCCAGTGAGGCCAGCACGTGCATGGACAGTCTCCGTAATCTGAGCCTAATCCACAGAGAGCTGGCCTCTGCCTTCTGATTCCCAGGGCCTGGGGTCAGGGGGGGTCAGTGGGAACCATCTCTACCTCCTGCCTAAGAGGCTGGCAGCCGGGGCACCCAACCTGGCAGACTCTGAGGTGGTAACGAGCAGTGGGGTGTGGGCTAAACCCGGAAGTTCTGATTTAAGAACCCCAGAGGCGTGACTTCAGTGCTGGGACCAGACACAGAAGTGGAGGCAAGTAATACCTGGTGTCCAACAGGCTGGAGAGGCTGATTAGCATATAAATGATGGTTGGTGAGTGAATAGCATAGAAATGATGGGGACAAACAGTGTTCCCTGTATCTGGGGCACTGTTGTGTTCCCAGAGTTAAATCTCAGGGATCACATTCACTCTGTCAAGGTGCTGAGTAAACCTGTCTGGGCTTTTCACAGCCCTGCCCATGGCCCTGGGAGCCCAATCAGGGTCTTCTGAATGAGTGGGGGAGGGGATTGTCAAAGGGAGAAAACCCACCTGAGCACCCCCTAGGCAATGTCCCCAAATGCCCTGGCTCCACTGGGCTTCCAAGTCTGAATCCCCATGTAAATGAAAATTGGTGGGTTTAGGGGACCTGAAGCTCTGCAGAATTTAGGGGGTGTAGACGGCTCAACCCCTTGTCTGGAAAATCCCATGGACGGAGGAGCCTGATAGGCTGCAGTCCATGGGGTCATTAAGAGTCAGACTTGACTGAGTGACTTCACTTTCACTTTTCCCTTTCATGCATTGGAGAAGGAAATGGCAACCCACTCCAGTGTTCTTGCCTGGAGAATCCCAGGGACGGTGGAGCCTGGTGGGCTGCCGTCTATGGGGTCATGCAGAGTTGGACACAACTGAAGTGACTTAGCAGCAGCAGCAGCAGCAGCAGCAGACAGCTCAACATTCAGAAAACTAAGATCATGGCATCTGGTACCATCACTTCATGGCATATAATTGGGGAAACAGTGGAAACAGTGGCTGACTTTATTTTTCTGGGCTCCAAAATCACTGCAGATGGTGATTGCAGCCATGAAATTAAAAGACTCTTACTCCTTGGAAGGAAAGTTATGACCAACCTAGATAACATATTCAAAAGCAGAGACATTACTTTGCCAACAAAGGTCCGTCTAGTCAAGGCTATGGTTTTTCCTGTGGTCATGTATGGATGTGGGAGTTGGACTATAAAGAAAGCTGAGCACAGATGCTTTTAAACTGTGGTGTTGGAGAAGACTCTTGAGAGTCCCTTGGACTGCAAGGAGATCCAACCAGTCCATCCTAAAGGAGATCAGTCCTGGGTGTTCATTGGAAGGACTAATGTTGAAGTGGAAACTCCAATACTTTGGCCACCTGATGCGAAGAGCTAACTCATTGGAAAAGACCCTGATGCTGGGAAAGATTGAGGACAGGAGAAGGGGATGACAGAGGATGAGATGGTTGGATGGCATCACCAACTCAATGGACATGGGTTTGGGTGGACTTCGGGAGTTGGTGATGGCCAGGGAGGCCTGGTGTGCTGCGGTTCATGGGGTCGCAAAGAGTTGGACATGACTGAGCGACTGAACCGAACTGAAGACATAGGTGGGTTTTGGACCAAAAAGCTCTCCCTGCTGCCTATGGTCTGCATTCAGTCTGGAATGGGTGAAGTTTGATCCACGGAGGGTTTTTTTTTTTTAAATCTGGGGACTTCCTGATGGTCCAGTGCTTATAACTCTGCCTTCCACTGCTGGGGGCCGGCGGGTGGGGTGGGCGTGGGTTTCACCCTGGTCAGGGAGCTAAGATTCTGCATGCCTTATAGTTTGGCCAAAAAAAAAAAAAAAAAAAAAGTACATAAAAGTCTGAAGCAATATTTACATATTTGGAAACTACTCTCGAAGAACTGGAATGTTTGGCCACATTCTGGTGATTCTGGTGTGGAAACACTGTTCCGGGGCTAGGGAGTAGCTTTCCCTGGGGACTCAGTGTGTCCTTCCCCCATCCCTCCCTGACTCAGTCTCACCAGGCATTAACCCCTTAGTCACCGGGTCCTGAGGGATCTATGTGGGAGCCTGGCAGAAGGCTGGGCACTTAGGGAACTTGGGGCAGTACCTGTTCACCACATTTAGAGACTCATTCATGTTATTTCAACACTAACAATTGTCAGGGGCCAGGTGAGCGCAAAGCCACAGGGCGGGGAGGGTTGGGAGGTGGTGGCAGCTGACTGTGTCATGAGCACCACCCTTCCAGCTGCCTGGCTGCCCTGCTCTCTCCCTGATCGGGTCTGACACCATCAGGGGTACCCGTGGATGTGCCCACTGGGATCAGTGCTTCCCGACCCCGGAGCAGACATAAGATGCTTCTCTTCCTCTCTCTGCCCCCATCCTCTGGCTCTGGTTCCTCCTCTCTTTGCAAAGGAAGGAAAAAGGAGAATGCCAGATTTTCCCCCTGCCCAGACCCCACCTCACAGGACTAGAGACTAGGGTCCTGGCAGGGCCTCCCTGCACCTCCCAGAAGACAGTCCTGATGCCATTTCTTCTCTCTCCCTCTCTCTGTCCCTGTCTCTGTTTCTCTCTCTCTCGTAGATTTAGTCACAGAGCTGACAAGGTCAAGGGTGATCATTAAAAGCCCATCGTCTCAGAAGAGCCGCTTTTGCACCAAGCAGGGGTTTGAAATCGAACAAGGTCAGTGCATTAACTGCAATCAAAGGCTGCTGGAAGCTCCCGAACTCTCGCTGCTGCCTCTGCGGTGAAGATGGTCCTGACTCTCCCATCACAGGGTCGCCTGGAGGGGCTGCTTCCATTCAGACCCTGCAAACCTGTCTGGAACATCGTCATAGAAGAGGTTACTTTAAGTGTATTTTCATCCACTTAGATCCACTCTATTGCTCCTAGGTGACTGCTGTTATTTGCTGTGGATGGAGCCTGCCTCTCTGCCAGGATTTTACCAGAAAGTATAATCATGACAACCTTGGGAGAGTTCAGCTGAGTCACCCACCCTCATGGCAGAGGTGCTGGGTGACCCCCGGAAGGCCCCTGGAGACAGAGGTGGCTCCCCAGCCCGGGGACTGGGTTTTCACAAGACAGTGTCTGTCTGCATCTCCCTACTACCCTGATTTCCCTTCTATAGCTTGCTGTCCACACCCTGACACCTCACCCCGTGCTGGGCATGATCAGGGGCCCCACAGCTCAGTGGCACCCCCAGCCCCATCCATCCAATCCCCTTGTCAGGGGCAGGGACTTCCCCACTGCCCCCAGCACCATCCTTCTGCTGCCCAGGCCCTGCCCTTCATTCTGGGGTCCACAGGCTCTCAGGACCACAGGACATGGACAGTCCACGTGGGGTGATTTATGGGGATGGGGCAAACCCTCAGCACCTAGAGAAGCATCACTCAGCTGGGGACCAGTGGGGGACTCTGTGCCTGCTGCTGGTAACAGGCCCAGGGCTGTTGATAGAAGGGAGATCGTACTGCCCCTCAACCCAGGTGATGCGCAGGGCCACCTGAATGAGACCAGTTGCTTGCACTGACCCCACTCCCTGGGGCTCTGGTGGCCAGGCAGGTGGTTCCAATCAGAAGGCTCCTCTGACCTCAAACTCTGCCTCTGACAGTTCAGCTAGAGCCCTGCTAGCATCTGCAGTGGCTTTGTGCAGATGAGAAAAAGCTCTCTGCTCCAGGGGACACCTGGATACCTGAGGAGTGGACCAGGGGCTCCTTCCTGCTCCTTCTGAGACCTCCTAGCAGTGTGCAGCCTGCACCACCAGACAAAGCAGGCCTGACTCAGCTCTTGTGAAAAGAACTTGAAGCAGCTTTAAGGCTAAAACCTGTTTACTCAGCACCTCCTTCTAGAAATTCATCCCAGGGAAATATTCCGGGGTGAGTATGAAGATTTATGATCATAGCAATGCTATTTATAATGGTGGAAAAATTGGAGGCAATCTAAATGTTTAAAAACAGGGATCCATTATATAAATGATCATGCAATATTCTCGCAGCTCTCTGAGCAGGCATTAAAAATAGTGCTGTGATGCGCACAAGGACGTCAGTGCCAGGATGTTCACTGCAGGCTTGTCTGTTGTAACAAAAGACAGAGATAAATGTCTGCAGAGAGGAAACCACTTCAGTGAATCGTGGGCGTCTGAACCATGGATGCCCTGCAGGCTTGGACCATAGTGATGGCCAGGTGGTTCTAATGCAGAAGAATCTTTTAGATTTTTGTTCATTGAGGAAAGGTTGTATAGTATACAAATATATATGTGTGGTACCATTTGTGGACAAACCATATGTATAGATACACATGTATGTGTGTTAGTTGCTCAAATCATGTCTGAATCTTTGCGACCCCGTGGACTGTAGCCCACCAGGCTTTTCTGTCCTTGGGATCCTCCTAGCAAGGATACTGGAGTGAGTGGCCATTCTCTTCTCCAGGGGATCTTCACGGCTCAGGGATTGAACCTGGGTCTCCTGCATTGCAGGTGGATTCTTTACCATCTGAGCCAGCAGGAAAGCCCTATAGATATACATCCATATGTATGTATAAACTTGTTTACATCCTGACTCTCTCCAGTGAGGCCATCAGGAGGCTTTGTGGCCAAAGTAACAAAGAAGAAAGTCCCCCTACTGAATCCTTTTTTATACTCCATGATTTCAAGCACCACATACTTCATTTGGGGTGGAAGTAAACGAAGCATAACCACACATACAAGTATAAAGCGCTGAGAGCTCTTTGGTTGCCTTGGGGAGATGAGCAGATCTTTCAGGACTGGGGTTCTCATGGCAACATCCAACTTCATGCTGGAAATGATCTTCAAGGGTCGTGGATCTTCACCCTTTTTTCCACAACCCCAGCACCCACTGTATGTATTCATATAATTTTAATACACTTTACATTTTAGAACACTTTTGGATTTACAGAATTATTGTAAAGATGGTACAGATGGTTTCCATCTACTGCAAGCCAGCTTCTGCAATGACTGACATTGTACATTTGTCACTATCAATGAATGAACATTGATGCATTTTTTGGTGCAACTGATATTGTTATTAATTTCTAAAATAGTTTTTTATTGGAGTATAGTTGACTTCACATGGATACATTTTTAGCTGAATTCCACACTTCATCAGATTTCCTCACTTGCCCCGAATGTCCCTTTTCTGTTCCCAGATCCTTCCAGGGACAACACTACATTTAAATATGTGTCTCCTAGGTTTATTTTGGCTCAGAGTTTCTCCCTTTCCTTGTTTTGATTACCTGGACAGTTTTGATGACCTGGATAGTTTCGAGGAGCACTGGTCAGGTGCTTTGTGGGACATCTCACGCTGGGATTTGTCTGGTGTTTTTCTCATGATTACCCTGGGGTGATGGGTGTACAGAGATGAAGTGCCCTCCCATCCCATCAGCCAGAACACCTCCCATCAGCATGACTCATCACTTGATGTTGACCTTGATTGCCTGGCCAGGCAGTGTCTGAGGGTTTCTCCTGTACAGTTACCATTCCCTCCTTTCCACACTGTCCTCCTTGGAAGGAAGTCACTGACTCAGCCCACACTTAAAAGTCCACCTGCTTGAGGAGGGAGATCTACTTACTTTATTGGGGATTTTTCTGCACTGGAGATTTGAATATCCTTCACCATTTATTTACTCAATATCAGTATAAATTCATGGTGTTTATTTCAAACTTTGAGTTACAAGGCAATATGAGTTTATGTTCCTTGTTCAAATTCTGCCAGTTTGGCCATGGGAGCTCTTTCCAGTGGACCGTTTGTGCTGTCCTGTGATTATGTACATGGGCCTATGTGTGTGTGCACGTGTGCTCGCACTTCCTTCATCTCTGACACCACCAGGGGCTGCCCGCTCACCTGTGTGTTTCCTGCTCCAGCCCCAGAGTTAGCTATTTCCCCAGGAGCCCTGGACCCTTGTCCTCATAGAACAATGGACCCACTATGTCCAGTCCCTGCTTCCCCACCTGGGGAGAGAAGTGGTGCATCAGTGACTTTAGGGTCAGAGAGACTGAAACCATGCCTGCTCCATCCCCTGTGAGCTGTGGGCTTCGGTTTGTGGCATGTGAGGTCACATGATGCAGGAGGGGAAACAGGATACAGAGGACGCTGGACCAGTGAGTGTCCCTTGCTGCTTGGAGCTAAGAGAGAAATTTAATCAGTTGATAGAAAATGTGCATTAGATCTCACCCTCACCCCCTGAGCTTGGGGTGGGGAGCTCACCCTCCCAGGAGTTCCCTCTACGACTCCACTCCCTTGTCTCTGCTACCAGTCACCTCCTGGGGTCTAGGCTCACCACCTCCTCCCTCTCCTGTCCTCTTGTAATAGGGAAGAACGCTTTGTATTCTATTACAGGATAATCACTGAGGGGATGTTGCCAATAAGCTTAAATTTTACATAATGGCTCATCTCTGGGCACCCCAGCTCCTACGCAATGAGCATTAAGCTAAAGTACTTATGTTTGGCTCAAAAGAAATAGCCTGACCAGGTCCACCTGTGAATGACTGCAGGAAGGACGTAATTAACACAGCCCACCCGGAGGCTGATGGGAACCGTGAAGTGTTTGACCTTATTTCCTCCACTTTTAGTATAAAAGGAACCTGAATTCTAACTCAGGCAAGATGGTTCTTTGGGGCATGAGCCTACCATCTTCTCCCTCCGTTAGCTGGCTTTCCCAATAAAGTCACTATTCCTTGTCCCAATAACTCCTCTCTCAATTATTGGCCTGTTGTGTGGCAAGGAATATGAGCTTAGACTTGGTAACCCTCTCTAGCCATGTCAATCCACAGCAGCTGGCCCTGGGGTCTTGGGAGATCTTCACATAATCTTGGTCCTGCCTCCATCCCTACTGGAGGCATCTCAGGTCTCATTCACCTTTACATCTCTTCTGACTATGGTACTGATAGGGACAGAGTAAAGTGACAAAGTAGGTGATTAAATAGTTAACCCCCCTAGGGGATTGTAAGTAGAAAAAATGTGGGAGACCCCTGTTAAGGTAATAATTACTCAAGAAAGCAGGCTTGATTAGCAACAAAATCATACAGTAGAAGCATGCTGCTGCTGCTGCTAAGTTGCTTCAGTCGTGTCTGACTCTGCGCGACCCCATAGACGGCAGCCCACCAGCTCCCCCGTCCCTGGGATTCTCCAGGCAAGAATACGAAGTGGGTTGCCATTTCCTTCTCCAATGCATGAAAGTGAAAGTGAAGTCTCTCAGTCGTGTCCGACTCTTAGCGACCTCATGGACTGTAGCCTACCAGACTCCTCTGTCCATGGGATTTTCCAGGCAAGACTACTGGAGTGGGGGTGCCATCGCCTTCTCCAGTAGAAGCATGAGATATCCCAAAACAATAAAACAGTGGTGGTATGAAACCCACATCCTGCCCAGTAAGCTCAGTAAGTGATGATCCCATCCCTAAGACATGCTCTCTGCACACATGAAAAACAGTTGTTTGTGGACCTAACATGACCACGTAGGGACAAGAAAACTCCCATGCCCAAACTCCCATGCCAGCTTCCTCCTGGAAGAGGAGCTGATGATGGAAGCATGACATCTCAAAAGAGACAAAGAAAAATTTTCCCCCTTCTCACTTCTCCTTTGATTCTAAAACTGTATGTAACCCAGTAAGTTCTTGGGCATGCCTTCTCTCGCCCACCCACTTGTAAGCCTCACAATCATCCTATTCCAATAAATCACTTCTTATCTATCATTTTGCCTCTTGCTGAATTCTTTCCTATGCTGAGACATAAAGGACAGTGGTACCGGAGCTCTTTGGAGGCCCCAGAAATGACACCAATCAGTTTCAGGACCGACAAGAGCTGCCCCATGTCCTTTAGACACAGAGAGGATGTGCTGGCCAGCTTACTACCAGAAGTGGACAATTACATGGGCATAGAGTAGGTGTTTGGTGTCACGAGCAAGCGCAGTGGGAAGCTATGGTTCCGTGATGCCTGACATGTCTTGGAGAGGATGTAGAGTTTTTTTGTGTGCAGACTCCATTACCGGGCACAGGCAGAGGGGAAAGCTTCTTCCTTGAGAAGTAACAGGATGTGGAGCAGCCTCTGTGCCCATCCCCATCATCGCCCCTTGCCCTCACCTGTGGGGCACCTGAGAGGACACCTGCCCAGCCTGTGTTCGGTCCTAAGGGTCACTGCACACCTTCTGGGCATTCAGGGGAATGGGAGGGGGGCATTTCAGGAGGGACCTGTGGCCACGTCTCCCACTACCCTTTCTCTCTTTGGTGGCTCAGCAGGTATTCCACACAGAGGAAGGAAGCACATCCTGAGGACACGGCTCCAGAGGCAGGGAAGGGAAAGGTGCAGGATGAAGTCTCTGCAATGGCCTCATCACGCAGGGCCTGCACTCCTATCTGGATTCCTTCCAAGAACAGGGCTATTTCCTGCAGTTGAACCTTTTTTTCTGTCACATTTCCTTGATCATGTGTAAATATTTCCTCAATTGGGCACATTTCAAGCTCTATGTAAAGCATAATATAGGTGAATATAACTTCCATGTTCACAGGGCAGAAATGAGCACAAGGATGCACCCACTGGGAGTGAACTCCATGCTCCCCTATCTGGGGAGGGGAGGAGACCCCCGTCTGAATGACCCTTAGATGATGTGACTTATGGTGTTGTTTAAGCCAGAATGATAGGGACAAAATAAAGGGATAAAGTAGATGATTAAATAGTTACTGTCATTAGGGGATTGTAAGTAGAAAAAATATGGGAGACCCTTGTAAGGTAATGATTACTCCAAAAGCATGTTTGCTTAAACACAAAACCAAGCAAGCAGGCTTGCTTAGCAACCAAACTGCACAACAGAAGCATGAGATGTGCACCCCAAACAGTAAAACAATGGCGGCAGGAGACCCACATCCTGCTCAGTAAGTTAATGATCCCTAGGACATGTTGTTTGCACACAGACCTAGCATGACCATGCAGGGAAAAGAAAACTCTGCTCAACCTGGAGGAGGAGCTGATGTTGGAAGCATGATGTCTACACAAGAAAGACAATGAAGTTCTTCTCCTCCCCACTTTTCCCATGATCAGAAAACTGTAGCCCAGTAAGTTCTTGGGTCAAGGCACCTCCTCACCTGCCCACTTGTAAGCCTTACAAGTGTCCTCTTCTAGTAAATCACTTCCTATCTATCACTTTGCCTCTGGCTGAAATCTTTTCTGTGCTGAGACATAAAGGACTGTGGTACCGGAGCTCTTCAGAGCCCCCCAAACACCACCCAAAGGCTTCAAGAGGACATAACAATTGCTGTTCCTGCAGTTTCATGCGCTCACCCAACGACCCTCCTGCTTTCCACTCAAGAAGCCTCTGTAGGCACCATGGGGCTCATTTCCCATGTGATTAAACTCAGGTGTGCTGGTTTAGACACTTTGGTGGGAAGCACCACAAATGGGTGTGGGCTACTGCAGCCATGAAATTAAAAGATGCTTTTCTCCTTGGAAGAAAAGCTATGATTAACCTAGACAGCATATTAAAAAGCAGAGACATTACTTTGCTGACAAGGGTCCATATAGTCAAATCTATGGTTTTTCCAGTAGTCATGTACAGATATGAGAGTTGGACCATAAAGAAAGCTGAGAGTCGAAGAATTGATGCTTTTGAACTGTGGTGTTCTTGAGAGTCCCTTAACTGCAAGGAGATCAAACCAGTCCATCCTAAAGGAAATCAGTCCTGAATATTCATTGGAAGGACTGATGCTGAAGCTGAAGCTCCAATACTTTGGCCACTTGATGCAAAGAACTGACTCATTGGAAAAGACCCTGATGCTGGGAAAGATTGAAGTGGGGAGGAGATGGGGACGACAGAGGATGAGATGGTTGGATGGCATTACTGACTCTATGGACGTGAGTTTGAGCAAGCTCTGGGAGTTGGCAATGGCCTGGGAAGCCTGCTGCAGTCCATGGGGTCACAGAGAGTCAAACACTACTGAGTGACTGAACTGAACTGAACAACCCCATCAATCAGCAGATAATTGGATTTAAGTTTTACTGAGCAGGGCCCTGCCCACCAGAAAGAAAGCCAGTGTTTCCCATTGCCAGGCATTCCCATCAGGAAGCTTACACAAGGCTCTTAACATCTAAGAAGGAGGCTAAATTAATCATGATGAAAGTTAATCAGGATGAAAAAGTAGAAAGTTATGTCCCAGATAAAGGAACAAGAGAAAACCCCAGAAAAACAAATAAATGAAGTGGAGACAGGCAACCTTCCAGAAAAAGAAATCAGAATAATGATAGTGAAGATGATCCAGGATATCAGGAAAACAATGGAGAAGATGCAAGAAATGTTTACCAAAGACCAGCAAGAACTAAAGAACAAACAAAGATGAAAATACACTAGAAGGAATCAACAGCAGAATAACTGAGGCATAAGAATGGATCAATGACCTGGAGGACAGAATAGTAGAAATCACTGCTTCAGAAAAGAATATAGAAAAGAATGATAAAAAAAAAAAGACAGCCTAAGAGACCTCTGGGACAATATGAAACACACCATTGGTATTATAGGCATCATAGGGGTCCCAGAAGGAGAAGAGAGAGAGAAAGAACCTGAGAAAATATTTGAAGATATAATAGTTGAAATTTTTCCTAACATGGGAAAGGAAATAGTCAACAAAGTCCAGAAAGCACAGAGAGTCCCAGGCAGGATAAACCCAAATAGGAACACACTGAGACACAGTAATCAAGCCAGGGTTCTCCCGCAGGGAAGCAGGGGACAAGGATGGTTGAAGCAGGAGGACACAGCTCACAGCAGCGTCAGACTCTACTAGTAGAACTGGTTCTGTTCATTTTTAAAAATTGTTTATTTATTTATATGGCTGCGCTAGGTCTTTATTGCTTTGCTTAGGCTTTCTCTAGTTTCAGTGAGAGGGGACTACTCCTTGTTGTGGTGCACGGGCTTCTCATTGCAGTGGCTTCTCATTGCAGAGCACAGGTTCTAGGGCACACAGACCTTAGTAGTTGCAGCTCAAGGGCTCATTAGTTGTGGCTCTTGGGGCCCTGGAACGCTGATTCAGTAGCTGTGGTGCATGGGCTTAGTTGCCTCTCGGCATGTGCAATCTTCCCGGACTAGTGATTGAACCCATGTCTCCTGCATTGGCAGGTGGATTTTAACCACCGGACCACTAGGCAAGTCCCATGTTCAATTGTTCTTATCCCACCTCTAAAACACACCACTGTGTCACTATCTTTTTTGTGCAGTCTTAAAAGCAACTTTTTATATATAGCAAGGCATCAAGATTGGGAATTTTTTTTAGTTTTTAACGAATAAAAGGATTTACTAGAGTAACTGACTTTTGGTCACTTGGCTCTCACTAGCCTCACACTCATCTGCAGTCTTGTGGGGGTGGGGGAAGGTTAAGGTTCCAGCCAGTGTGACATCTGCTCACCACCCTGAGGTTAGTTGTCCACAGCTGTGGAGAGGGCACTTTCTGTGGAAGGCACCAGAAACCCTGACTCTAGTCAGTACCTAGAGGGCTCATGTAATAGAGGAATCTATGTATTTTACCTGGACTTAGGTGTGACTGCATTGGTGTCTCTGAAGATACTATCTGGAAGTCATCTGTCTGTCCTCTGAGCTCTGCCCTCTGTGTGGGTCTCAACCTCAGGTCCCCCAGTGTCCCCTGATGGCCCCTAGACCCCTTCTGGCTGTAGCCTCATCAATGATGCAGGTCCTCCAACCTCATCTGCTCTCCAGAGAAAGCAACTGACTTCCCCAAATAGCTCCTGCAACAGCCCTGATAAGACTCTGATTGGTCCAGGTTGGGTCACATGCCCAAACCCCAAATAATGCTGTGAGAAGGGATGCTGTTAATTTATTACCTGGACTCAAGTCATACAATTCACAGGTAGGAAAACATAAAGGGCCTCCCTAGACCACAAGCACTGACATACGGGTCAGTATGGCAGAAAGTGAAGAGGAACTAGAAAGCCTCTTGATGAAAGTGAAAGTGGAGAGTGAAAAAGTTGGCTTAAAACTCAACATTCAGAAAACGAAGATCATGGCATCCGGTCCCATCACTTCATGGGAAACAGATGGGGAAACACTGGAAACAGTGGCAGACTTTATTTTTTGGGGCTCCAAAATCACTGCAGATGGTGACTGCAGCCATGAAATTAAAAGACACTTACTCCTTGGAAGGAAAGTTATGACCAACCTAGACAGCATATTCAAAAGCAGAGATATTACTTTGCCAACAAAGGTCCGTCTAGTCAAGGCTATGGTTTTTCCTGTGGTCATGTATGGATGTGAGAGTTGGACTGTGAAGAAGGCTGAGCGCCAAAGAATTGATGCTTTTGAACTGTGGTGTTGGAGAAGACTCTTGAGAGTCCCTTGGACTGCAAGGAAATCCAACCAGTCCATTCTGAAGGAGATCAGCCCTGGGATTTCTTTGGAAGGAATGATGATAAAGCTGAAATTCCAGTACTTTGGCCACCTCATGCGAAGAGTTGACTCATTGGAAAAGACTCTGATGCTGGGCAGGATTGGGGGCAGGAGGAGAAGGGGACGCCAGAGGATGAGATGGCTGGATGGCATCACTGACTCGATGGACGTGAGTCTGAGTGAACTCCAGGAGTTGGTGATGGACAGGGAGGCCTGGCGTGCTGCGATTCATGGGGTTGCAAAGAGTCGGACATGACTGAGCGACTGAACTGAACTGATGGGGGGTATATGGGGGTCAACACCTAAAGGAAAGCCATTCACAAAAGAGGTGGAGGGGTGGTGGAAGGAAAAGCTCAGAGCCAATGGTGAAGAGTAACCTTTTTTTTTCTTCTAGATTTTAATTTAAGAGTTGCTTATAGGCTCTTGTATGGGCTTTCCCAGTCGCTCAGTGGTAAAGACTTTGCCTACAATGCAGGAGATGCAAGAGACACAGGTTCAATCCCTCAGTTGGGAAGATCCCCTGGAGGAGGGCATGGCAACCCACTCCAGTATTCTTGCCTGGAGAATCCCATGGACAGAGGAGCCTGGTGGGCTACAGTCTATGGAGTTGCACAGAGTCAGACACGACTGAAGTGACTGAGCACAGCACACATGGGATCTTGTGTTTGGCACATACATGCACAAACACAGACCAACTTCAAAACCAGCAGTGGTACTATGAGTTCCCCAAACTAAGGAAAATAATATTTTCAAATTTGTAGGCCTTTTAAAAATAACTATTTGACTTTTGAAAGCAATACATGGATAATTGGAGGGCAAAAAGTTTAACTCTGTGATAATGTTTGACTTTTAGAATTTCGATTCAATTAAGCAAACATTAAATGTGGTTTGTAGGTTTTTTTTTTTTTTTTGGAGTATAATTGCTTTACAATGCTGTTAGTTTCTATGAGAATGACTTTCATTGAAGGTCGTCGTGTGGGGTTCAAGAACTGCTGTGTCCACTCACCCTCTGTACAAGCTCTCTGGGCTTGTCAGACTTTAGTTAAGCCCTGGGGAAAGTGATGTGCGTTCAAACATTATCCATCATGCCCACACCACGGAAAAAAGGCTGAAAGCCCTGCCTATTTCACACCTGAGTGACAAATTAAGTCTTCAGCCCATGAGAACTGGATTGTGGACTGATGACTTGGGATGCTGGGCTCCTGATAAAGCTTCATCTGCTCTGTCACTCAGGTTCACATCCCTGGAGCTGTAGCTGTGCCCTTACTTCCTGGTAGTGAGCTTACTGCAGTTTACTGCCCCAGGATTCCCACCAAAGCTGATCTGCTGGTGATGTAGAGTCTGCGGAGACTGAGTCAGAAAGGTCCTGACCAGGTGCCATCCAAGGTGGCTTTCCCCCGACATTATGAATTGCTGCCCCCAGGTCTGCATCTGTGCTGGTGGGAGAGGGGGAGGAAAGAAAAGCCAGAACCTCAGCTGTAGTGGGTGGGGAAGAACCTGGGATTCAGGATAGGAGGCCCCATGGTCTCCATATGCCAAGGACTCCAGGAGGTGCCGGCAGAACACCCACCTCTGGGGCAGAAGGACATGAAGAGCACAGGCGGAGAGGTGGCCCAAACCTGAGCCAGAATCTACCTCACAGCCTTGAGACATGAGACAATGACGGCACTGCCCAGACTCTCAGTTAGCCCATCTGTGAAATGGGGACCACCATTATGTTGGCATCACTGAGTTGTGGGGAGTAGACAGATAACCTCGTTAAAGCAGCACAGGCATAACCCCAGCCTCCTTCAGCAGGAGTGCTTTCCCTCTCTCATCTCGAGTCCTGCTGCTCCCAGTGAAGCAGCGCAGGACTCTATGGTTCTCCCCCCAACATCCACCATGTCCTCTGCCTGCCTTTTGTCTCTGGAAAACTTTGGCTAAAGAATAAGTTTAACCAGAGAAGTGAGAAAATATAGAAACAAAGGAAAACAGTCAAAGGAGACCAAGTAATAACACTCTAGTCATTAAGCAACACAGAGGACTTTTAGTTCGTTCTCAAGGGCTGTAGTGGAGAAGGCAATGGCACCCTACTCCAGTACTCTTGCCTGGAAAATCCCATGGATAGAGGAGCCTGGTAGGCTGCAGTCCATGGGGTCGCTAGGAGTCAGACACGACTGAGCGACTTCATTTTGACTTTTCACTTTCATGCATTGGAGAAGGAAATGGCAACCCGCTCCAGTGTTCTTGCCTGGAGAATCCCATGGACAGAGGAGCCTGGTGGGCTGCCGTCTATGGGGTCGCACAGAGTCGGACACGACTGAAGCAACTTAGCAGCAGCAGCAGCAGCAAGGGCTGTAGACAATATTCTGAGCCATCTCTTGTGAGCTGGCTTATAGAATCTGAAACCCCTACCAGGTAGAAGAAATTAACTACATGATGACCAGACTGTAGCCATGACATAAGCTGCCACAGTTCCGAGATCTGGCCTCCAATAAATGGGAACAAACTGACCCTGAAACTGAAGATTAACTACTTAAAACAATCAATGCTGGTCGGACCACTGATGACCAGTTTCAAGATGACTGGCAGAGCTGACCATGCTGTTTCTGCATGTAGCCCCCTCCCTCAGCCTAGAAAAGCTCTTGCCCGCTGGTGGTCAGTGGAAGTCCTTTGGACAGGAGTCTGCCCTCACCCCTAGCATCCAAAATAAAGCAAACTTTCCTTTCCACCAACCTGGCCTCTTGATTGGCTTTCACGCAGTGAACAGCTGGACCCCACTTTTGGTTACAGTGGGAGCTCCGCTTTCTGGGTTCATCTCAGCGCCGGCTTCTCCTGCCTGCTCACTGGGCCCTTGGACCCCATCCCAGCAGGGTCCCACCTCCCAGGGGAGACCTGTGAGTCCTGCCACATCCTGCTGGTATGTTGACTACATACCACGTGTCCACGGTGCCCTGAGCAGTGGGTTTACATCTGTGAGAAAACAGGAAAAGACCACTTTGTGGAGAATATCCTGCAGTGAGCTCGCTCATAGACAAATCACTCATCCCCAGACTCCTCCCCTCCCCCAGACCTTCTAGGGAACTTGGGCAGGGGCTCTGGCTTCTGGGGTGGAGACCCAAGCAGGATGGAGGTCAGGAGATGCTGCCTCGGGTCAGCTTCACTCTGGAGCAATGTGTTTGGATCTTTACATTCTCAGAGGTCATTGGACCACCTGGCTGCGGCCCCCAGACTTGTGGGAATGAGTCTGGGGCCCCATGCTGAAGTCAGCAAGCCATCTCACTACTGATTCCCCATGGGATGAGGGGTGCTGGTGTGTCTCCATGGAGCCCTCAGATTCCCCTAGTAGGGCACAGCTGGTAAACCTCTGACACCTCATGCTCGTGGATCCCAGCTCTCTGGTCTGGGGAAATCTCACCTCCCTCTAGCCCTAGAAAACCTCTCCTAGCCTCTCCTTCCCACCCTTTCCTCTAGGCCAGAGCCCTGCACCTCTGTCTGTCCAGAGGGCCTGGCTGGACTTGCTTGGGGTCTATTTCCCTTGTGTAGCCGTCATAGGTCAGAGATGAGACTGATGGGGGGTGGGGCCACATTCTCCACATCAATCCATGGTGTCTTTTGATAACATCCAGCCATGGAGTGTATGCTTGTGTGAGGGTGAATGTGAGTGTATGAATTAGTGTACCTGTGTATTCACATGCCACGGCTAACAATGCCCAATTCAGGCACTGTCTCTGATCCTACAGCGAGGGATGATAATGACACACCTGTGGCTCCTTCTGTCTGCCAGGCATGGCACTCAGTGTAGGTAGATAGAAAGATGGATGGATACATAAGATAGATGAATTTAATCTTCTCGACAAGCTACATGGAAGCATTGTTCAGAACAAAGCAATAAATGTGTGGAATGAATAGCCATCGAATGGATAATAAATTGTGGTACAAATAATTGTATACAGCTTTGAGAATGCACGTTCAACAGGCCCTTTAACACAGAGATGCTCAAAAACTCAAGTTGAACACAATAAGCAAGTCACAGGGGATCAGGGCTGGATGATTACATCCCGTAAATGTGCAGAGTGATCACAGTCACTTCTGTGTGTGAAGGAAGCATGAAGGGGGTTAAAACAGAAACAAATACAAGGTGAGAGGGGAGGCAGGATTGAGGAGATGGTACCTGGGAGGAAGGGGGAGGGAGCCTGGGAGGGACTAGGGGCTGCTATGGTCCTGATGATGTCCCAAGTGTGAACCATCCAACATGCAAGCTGCCAGCCACAGGGACCATGTAAACGTACCCCACACCTTCAGCCCTGGCCCCTCCTTTCTCTTCCCCTGCCCACAGCCACAGAGGCAGCGGTGATGGCAGACAGGAGTCATGGAGCTCTTGCTCCTTCTTGATCCCACCTGTGATCTCGTCTCCTCTCTGTCCTCTCATGATGGGTCCTGGATGGCCAGAGCCTAGCATCCAAAGTGGCTTTAGACTCTGACTCCCCAGGGCAATTACTTTACTAAATGAACCTAAACTCATTAATTCCACCTGCACTGGTGTGGAGACTGCAGGGGTGGGGGTTGCCATGGCACCGTCACCATGGTACCCAGGCGCCCAGTGACCTACATCAACTGTGTGTCTGTGGAGGGGAGTACCCAGCATCAGTCAGCTGTGCAGGATGCCCGAGGAATGTGACCCTCTGCCTCACCTCTGTCCCCTGATCCCGCTTCCTGGGGACACCCAGGGCCCTGACCTCCTCTCTACATGTACCCAGGGCCATGGGGCCAGGTGTGCACTGCAGGGTCTCACTCCTCTCCTCTCCATGGACCCTACCTGGGGGGTTCACATCTCTGTCCACACAGGAAAGCTGTGTGTGCCCCTAGTACCCCAGAGAGCTTCCCTGGGGGATCAGAGAGCAGAGGAAACCTCATATGGCTTCCCGCCAGTCCTCCTGAGCCCCACTCACCTGAGGCTAGCCTGGTCCACTCAGTATCCACAGCCCCTGCCTCTGTCCCCCTGAGGCCCCATCCCTCCCTCCAAGTCCTCCCTGGACAGAAAGCTGGTGTGGCTCTTCACTAGCGGGGAGGATGGGAAGGGTGGGTGGATGCTGACCTAGAAGCCATGTGGTCACATTCCTGCACCCTGCTCCCCATTTGCTTAACTAGAATGGACCATCCACTTGCCCTTCACCCTCTGCCTGACCTGTCCTGTCCTGATCTTGATCCCACCTGGTTAGAGTCCACACTTACCACACCCTGATAAAACAGGTGGGCAGTGAGCGTCCCCCAGAAAGTGCTGGCCTGGGGTTCCCCATCAGAAAGGGAGCTCTCAGTTCCCAGTCCAGGGCTTTCTCTGTTCCATCTGGAATAGGTGTGTGTGTACATACGTGTGCACAGCATTTGTGAGTACAGATGAGTGTGTGTACACATGCACCCGCCCAGCGTCTCCTCGGGAACCACAACCGTGTTCTCAGCCCTCACTCGAGGGGGCAGAATCCAGCTATACACTCAGCAGGAGGCATGTCATTCAAGTCTGGTGACTGGGGACAGTCCATTTCTTGGGCACAGGGAACACTCCGTGGTCCACAGGGAAATTGGACTATGGTGTCCCCTTCTCTGCCCTCAGGAGAGAGAGAGATCTGGGAAGTATAAGCCTGAAGGTGCTAGGTGCCCCCTGGTGTGACCACAGGGAGACAACTGCCTGGTAATGTCAGGAGAGACACAAAGACAGAGAACACAAAGACAGACAGCAGGGGCAAATTCAAGGTCCAGCTGTGCCCAGAGCCTTCATCCCATGAACTGCCCTTATACATAAGCCAACAAATTTTTTGCCCTTCCCCCTTTATAAAAAAATTTTTTTTGGCTACCTTGCATGGCATGTGGGATCTTAGCTCCCAGACCAGGATCAAACTCTTGCCTCCTTCAGTGGAATGGTGGAGTCTTAACCACTGCATCGTCAGGAAAGTCCTTGATTCCTCTCTTTTAATACTTAGTGAAGTTGTTACTCAAACACCTCCAAGCAGTATCAGTTTAACCGCATAAGAGACTAGTGAATCTTGTTCTCGCATAAGCGGCTCTGGCTTAGGTGACGCAAACAAGAAAAGCCTTCTGCTCCTCCGCCCCATCCCACCTCCCATTCTGTGCCCCAGATTCCATCTCATTTTCCTGAATCTCCCAAAGCTACCAGCTCTGACCGGGAAGGACCAGAACTGGCTTCAACCAAGTCCTCCTGAGGCAGATGCCCCTTTCCTGGGGTCTCTCTGATTTCCTGACCTTTCTTTTCTGTTGTCTTTTTTAAGGACACACGTGGTTTTCTCCCCAAGGATGCAGGACCAGGGTCTGAGCAATAGCACTAATAACCAGCCTATAGAAGCCCCTGCGGGGAACACACCCCACCCCATCCCAAATGGCACTTTGTTTGTAGCCTCTCTCTCAGGTGGGGCCACAGCTGGTCCCCCTGGGAGCCTGTCCCTCCTCTGAGCTTGCAAACCCGTGAGAAGGCTGACTTGCTGTGTCCAGGGGGTGGGGAGGGCCTGACTCCAGGGCCAGCTGAGGGGTGACGGAAACAGGATCTGGAGGAAGAGGCGTCTCTTGTCCCCACTGTCCCTGCAGGAAGAATGGCATCAGAGGGGAGGGGCCCGCGGGGGTGTGGGGACAGGGAGGGCTTTTCTTCCTTGCTTTGGCCTCAGTTCCTCCTTCCCGGCTCAGATAAAACTGTGTTATTGTTCAATGTTAACAACGGTCAAGTGTCCAGAGGTTTCGGTCACAAGTCACAGGATCGCATCACACACTAGCTGAGCGCAGAGAGCGAGTGCCCTCTCCTGTAACTGACACGGTCCTGGGCAGAGCATCCTCGGGGTGACCGAGCTCGGACAGCAGCCTGAGGTCGCCCCTCCCATCTCTGCGCAGAGGCTGTCTCCCTGGACCTGAGCGGGTGCGGTCACCGAGCATGGGCAGGCGTCCTGCAGCTTCCAGCCCCAGAGAAAGCAGGCCCTCCACGTGATCAGAGTCCCAGCAGACGTCCGCGACAGCGTCTCACCTCTCTGACTCGGGGCCTGTGTCCAGCCCTGAACCGAAGGCGGCGGCCAGGGTATGAGATGTGCACCTGGCCAGGCCTGGGCCCCCGAGAGCGGGTGAGGGTCACGGGGATCCAAGGAGTCTCCGGGAGGTCAGCCGGGGGAGCGAGTGCAGCCAGGAGCAGCCTCGGAGCCCAGCCTTCCTATGGGCTCTCTGCTCCCATGAGCTGGCTGGGTGCTTGGAGCTGTGTCACCTGTGGAGCGGTCCTGGGTCCCTGAGTCATGGTCTACCTGAAGGGTGGGGCAGAGAGGAGGTGGGGCAGCTAGGCAGAGGGGCTAGGGAGGTCTCGGCATCCAGAACCACCTTTGAAGCAGCCCCTTGGGTACCCACGTGGGGATTTTAAGTTCCAGAAATGGCGCATCCACCAGGGGGTGAGCCTCCCCATGGAGGGAGCCCAGGCACGGAGGGCCCTTCCCTGAGGCTGCTCCATCCACTCACGGAACGACTCCTCCAGGACTTGCTCACACGAGCTCTGTTCTTTATGACTTTAATCCAACATAGCTCGTTAATTGTGGGTGATCATTACCAGGGAAAAGCAGGGCAGGGAAATGACTGGATGGGGAGTTTCTGCAGAGTGATTTGCAAACCAAGAATGGACACGGTCGTAAGACAAATACGTGTTCTAATTTCAAAGTGAGTGTGAGAACGAGCAGCAGAGGCAGGTGCTGATGGGATCTTGCAACCTGGTAGTTTCTCCATCAAAGAGGGAGAATCTGAAGGGGAGAAGGGTGCACGTATGAATGGCGCCCCCTACATGTGTGCAGGGCACAGTGGCTGTTCTGCCCCTGGGGAAGGATGGGCAGGGTTCCAGCTCTTTAAGGCCCTGGTGACAGCCCTCCTGGGATGGCAGACTCCATCTGGGCTCTTAGTGCAACTGGACCACCCAGGACCTGGCTGTGAGGGGACATGGCCCTGCCCAGACCCTTGTGCTAAAAAAGCTATTTAGGGACATCAAACACCATCAACACCACCACTGGCCTCAGCATCTTAGTCTAAATGGTCAGGCCAGTTCCATGCTGTTGACTTTTTAGCATCACTGCGTGACCTCCTGGCAATGGAAGAACAAAGTCCTTGCCAGGTGTGAGGGCTCGCCGGTCTCTAAGTGACAGTGGACAGAGGATATGTCCACTAGCTCTGCTGCCCTGGGCTGAGGGCCCAGCAAGTGAAGGGAGAGCTAGAAGTTCAGACCTGATCGTGACCTGGACCAGAGGAACAAGGGAGGCTAAGGAGCTCTTGCAGCTGGGCCAGGCTCCTGAAAGGCGGATAGGAAAGGTCTGTGGGAGGAGGCAAGGGAAACGGAGGGAAGGCTCCTGGGTCAGAGCTCAGGAAGGGAGCTTCCAAGGATGACCCTGATAAATCCCAGGAACCTCAGAGATGGAGCTGCCCAGATCCGTGAGCAGACAGAGCAATACATGTGTAGGGGAGTGAACAGAAATGCATGGGGAAAGGGAGCAAGGTGACTGGGCAGTGGGTGTGCAGGGCAGGGCCTGGGTCAGGACAGAGCTCCTGAGGGGCGGCGCTTTGCAGATGCCTGGGAGAAGATAGGGAGAGAGTCAGGTAAGGATGGTAGAAGGGCTGTCTTGGGAGTGGGCATGGCAGGTGCAAAGTCCTGAAGTGGGAGCTGCACAGAGAGAAGGGAGGGGAGTGGGGAAGTAAACTGAGGGCATCAGAGGGGCCTTGAAGATCAAGCTTGAAACTGTGTTGTTCCAGGATGTCAAGAAACCACTGGAGGGTGTGGAGCAGGGAAGCTATATGATCTGTTTGTCTTTAAAACCACCTCTCCCCCAGCCCAGACCTTTTCATACCAAATCCAGCACCAGGGGACTTGGGCACTTCTGCTGGCCTCTCGGCTCTGGGAGTCGGGATGGGAGGAGGACACTCACCTCTGTCTGTCTCAGGATGTTTACTTAATCACATCTGAGGTGTCCCTGGAGGTTGGGGTGGGGTGGAGTCTCCCACTCACTCCCTCCCACGATGTAGTGGGGTGGTTTTGGCAATTGTCCCTTTGATTAGCAGCTGATAATTCATTGAGATGGGGTCCATGGGGTGCAGGCTCGTTAGGCCAGCTAATGAGAAGGGAGGTGCCCCTCCAACCTGGCCCCTCATCAGCTCCATTGGAGTCTTCGTTGCAGCATGATTGCTGCATCAGATGCTGCTGGCTTCTTCTCCAAACAAGAGGGCCCCTGGGGTCCCATGAGGCCAGGGAAGGGGGGTGGATGGGAAGGAGGTGGGTCCCAGCCATCTCATTTCCAGCCTCTCTCCAGGGGTTCTGGAGGATCTTAGGGCCTGCTGGGATTTCTGCATCAATATTTACCAGGGATATTGGTTTAGTTCTCTATACTATCTCTGTCTGATTTGGATTTAACAGCATAACATGGATCTCATGGAATGGGTTTGGAAGTGTCCTCTCCTCTTGAACTCTCTGGAAGAGTTTAAGAAGGATTGGTGTTAATCCTGAGATGCTTGGTAGAATTCACCACTGAAGCCACCTGGTCCTGGGCTTTTCTCTGTTGGGATGTTGGATTAATGATTCAACCTCCTTATTCACTGGAAGTCTGATTTTCTATTTCTTCCTGATTCAGTCTTGGTAGGTTGTATGTTTCTAGGAATTTATCCATTTCTTCTCAGTTGTCCAATTTGTGGATGTGATTGTTTAAGAAAGTCTCATGATTGTGTGTATTTCCATGGCATCAGTTATAATGTCTCTGTTTCATTTCTGATTTTTAAGTCTTTTCTCTGTTTTTCTTCTAGCTAAGCATTTGCCAATTTTATTGATCCTTAAAAAACAAATTTACTTTCATTGATTTTTTCTATTCTTATTTTATTTATTCCTGGGGTAATCTTAAATATTTCATCTGCTAACTTTTAGTTTAATTTGCTCTCCTTTTTCTAATTCCTTGAGGTGTAATATTAAGTTGCTCATTTGAGAGCTTTCTTCTCCTTAAATGTAGGCATTTACTATAACCTTCCCTCTTAGCACTGCTTTTGCTGGATCAAATAAGTTTTGGTATGAGGAGTTCCATTTTCATTCATCTCGAGATATTTTCTAATTTCCCTTGTGATTCCCTCTTTCCCCATGGATTGTTTAAGAGACTGTGTCTTAATTTCCATGTGTTTGTGAGTTCTTGGCTTTTCTTTGTTGCCAATTTCTAGTTTCATTCCGCTTTGGTCAGGAAAGATACTTGTATGATCTTGATTTTCTTAAAGTGGATAAGGCTCATTTTGTGCCCTAGCGTGTGGTCTCTGCTGGGGGATGCGCTGTGTGAAGTGGGGGAGGGTGTGTGTCTGCCACTGTTGGGTGCAATGCTCTGCGTGTGCCTGCCATGTTGCTTTAGCCCTGTGTCTCTATTGAACTTCTGTCCAGCTGATCCCTCACTCACTGGGAGTGAGCTGCATCTCCTGCTGTCACTGCGTCACTATCTATGTCTCCCCTCAGTTCTACCAATGCTGCTTCCTGTGATTAGGAACTACGTGTTGTGTGGATACATTTTTACAATTGTTCTGTCTTCCTGAATTGACTGTTTCATCATCATACAATGTTCTTTGTTTCTTGTGACTGTATTTACTTAAAGTCTATAATGTGAGATCAGGTATAAGTATAGCTCCCCTTGCTCACTTCTGGTCACTGTTTGGTGGAGGATCTGTTTCCATCTTTTTACTTTAAGACTGTGTCTGTCCCTGAGTCTAATTTGTTGTTTTTTTTTTTTTTTTTGGCTACATCGCATGACACATGCGAACTCAGTTCTCTGACCAGGGATCAAACCCATGTCCTCTGCACTGGAAGCTCAGAGTCTTATCCACTGGACCACCAGGAAAATCCCTATCCTCGTGTATTAAGGTGAGACTCTTGTAGGCAGCATATACTTGGATCTTGTTTGTTTATTCATTAGCCACTCAATACGTTTTGACTGGGGAGTTTAACCCGTTTACATGTAATTAAATTACATGTAAATTACTGATGGGGAAGGGCTTTCTATTGCCATTATACATTGTTTTCTGTATGTCTTTAGTGACTTTCCTCTCTTACTGCCTTCCATTGTGTTTTGTTTTTTCATATAGTGATATGTGTGATTTCTTTCTCATTTTTTGGGTACATCCTCCATAGGTATTTTTTTGAGTGGTTACCAATGGGATTACAGAAGACATCTTATAGACATAACCATGTATTTTAAACTGATAACACCTTACCTCCAGTCACCTACAAAACCCCTATTTATTTTTTTTAATTTAATTTTATTTAACTTTACAATATTGTATTGGTTTTGCCATATATCAAAATGAATCTGTCCACAGGTATACATGTGTTCCCCATCCTGAACCCTCCTCCCTCCTCCCTCTCCATACCATTCCTCTGGGTCGTCCCAGTGCACCAGCCCCAAGCATCCAGTATCGTGCATTGAACCTGGACTGGCGACTCATAAAACCCCTACTTCTTTACAACCCCCTCTGCTGCTTTATCTCATCCATGTCACAATGACATCTCCATATGTTTCGTGTCTATTCACCCAGTTGTAACCATCTCATAAAGGTTGTGGACTGTGTGTTGTCTTCAAGCTGACTTTTCTGTGGGGAGTCAGGTGCAGTCTTCCTCTTTCTCCCTCCTGTCCTCATCTCTGGATGCAATAACTCTCAGCAGGGTCCCCTCGTGGGAATGGCCTGTGAACTCTCTGTACCTCCATCTTGCTCCTTGAACAGCCCTGTTGAGAAAATGTATAGAAAAGAATTAACCTGGCACATGAACCACGATTCTTAGAAAGGCTGCTGGCAAAGTTGTTTTGGGTAAGGGCCTGGGAGCAGGACCATGGAGAGTTCCCGATATGGATGGGAATTTTTTCTCAGTGCTAAAGAGAACTTCCCCCATGTCCATCCCCCCATCTAAACCATTGTGAAGACAACATGGTTGATTCTGGGCATCTGCTTGCTTCCTGGGTCTGGGATTTGAGGACATGCCAGGCAGAGGGTGGCTACTTGGCCAGCCCCCAGTGCAACTCTGGGCACTGAGTGTCTGATGAGCTTCCATGGTGACACCGTGTCACAGGTGCTGGCATGACCTGCTGGCATGACCTCCTGGGTGGCTGCTTGGGGAGAGGACTCTGGATGCCTGTGCCTGACCCTCTGGACTTGATGGAGACCCAGCCCCTGGTCTGCTCACCCCTCCCAACAATCACTCTCCAGCCCTCTTGTGGCAGTAGTTTCCTCTGTGGCCAAACTCAGGGTGTCCCTCCCCTCCACTCTCAGCTCTCGCTTTTATAATCAGCGTGCTTACTGAATTTCTGTTTCCAAGTCCCTGCTGTGCCTTCCACTTCCCTCTCTGCCTGCACAGCAGTCAATCAGGTGCTGCCATTTCTCTACCAGAAAGATGTACCCATCGGAGCTTTGCACCCCAGGAGATGGGGGGGGGGCAAGTCCATCTGGGACAGAGGGCTTCGGGTCAGCAGGTTCCTGCACTGACCCAGGAGCCGTGTATCTGTTTCACTCTGTGGCCACAAGTCGTTCCATCATCTCTGAGGAGCAGACTGCCCGGCTCCTGAGTCCCTGTCATCATTTCCCTTCACATACACAGAACATTCACATGACATCTTACCTCCAACTCAGGGAGCAGGAGAGATGCTCGAGTAGGAGCGGCCACTGCACACACAGCCTAGGGGGGGATCGGTGAAGACAGGGCCCCGCAGGCACACAAACAGACAGATGGAAGCCCCTGGCATCCCAGTTTTGCTTCCTGCCAGCTGTGTGGTCCAGCAGCTCAGTCACCTGTTGGGAGCCCTGTTTGCTCACCTGGGTCCTGGGTGCTGGCGTCTCCTGGTTTGTGAGCACCGTCCACTCCCACCATCCCTGGAGGCAGTCCGCCTCCTGTCTGGCGTGTGGACCTCGGGTGGCACCGTTACCCCCGTGTCTGCTGCCAGGCTCCAGAGTGGACCCAGGGCCCAGGTCACAGGGAGGGGCTCGGGATGAGGAACCATTGCATTGGGCATGTGATGTGGGACCCCAGGGTCTGGAACAATGGAAAGGAGGGTCAGCAGAGAGCATATGAGTCCTAAGCTGGGAGTGGACGGTGTACTCCAGGAGGGGAGAGGCTCCCTGGATGAGGACTCACTGGAGACAGAGACAGTGTCTGATTCAGGGAGACCTGGTAACAATGTCCCTTGAACCCCAGGACCTGCCGACTGGAATCTGGCCCCCACCTGCCCCTGCAGCTTCAGTCATGTGAGCAGAGCTTCTGGGGTTAAAGTCAGTTTGGGTGTGATTGTCCCTCAATGACTGTCTGAGCGCTGACAACTGCTGGGTTAACACCCCTATCCTGTGTGTGCAAAAGCCTCAGGATAAACCTGGGAGGAGGTGACAGACCCCTGAGCTCACTGACCCTTCACTGGAGCAGAAGTGGGATGTTTTATACATTTTATCATCTTTAAAGCAATGAAGATAAACTGCTGCTTTCTCTGGAGGTTCACAGAGTCACCAGGTTATGGGGCAGAGGTTATGTTATCAGAATAGGATCCCACGAGATGGAATCAGCCTCCCTCCATCTAATTAGGAAGTGATCTCCTCCCTCAGGCACCACCACTCCCAGCCCACCTCCACTGCTCAGGAATTTAATATTCAATGTAAACATTTAATTCTACAGAAGTAAAAACTTCTGTCAAAGCTTGACTTTTCACTAGTGGCTCCTCGGCAGCTGTGCAGTCATTCAAACCTAATAAACTAACTCGGTTCATTTTCTTTGTCTTCACTTAACAGCATAATTGAGTCCCTGGCAGCTGTGCCCAGATGCAGCTTCTACAAACAGGAATTTGCCCCAAATTTGCTCTGAGCATCTCCCCTGGATCAAGCCCAAGATCCCTGAGGCTGGTCAGGGCAGCACATAACTCAGTGACTGCTCACTGTCTCTGCTGGTGACAACGGAAGATGCAGAGGGGAAAGAAGGAAGGAGAACTTATTCCTGCATTCATTCGTTCATGTATTCAACACATATTTGTTGAGTCCCTACTTTATGTTAGACAGTTTTATTCTCTGGAAACACAATCTTGAATAAAACAGACCAAACTCTCAGCCCTCATGGAGAATATATTCAAAAGGTGAAACAGACATTTATTAGATAAAATATACAATGTCAGCTGGTGATTGGCACCCTGGGGAAGGATGAAGGAGCAGGGGGCACGGCAGAGGAGGAGGCAGGGCTGCCAGGCGCTGTTGTTCAGGTTGCGCACTGCGTCACTCAAACAGCACAGCTCACATCACCGTCATGTAGGAGTCACACACACTGGGATGGTTTCCCAGAAGACGGCAGTAACAAGTCTGAGGAAGGGTCCATTTCTAATTTACCCAAAACCATCTAGGAGGCTCAGAGCCCTGGGAAGAGGGGGGTCTTGCCAGGATGACACAAAGTGTGGGACCCTCACTTCCAGGCAGCTCAGCCCCTCATGTCCAGCTCCAACCCACAGCTCCCCACAATGATTGAGGGCAAGGCCATGAACTCACGTGTCCTTGGGACACACAGGAATGTGAGGAGTGCAGATGCCTGGAGGTGAGTCATGGGGGTGGGTGGAGACTGCGGAGAACAGAAGAGCATCTGCCCCTCCTAAAGGCAGTGCTTCTTGTTCCACAGACAAACCTGCACCAGCCATGCTCACCTGCCCTGGGGCTACCCAGCCCTGGCCCTGGTGCACCCCTGGGAGAGGCAGGGTGGCTCAGAGCTGCAGGAGCCCAGAGCCCGCACAGCTGGTCTGGAGGGAGGGGGTCTTGGCTTCAACATTCCTGCTGAGAAAATTGACGGTGCAGGGTGATTCCAGGCGCAGGGTATTTACTTGAGGAAATAATGGCTGTCTTGGCAGCTTATGGGTGAAGGGTCCCTTTTGGTCAAGAGGCACAGCAGGAAGTTGGGTCTGATGCTGGAGTGGAGCCCACTTGCCTGAAAGGAAGGGCTGTTGGTGCCAGACATGGGTTCACTGGAGGCAAGGAGGCTGTGTCAAGAAAAGGGTCAAAGAATGACAGGTGTGTGCTCACTCAGTCGTGTCTGACTCTTCGTGACCCTACGGACTGTAGCCTGTCAGGCTTCTCTGTCCATGGAATTTTCCAGGCAAGAATACTGGAGCAAGTTGCCATTTCCAACCTGCGTCTCTTGTGTCCTGCTTTGGCAGGTGGATTCTTTACCGCTAGCGCCACCCGAAGGGAAGCCCGAAGGACAGGTGCATGTGGGCCCAGCTGGGCTGTGCGGTTCCTGCAGGGTTCTCACACCACAGCTCTGGGGTGGTGATCACGATGCGGCAGGAATGGTTCTCATGAGTCCAGGAGGGCGGGTGCACATCTGTGTCTGAGAAGTCCTGGTCCCACCTGTTGTCCCGTGTGCAGTGCTCAGATCCCGGGTGGACAAAAGCACAAGCTCAGAACTGGGGGTGGAGGTCAGAGCGACAGGAACGTGATGGGGGACGGAGCTTTCACTTGCTCTCGGGAGCTGTCTTGAGAATGCAATTTACAGAAGGATAGGTGACTGCAAAGCCTTATTTCTGGCTTTGCCTAAAGGTAAATGAATTTGATACAGTTTAATAATTAATATCCTGCTGTTTGTGATATGCTGTAAATGTCAGCTGAAACAGTCTTTCTGGGTCCACCTGTGAATCTATGACCTTAGACTCTCCTCCTCTGCTCGCCTTGGTATCTAAGTTGGACCTGGTAACTGACCTCTCACAACCCACTGTCACCTTGAACAAGGCCCACGTTCATTCTCTCAACAAACACTGGTTGCGGCACCTGCTGCGTGCCGGGTGCTGGTTTACTCCAGGACAGGTAGAGGGACACTGTGTAAATGAATACACGGAGACGTTAGACAGGGTTTCCAGGTGGCTCAGTGGGTGAAGAATTGTTGCAACGCGGGTTCAATATCGGGGTCAGGAGGATTCCCTGGAGGATGGCATGCAATCCATTCCAGTATTCTTGCCTGGAAATTCCTATGGACAGAGGAGCCTATCAGGCTATAGTTCATAGGTTCACAAAGAGTTGGATATGACTGAAGCAGCTGAGCATGCACGCAGACATCAGATAAATCCACAGTGCTAGGGCTGAGAAGTGAAAGACGACAAGGCTCTAGGGCGTTGGGCAGGGGCAGGACGGGGTCTCTGTCTTGGCTGGTGTGAGGCTCCTCTGAGGGAGACCTGCACTGTGAGGAGGAGCCAGGGGACCACAGGCAGGAAGAGTGCTCAGGCAGAGGGAAGAGCATGTTCAAAGGCCCTGAGGCCAGGGACCCAGGGGCTCAGGGACAGAAGGCCAGTGTGGCTGGGAGAGGGTGGGAGGAGGAAGATGTGGGAGGTGGGGAAGGCAGTGTGTTCTGACTCAGTCACGGGGAGGAGTTTGGATTTTATCCTCAGTGCATTCCAGAGCTATGGATTTAATGAAGACTTCAGCGCTGCTGTGGGGGCAGCTGATGGGAGGGGAGCAGGAAGTAGCTCATTTCTCCACTTGTTTTACCTACTTAGCTTGTTATTAAAATTACTCCAAGGCAAGCGATGCAGAGCGAGCTGATGCTATTTAATGCACACTTGGCAGGTCACTCTGAGAGCAGCATAAACACTTCTATGCTCACCCTGTCTACACCACGAGGTGGACGAGCGGCTTGTGACAGTGACCTTGTAAATTCTCAGGCAGAGGCCACAGAGGTCGTCTCAGCAGCCAGTTACCAGCCGGGGGGTGTTCTCTCTGGAGCAGGAATGGCCACAGCTGGAAATAAGCGATGCTCTCGGCACAGTGCAATTCTCACATCATTATGATATTTGTTTATACACTCTTGGTTATTACAGAAAGTCTAAACCGTCATCTTTTCCTCTCTACAATGGGACATTGACTCTATTCCACTTTTATAATGGGCCTTCATGTTTGTTGCCATTATAAAAGACAACACGATTTACTTGTCCAAAGCTTGGTAATGAGTTTGAAAAATCTCCGAGGTGATGAGGTGGTGGCAGCAGCCCCAGCCACAAGCTTCTAGGGTCCTGGGTAGTGGGATGAGAGCTCCCTGGGTTCCCCAGGTTCTAACTCAGATATGGCCTGTCTCTAATGGGCTCTTATGGGTCACCTGCCTGCTCCACAAGCTTCCCTCATGGTAGGTAGATGAGCCCTCACCTCTCAGGGGTTGAGTGGACACAAAGACTCATACCCCCATGAACCAAGGGGAGGGTAGAGAGTTGCACCTGGGAAGGGGCCCCTCTGCTGGGCCCGAAGGAGTTGACATCCACTGGGGCTCCCCATCTGTGAGCTCCACCCCATGTCTGCCCCTGCCCTCTTCACTGGCCTGTTCACCTCGGACCTCCCTGTGGACCTCCAACAGGACACTGCTTTGCTGTAATGTTGCTTTGCTCACACCTTGAGGCCAGGAACAACGCTACCCTCCACCCTCTGCACACCTGCATCCTTCCTACCCCTGGTCCTGAGTTCACATCAGGATGGTTTCCCCAGTAGAGACATCAGACATGGATGGCCTGGGCACATGTGAGAGAGGGGCTGTGAGGTGTGGTTTTATGTGTCAGCCTGGCAGGGCTACAGTGCCCAGGCAGTTGGTCGATGTTCTGTGAGGGTGTTTCTAGATGAGATCGACATTTGAATCAGTGGACACTGAGTAGTAAAGCAGATTGTCCTCCCTAGTGTGGGTGGGCCTCATCCAATCAGGTGATGGCCTGAATACAACAAAAGATTGACCACCCTAAGGTCAAGGGGGAGTTTTGCAGCAGATGGCTTTTGGACTGGGACTTCACCATCAGCTGTCCTGGGTCTCCAGCCCACCCTGCAGATTTTGGATGCACAGACCTCCACAAGTATCTGATCCAACTCCTCACAATAAATCTTTCTACAGACACACAGGACTGCTGGCATGTACATGGGGGTGGGAAGAACTCACACAGGGAAGACTGGGCAAGACCCATCTTCCTGATGCTCCAGAGTGTGACACCCTTTGTCACCTGTCGGCACCCCATTTTCCTGCTGTTTCACCTCTGGCTTCTCCACGATCAACAAGCTTGTCTATGAATTCTGGCATTCCAGGGATCCTCTTAAATTCAATCCATCCCAGCTCTGGGACCATCCAAGCCCTCAATGCTGAGGATCCCACGTGGTCCCATGGGTGAAGGTCCCTGGGCATCTCCAGGGACTGAGGGGAGTCTCTCCTGGTTGGAGGAGGCTGTGATCTTGTGTCATAGCTGTGAGAGCATAGAATGTTTCTGATTCTTTGACAAAAATCCCTTTCCAAAAATTTATGAGCCTGAGCAGCACATTCATTTTTGTGGCGCTGAATGAAGTTAGGCCTGCATTTTTCAAGATTTTCTTTTCAATTCGTTGGGCACCATGTGCATGACTCACAGCTTGTCGAAAGTTTTAATTCATGCATTTCTTTCTAAACTGTGTGTGATTGGCAGGAGCTTGGGAGGGTGCTCCCTGCGGAGAACAACTCTGGGTGATGATTCCAATTTGTCCTTGAGCATCCATCCTGGGGACAGGACAGCATGAACCCCAGGATGGATGCTCCCAGCTTCTCTGCTCACCTATGTCCATAGACCTGGGCTAAGAGCTACCCTTGGCTCAAACAGCCCTTGGGAATGGGGGTGTCCTCAGCAGGGGGAAGGGCAGCCTGTCAGGGCTCTGCAAGGGCCTCCCCACACTTCCTGCAGGATCACCCTGCCTTCTAGGGACCTGCAATCCTGGGGCCCCACAGAGGCCTCAGCACAAGGGGTGGGGATTGGAGGGGCCTCCAAGTTGTCCCTGGGCCTCCTGTTTCAAGACCCCCCAGGACCCCTTGTCCTCAGTCCCCCAGCCCCCTCTGAGGGTCACACGTGCCCCAAATGGCAGAGCTTTCCCCCAGCAGCCTAGACAATCCCCCAAGCCCCAGAGCCAGCAGAGCTGACCTCAGAGAAGTGGGGTCTCCAGGGACACAGTTCAGGCATGGATTGGCGCCTCCCCTGCCACCCCACTGAGAGCCTGGTGCAGGCCTGGGGGTGAGGGTGAGCCTGTGGACACGACAACCCCCCAGGGGCTCTCAGGAGGAGTCAGGGGCAAGATTTGTGGGCCCAGAGCAAGATGAACTGCAGAGCCCCTTGTTCCAGAATCAGGAAGAAGTGCTGTTACTGGGACTGAAATATGAGCTCTTTCTTTCTTTCATGGTCTCTCTAGACTTGCCATGGGCTTTTTCATCTGTTATTTTATGTATGTAAATAAAATTAAAATTTTAGGTTGTTAGCATAAATTTTACTACTCGTTTTTATATTTACAACAATAGTTTAGATGCAAATATGAACATTTGAATCATACAGGAAACCACCTGAATGAGGACGGTCATATCTGAGGCTACCCTGGAAGCTGACTTCGGGGGCCGTGGCCCGAGGGAGGTGGAGGGGGCCCCCAGGCATGGAACCAGGAGGTGCAGGGGCACAGGGACCCCTGGGGGCGAGGGCAGCCTTCAGGGGACATGCACATTGGCTCCGATGGCCACCAGCTCCCCTGCTCTGTGTGGACCCTGGGGCTCCTGGTTCTCTCCTCCCCACCCCACCCCCAAGCTCCCACAGGAGGCCCACCAGCTCCCCTGCTCTGTGTGGACCCTGGGGCTCCTGGTTCTCTCCTCCCCACCCCACCCCCAAGCTCCCACAGGAGGCCCAGCTCGCAGCTCTCAGTCAGGTTTCCTCATGAGCAGGCAGGGCAGCAAATCCGCTCACAGCCCAGGGCAAACACTCTGCCCTCACCATTCATCACAGGCTTCAGAGAAATGCATTATTCATCCCACAGAGATGGGGTCCAGGCAGGAAGGGGAAGGACGGCTGCTCTCCCAGTCCTTAGGAGAGACCTGAACACTAAGACAGCCCCAGATCCACAAGTCCAGGGGCCGCTCCTCCAGACCTGGACCCCGACAGCAGGATGCTCAGTGAGGGGCAGCCCGGAGCAGGGAAGTCATGGCCCAGAAAACAGCTGGGGTCTGCGGGCTCCCCCTAAATGCCACAGCTCTGACCCCAGAGCCTGTGTGCCTGGGCGTCTTCAAAGATTCCCCCAAGCTCCGCCTCCAGCCTTTCACCTCCACTGGGAGGGGCTCCAGGGACCCCTGAAGGGACAGGTGCCTCCCAGTCTCCAGGCAAAGATCAGCCTGGTTACAAATGCCTCCAGCTTGAATCCATCTCCTGGGGAAATGTGTCAAAACAGAAACTGCCAGGAAAATTGTGTTATTAGACTTTCTTCCTCCTGATGGCTCTTGAGTTCTCCAAAGCCTTGCCCTGAATTCAATTTAGTTGAGAAACGTCCACTGGTTGCTGGAGAGAGCAAAGTGGAGGGGCAGGTGAGAAAACTCATTTCACAGAGCTCGTGATTAACTGTAGACCCCCAAGGGAGAACGCCACCCCCCACACAAGGGCAAAGACACAGGGCAGACATGGAAAGACATTTGTCATGTTTAACAGACAAAGGTTTGTCACAGAACCATCTAAGGGGCTTCCACCAATCAATAATAAGCAGAGAAAACCTGACAAAGAAGTGGGCGGATGCTAGGAATAGGCATTCACAGAGAAGGATGGGAGAGTGCAATCAAACACGAGGCTAGATGCTCAGGCAGGTCTGTGACACTTCTGCCTCCAGATCCAGGCTAATGTGCTTTGGAGTGCAGACAGCAGCCGGGGGACCCCCAGCCCACCTCCTTGCAGGGGCGGCTCTGATGCATCCCCTGGAAACTCCCCAGGAGGTGGGCACATCAACCCCATTAGCACAGTGTCCCAGCACCTGCCGCTGATGTCCGTTCCTGATCCCCTCAGCCACGCATGACGGGAACCACTGATCTTGGTGCTAGTGCAGGAAATGGGGTTTGCTACGTCAGTGAGCCTTCCAGGATCCCAGGCTCAGTGAGGCCCGTGATACAGGGTTGGGGGACCCACATGCATCTCCTCCTTGCCTGGGGGACATTCATGCCTTCCGCAGGGGACTCCTGCTGAAGACAAGCTGGGAAGAGAGGTTTCTAAAGGGAGCTCATTTCCTGTCTTACAACCAGGGGCCCAGGACAGGAGGGGGAAAGCTCCACCAAGAACGGGAGAAAATAATAATGAAAATAGTAGCACAAAGTGTGCCCCAAGCCGTGCCTTTCCCTCATCACAGCTCCTCATCTCCCTGGCAAAAGGCACCATCTTCATCACCATCACCATCATCACTATCATCACCCCTATGTCACAGCTTTGGAAGCCCCGCCACAGGGGTCTAATTGATCACCACGTGAAGCAGGTTACATTTCTCCAAAGTTCACAAAATCTCCTTTTCCCCTGGGTCCTCCTGGGCCTGGATAAGAAGCTGACCCAAGCTGACTGGGCCTCATTCAGCCATTGAATGGGTTGAATGGGCGAGAGGAGGGCTCCCCCCATCCTCTCAGGGTATCCCACAAGTTGCTCCTGTGACCTCTGCTCAGAGTGCATCGGTCGGAACTCAAATCCATTGGTCAGACGGCCTCTGAGGCTGCAACGGAGGCTGGGAAGTGTGGTCTTTACCCTGGGCAGCCATGTGTCCTGAGCATGCTCAGGGTTCTTTTCCAACCAAAGGGCAGATGTGGAGGGGAGAGCCTGGGAATCTGCATTTATAAAAAGCTGCTGGTGATGCAGATGCTGCTGGTCCACAGACCCCAGTCTGAGTAGCAAAACTTTAGGGGCTCAGCAACCCCTGTGTCTTCCCCTGTGTGTGTGGGGGGGCCCATGCTCAGAACCCTGGGGGGTTCCCACTCAGTCATGTAACCCATCATGTCCCGGGTCCTTTCCACAAAGCCTCCTGAGGGACCCCTGAGGACAGACCATTGTGGTTTCCTCTGCTAATTAGTGCAGCATTTCCTGCCATGGATTCTCCCCCAGAATGGGTCCCCAGGATGCCTGGTGCCTGTGTTTGTTTTCCCAGCATCGATCCAATGTGTATGAAAGCACAGAGCTGGCTTAGCAGAGGGGTAATTTCTTCTGTACGCATCACACAATACCCCATGCATCACTAATCTTGCTCATTAAAATTTCACCTGCATTCACAGAGAGGAGTCTAAATATACTCAACAATCTCTCTCGGTCGCAAACTTCAGAGGTTGATGTGTTTGAGGCCCAGGACCAGCAAGGGAGAGGACCCCGGCAGCCTCCTGGGTCAGGAGGCAGGTTTCAATGTCCTGGTGATAAGGGAGGAATGGGGGCTACACTGAACCAGGCTGCAGTGCCCCGTGGGCAGGATGCACTCTCTTCATGGACCTGGTAGCCATGTCTCCACAGCCTCCATCCTGTATCTCTGAAGTCCAACACCAGCTAATTCTCACGAAAGGTGAGAGAGCCCCATAAACCTAATACCACAGGATCGGTATGGTGCAAACACTGACAAGTCAGGGCGCTGCCCACTGGGCGGGTCTGGCCCAGCCAGGGAAGCACAGGCACTACTTCCCTGAGATTTGTTGTCCATCCTGCAGTGATGACCACCTTGTGAGACTTACAGACCCCCTGACCCAGCCTCACTGCGTCATAGTTGGGGGGTGGGCAGCTGCACGCCCCTCCCTGACAACCACACTATCCCACACATCCTTTTACAGCAAACCCTCCCCCAGGCTTCCGAGGCTCTGTGAACCATAACCACCAGATTCCTCTACATTGATTCTGCTGCAAAACATTTAATTTTTTCTCCGAGCTCTGAATCCTTCAGGGAACATCGTGGGGAATGCTCTGTCTCTCACCCGCTTTGCACATGTATGGGCATGTCTCCAGGTTAGATCTGGGAGGTGGAGAAGCCAGGGCTTGTGAGGTCTTTGTGCCAATAGATGTGCCCAGATTCCTCTCCACAAAAACCCATTCAAACTACATTCTCACCAGCAGCATGTGGGAATCCTGTTTCACACATTCTATTGTCTGTCCTGCACAGGTTTGCCAATCAAATAGGTGAGAAAGGGTATCTTGTTTTAACATGTTTTCCCCTCATTCCTACTGAGCTGAGAATTTTTCATGTCTGTTGGTCATTTGTAATTTCTCTCTCACGAATTGTGTGTTTATATCCTTTGCCTGAATTTCTACTAGTTGCTTATCTTATCTTTTTCATATTACTATTTGGAAAGGATGACATGTTCTATTTGTGATCCTTTGTTTTGTATTGTGTGAGTGTTTTCTCCAAGTCTGTGGGTAAGTCTTAACTGTATCTTGAGTTGTATAGGGATTTTAAATTTTGAGGTAGTCAAGCTTATGTGTTCTGTATTTTAGCCTTTCCATCTTCTGTGTCTTGTTTGAGGTCTTTTTTCTCTCCAAGTTATACTTTCTTATATTTTGCCCAATGCTTTTATAGTTTTGTTTTACATTTAGGTCTGCAATTCACCTGAAATCACTTTGGGAAATGGTGTGAGGCTGAATATTAATTTTATTTTTCTTTCATAATAGTAGACAAGTGTCTCAACACCATTTAATGCCATTGATCCCGGAGGATTCGATACATATCTTTTTTTGTATATGAATATCACATATGTTAATGAATCTGTTTCTGGACTTTTCATTATGCCTGCTTGATCTGTTTGCTCTACTCAGTCAGCTCCACCACTCCTTCTTATGTACTTTTGTTACGTGCCCAACCTGGAGAGAGAATCACCACTTCCCCCCTCTTCCTCTCCATCCTCCCCTTTTCCCTCTCCCCCACCTTCCTCTTTTTTTTCTTCCTTTCTTACCTTTGGGGGCTTCCGTCTGGTGGCTCAGATGGTAAAGAATCCACCTGCAATGCAGGAGTGCTGTGCTGTGCTTAGTCATTCAGTCGTGTCTGACTCTTTGTGACCCTATGGACTGTACTCTGCCAGGCTCCTCTGTCCATGAGGATTCTCCAGGCAAGAATACTGGAGTGGGTAGACTATTCTTCCTCCAGGGGATCTTCCTGACCCAGGAATCAACCTGGGGTCTCCCACATTGCAGGTGGATTCTTTACCAGCTGAGCTACCAGGGAAGCCCAAGAATATTGGAGTCCATAGCCTATCCCCTCTCCAGGGGAACTTCCCGACTCAGGAATTGAATCAGGGTCTCCTGCATTGCAGGTGGATTCTTTACTAGGTGAGCTACCAGGAAAGGCCCACAATGCCGGAGACCTGGGTTCAATCCCTGGGTCAGAAGATCCTCTGGAGAAGGCAATGGCTACCCACTCCAGTATTCCTGTCTGGAGAATTCCATGGACAGAGGAGCCTGGTAAGCTACAGTCCACAGGGTCGCAAAGGGTCAGACACGACTGAGCGACTAACACTACTTATCTTTACTGTTCTTGCCATTTCTCTTCAAGATGAATTTTGTCAATATCTCTAAAAATCTATGTTGAGCTTTTGGTTGGTATTGTACTGAACGTGTAGATGAAAATGGAAGAAAGTCAGCCACGTAATGTTGAGGCTTCCTATTTAGGGATGCAGCAAATCGCTGCTCCCTCCTGTCAGGGAGTTTCGGTGTCTTGCAGGGATGTGCCATCGTCTTTGTGAAGATCTCGCACATTAGTTAGGCTCACTCATGTATGTTAAAATCTCACTGCTATTGTAAATGGAAAATTACTTTTGCATTGAGTCTTCTAATTGATTACTGCTAATAATGAGGACAATCTTGATTTTTTATATTGAATTTTTCTTTATGTCCTTATGATTTGTGATATTCGTTATTGGGTTTTCTGTGTAGGCAGCTGGGCTTCTCAGTTGGCGCTAGTGATAAAGAACATGCCTGCCAATGCTAGGACAAGTAATAGACCTGGGTTCAATCCCCAGGCTGGGAAGATCCCCGGAGGAGAGCACAGCAACCCACACCAGTATTCTTGCCTGGAGAATCCCATGGACAGAGAGGCCTGGCGGGGTACAGTCCACAGGGTCGCACAGAGTCAGACATAACTGAGGTGTCTTAGCATGCATGCATGTAGACAATTGTCTATTCTGCACATGTGAATGGTTGCATCTCTTCCTTTGCAGTATTCTACCACTTTTTTTCTTGTGCCACTCATTACCCAGATCCTCCAACAAAAGTTGTTCATGTCAGGACCATTAGGCACCTTTAATATGTTTTCCTGACTTCAGTGGGAAAACACTGATGTTTCACCATGAAACATGACAGTAAATGGGTTTCTCTCAGTTCTTGGAACTTTGCACGTGTAGTGTCCTGTAGAGTACTCCTGCTTAATCTCCAAAAGTGTTTCAAAAACCATGCACCTAAATCCTGGGTAGGTGAAAAGCATGTAAGAATAAAACCAACTGCTGCCCAAGAATCCCAGCCAGGTTCCTGACTCCAGGCAGGTAAAGTTGGTCTTGTCTCCTGAGGAAATGGACAAAGAGAGACTCTGGATCACCTCTGGGCTTCCGCAGCCTCCACGCCTCTCAGGCCAGAGCCACAGGTAATGTTACTGAAAGCGGGGGTTTGGCTGCTTGCCACTCAAAAGCTGATGAAGAGGCAAGGTTGGTGGAAAGGAAAGTTTGCTTTATTTTGGATGCTGGCAACTGGGGTTGGGGCGGGTAGTGTGAATTCATGTCCAAAGGCCAACCCCTTCCAGCTCCTTGGTGACAATCAGTGGGCAAGAGCTTTTATAGACAAAGGGAGAAGGCTACATGCAGAAACAGCACAGTCAGCTCTGACAGTCATCTTGAAATTGATCATCAGTGTTCTGAGCAGCGTTTTCTTGATTGTTTTAAGTACAGTTAATCTTAAGTTCTAGGATCAGTTTGTTCCCATTTCTTTGAGGCCAGTTCTTGGAATTGTGGCAGTTAATGTCTTGGCTACAGTCTGGTCTTCATGTAGTTCATTTATTCCACCTGGTGGGGGGTTTCAATATCTATAAGACAGCTCACAGGATATGGCTCAGAATATTATCTTTAGCCCTTGAGAAGGAACTAAAAGTTCTTGACTATGCTTAATGGCTAAACTATTAATATTTTGTCCTGTTTTATTTTGCTTCTGCATTTTCTCACTTCTCTAATTAAACTTATTTTTTGACTGAAGTTTTTCCACAGGCAAAAGGCAGGCAGAGGACATGGAGGGGCAAGGACCATAGGGTCCTGCTCTTTTTCAGGAAGAAGAATGGAAATCCACCCCACACGGACCAACTGCCATCCTTGCTAACCATCCCCACAGCCGCAAGGGCTAAGCGTTATGATGTCATTGATCAGAGGAGAACCCTGAATCTCGACAGATGTTAGATGGCTTGACCAAGACTCGGGGGCAAGTGCAGTTTGCAGATGGAACCTATATGTATCTGGACCATGGTTCTTCCAACCATGATGTGGAAGGTAAAAGACTAGTGTAGGGACTTCCCTGGTGGTCCAGTGGTTAAGAATCTGCCTTTCAGTGCAGGGGTGTGGGTTTGATCCCTGGTTGGGGAACTAAGAACCCACATGCTGCAGAGCAACTAAGCCCATGAACTACAGCCATAGAGCCCTTACACTCTGAAGCCTGCGTGCCACAACTAGAGAGAAGCCCTTGTGCCACAATGAAGATGGTGCATGTGGCAACTGAGACCCGATATAGCCAAAAATAAATTAATATTAAAAAAAGAAGAGTATAAACCACTGACATCATTTATATAAAATAAATGGGTATTATGAACACAGTTCAGTTTAGTCCTACTCTTTGCGACCCGATGAACCGCAGCACACCAGACCTCCCTGTCCATCACCAGCTCCCGGAGTTTACCCAAACTCATGTCCATTGAGTCGGTGATGCCATCCAACCATCCCATCCTCTGTCGTCCCCTTCTCCTCCTGCCCTCAATCTTTCCCAGCATCAGGGTCTTTTCAAATGAGTCAGCTCTTTGCATCAGGTGGCCAAAGTACTGGAGTTTCAGCTTCAGCATCAGTCCTTCCAATGAACACCCAGGACTGATCTCCTTCAGAATGGACTGGTTGAATCTCCTTGCAGTCCAAGGGACTCTCAAGAGTCTTCTCCAACACCACAGTTCAAAAGCACCAAGTCTTAGGTGCTCAGCTTTCTTTATAGTGCAACTTTCACATCCATACATGACCACTGGAAAAACCATAGCCTTGACTAGACGGACTTTTGTTGACAAAGTAATGTCTCTGTTTTTTAATATGGTGTCTAGGTTGGTCATAACTTTCCTTCCAAGGAGTAAGCGTCTTTTAATTTCATGGCTGTAATCACCATCTGCAGTGATTTTGGAGCCCCCAAAACTGAAGTCATAAAGTAATTAACCCTAAACAGTGTGGACAAGGACTTTTCACACACGTATGCTTTTCACACACGTATCCTGTACAAGATTGGCCAAAGCCATTGTTCAGCCAAGAGGGTCTTCCAGAGATAATGGGCTTGGCATCTCCTGTGCTGCCTTCCATGGAAGGAGAGCCCACACCACACCTGTGAACCAAAAACCTCAACCAAAATACTGGAGAGCATTAGGACATAAAATCCCATGATGTTCAGTCTCAAGTCCACCTCCCTTTATATGGAATAGCAAGTGACATATTTTTTTTTTAAACTAGTGCTCTAGAGAAACATAAAAGCGAGTATTGTGATGTGAATTAAAAAATGTGACACTTGCAAACTTTGCAGATTTACAAATTCATCTCCTTCCTTGCAGATGAATTGCCTGCCTTAAGGAAAGTCCATAGTCATTGGAAGATTGTTCCATATATATGGTCATCCTAGTCACCCAATAGCACCTGTCCCCCAGTAAGAAGTAGTTTCTCAGGAGCATCTCAGGAAATCCTATACCACAAGAGTGGGTGGTGGGGCATTGCTAAAGTTTCCATCACAAGTGAGTGACTCATTATCTATAGATCATCAGTAAGGATTTGTTATCTAGTCCTTACAGGATGGTGGATACAGGAAAGTAGCAATGTCAAGTCTCATTCTCCATAGAAAGGGCCCTAGGACAAAACTACAGGTGAATAAAGATGCTCCATGTCCTAAACTCCAGGTCTGAGCCAGAAGCAAGCCTTGGAAAAGTTGGAGGGCAAAATCATGATAAAAGAGACAGTCCCAATGTGATGTCACACATTGTATGTCTGCTCATCACCATGTATGTCTGCTCATCACCCTTCCTCAAACAAGGAGACTGCACTTCAAATGAGTTTTGAATGAAAATGACACATGCCCGTCCAATCAAAGCATTTAATTGCCAGTGTGAAACTCTCAAGGACTCTCTTTCTTTTTGGCAACTGCCAGCATTTATGTTGTTGGCTGGTCCACCCGCAATGACTCATGATGAACATGTAGCATGAGTGATGAACAAATCTTTAATATTCTAAACAAATGAAAATTTGATCTTGTTCATGCAGCACAGTTCAGCCTGTTATGACTACTGTACCTCTAATTCTTCTCCTCTTATTTGCTTACCTAAAAATGTAGCATTTCCTTGCACATATTAGGAGCTTGGTTAATATGGATGGATGGATGGATGGTGTAATGATGCCACAGCCCTCCAGGGACTTAGCCATGTGTAATCTCATGGTCCTGGAAAGCGGAACACCAGCTGAACTTGGAAATTCCTCTTCACCCACATCATACACATGGATGGTAGGTTGCCCTTCAGGTGTCATTGTCACGTATGCAGGACCAACTTTGCATAGGGCATATAAGTCGTAATCCAAGTAGTGTGATGCTGTGCAGAAGGAAGATCTAGCTCCTGATCAAAATGATCTCCTTGTCCATCTGGTAGCTTTCCACTACTAGGATGCCATTCTTTTGAGTGAAGCAGTGACTTGTTCAGGCTCCGTAACGAAATATGCAGTTGTGTCCAGCTCAATGTGCACAAGTGCCCTGACTTCTTTCCTCTGGGCAGAACTGACATAGTGCCTAGACCCAGGCTCCATGAGATGTGGGGAGAGGAAGATGCATGTCAAAGAGCATATTGGGGTGACTTCTCAAAGGTGACTATGTGTTCATACATGTGTCTTTGTGAGTGTGTATATGTATATTTGAGTGTGATTATATGTGAGTGTGTTATATGTGTATGCATTTGGTGAAAGCTCACCTTTCCTTCCAAAGTCAGGAGTCACATACTTGCCTCCTACTATGACAGAAGCATATGATGAGCAGTGGTCCATTAGATGTGGTTGACAGTTTACTTCTCTGCAGCCCATGAAAAGGTTTCAAATAAGCCATCAATGTACATGCTAAAGGAAGATGAGAAGTCTTAGAAGAGACCTTGGATTGAACCTAGGAAACATCATTATGGGGAAAAATAACTTTCAAGTGTCCTAGAAAGACTATTGAAAGCAGAAGTTTAGTAACTGTGCTTGTCATCAGTGGCACAGAAAGCAGGTAGCACTAAGAGTCAGATGTGTATTAGAATCTCAGCCCCACCACCCAGTGGGTTAATCAGTATGGAAAATTAATTTTTCTCTCTGAATGTTAATTTATTCACCTGCAAAACTGAAGTACTTGGCAATGAGATTTTGAGAATGAAATAGGATATCATGTGGAAAACTCTTGGGAAAGGGGTGCATGTGGGTGTCACTCATGCATTTATCATCCACATACACGATGCAGTAAGATATCACACCACCTCATTCTGGAAGATGCTTCTCTTAAACATAATTTCAGCCTTCTTAATTGACTCCCTTTCCTAGCTGTGGTAACTGGTCTAAAGCTGGGCTGCTGACACCCACTGGAACATGTAGAGACCTCTGAATCAGAATCATGGAGGGAAGGATCTTATCTGTTATATATCGAGGGATTATATTGAAAATGTGAGTCTCTATAGCAGTGTAGGTGGTCTGTGGGGAAGAGTCAATATGAGGCAAAGGAAATCAAAGTTTGCACATAGACAGAAAGAGAAGATGGAGAGAGAAGAACATGGCTACTTGAAAGTAAAACTGAGTGTTGACTAACACAATTTCCTTATTTTCTTGAGATTTCTTATTATTTTTTAATTGAAGTATAATTGACTTATTATACTAGTTTTGGGTGTACAACATAGTGATTTGATACTTTTATGCATTATAAACTGTTCACCTTGTAAAGTCTATCTACAATCTGTCACCATACAAGTAATTGCAGTGTTACTGAGTATATTCTTATGCTGTACATCACATCATTGTGATTTTTCTATTTTATGACTGGAAGTTAATGCCTCTTAATCTCCCTCACTACTTCACTTATCCCCCCATCACCCTATCCTCTGGCAACCACAGCTTTGTTTTCTGTGTCTGTGCTTCTGTTTTGTTGTGTTCATTCTTATTTGAGCTTTTAGGTTCCACAAACAGTTGAAATCATATGATTGTCTTTCTTTGTCCGACTTATTTCACTTGGCACAATACCCTCCGGGTCCACCCACACTGTTGCAGATGGCAAAATTTCATTCTTTTTATGGCCAAGTAATATTCCATTGCACATACATATCACATCTTTCTTATCCATTCATCAGGCGATGGACACTTGGGTTGTTTCCATATTTAGGCTATTATAAACAATGTTGCTGTTAACATTGGGGTGCATGTATCTTTTGAACTAGACTTTTTGTTTCTTTGAAAAAATAACCAGAAGTAGAATTGGTGAATTATATGTTAGTTCTATTTTTAATTTTTTGAGAAACTTCCATACTGTTTTCCATAGTGGCTATATTCAAAAGCAGAGACATTACTTTGCCAAAAAAGGTTCGTCTAGTCAAGGCTATGGTTTTTCCTGTGGTCATGTATGGATGTGAGAGTTGGACTGTGAAGAAGGCTGAGCGCTGAAGAATTGATGCTTTTGAACTGTGGTGTTGGAGAAGACTCTTGAGAGTCCCTTGGACTGCAAGGAGATCCAACCAGTCCATTCTGAAGGAGATCAGCCCTGGGATTTCTTTGGAAGGAATGACGCTAAAGCTGAAACTCTGGTACTTTGGCCACCTCATGCGAAGAGTTGACTCATTGGAAAAGACTGTGATGCTGGGAGGGATTGGGGGCAGGAGGAGAAGGGTATGACAGAGGATGAGATGGCTGGATGGCATCACTGACTCGATGGACGTGAGTCTGAGTGAACTCCAGGAGTTGGTGATGGACAGGGAGGCCTGGCGTGCTGCGATTCATGGGGTCACAAAGAGTCGGACACGACTGAGCGACTGATCTGATCTGATACCAATTTTACATTCTCACCAACAGTGCATTTGGGTTCCCTTTTCTCTAAATCCTTGCCAAGATTTATTTGTTGTCTTTTTGATAACAGCCATTCTGACAAGCCTAAGGTGATATCTCATTGTGGTTTCGACTTATATTTCCCTGATGTTGAGCATCTTTTCATGTCTGTTGACCATCTAAATGTCTTCTTTGACAAAATACCTATTCAGGACCTTTGCCCAATTTTAAATTGTTTTTTTCAAATGCTGAGTTATACAAGTTCTTTGTATATTTTGGATATTAACCCCTTATTTGATGTGTTATTTCCTGGTGGCTCAGTTGGTAAAGAATTAGCCTGCAATGTGGGAGACCTAGGTTTAATCCTGGGTTGGGAAGATTCCCTGGAGGAGGGAATGGCAACCCACTCCAGTATTCTTGCCTGGAGAATCCCCAGGGACAGAGGAGCTTAGCGGGCTACAGTCCACGGGGTCACAAAGAGTTGGACACAACTTAGCGACTCAGGACATTTGCAAATGTCTTCTATTCAGTAGACTGCCTTTTTGTCTTGTTGGTTTTCTTCACTGTGCAAAAGCTTTATAGTTTGATGTAGTCCCATTTATTTTGCTTTATCTCTCTTGTCTGAAAGTGAAAATGTAAGTTGCTCAGTTGGGTTGAACTCTTTGTGACCCCACAGACTATATACAGTTCATGGAATTCTCCAGGCCAGAATACTAGAATGAGTAGCCTTTCCCTTCTCCAGGGGATCTTCCCAACCCAGGGATCAAACCCGGGTCTTCTGCATTGCAGGTGGATTCTTTACTAGTTGAGCTATCAGGGAAGCCCCTCTTGTCTGCAGGTACATATAAACAAATACTGCTAAGACCAATGTTGAAGAGCAGACTGTCTGCTTTCTTCTAGGAGTTTTATGGTTTCAGATCATTTTAACATTTAAATATTTAGAGGATTTTTTTTTGCATATAGTGTAGGAAAGTAGTCCAGTTTGATTCTTTCACATACAGTTGTCCAGTTTTCCCAAAACCATTTATGAAAAGCCTATTTTTTCCCTATTGTATATTCTTGCCTCCTGTGTCATAGATTAATTGACCATATGTACTTTACTTTTGGGATTTCTATTGGGTTCCATTCATCTATGTATCTGTTTTGGTGCCAGTACTATACTTTTTGGTTATTGTAACTTTGTAGTATAGTTTGAAACCAGGGAACATGATACCTCCAACTTTGTTTCTCTTTCTCAAGATTTGTTTTGGCTATTCAGGGTATTTGTGTTTCCATTCAAATTGTAGAATGATTTGTTCTGGTTCTGTGAAAAATGCTATTGGTATTTTGATAATGATTGTGTTGAATCTGCAGGTTGCCTTCAGTAGTATAGTCATTTTTACAACATAAAATTTTCCAATACATAGTCATGGTATAGTTTTTCATTTGTTTGTGTTGTCTTCATTTTTAAAATCAATATCTTACAGTTTTCTGAGTATAGGTTTTTTCCCCTCTTTGGTTAGATTTATTCCTAGGTATTTTATTCTCTTTGATGCAGTTGTAAATGAGATTATTTTCTTAATTTCTCTGATAGTTCATTTATAGTGTATAGAAACACAACAGATTTCTGTAAGTTGATTTTGCATCCTACAACTTCACTGAATTAATTTATTAGTTCTAACAGATTTTTGGTGACATCTTTAGGATTTTCTCTAAATAATATCATTATCTGAAAACAGTGATAGTCACTTTTTTATTTCAAATTTGGATTCTTTTTAGTCTTTTTCTTTTCTGATTTCTGTGGCCAGGGTTTCCAATACTATGCTCAATAAAAGTGGTAATGGTAGGCATCCTTGCCTTGCTCTTGATCTTAGAGAATGTATTTTCAGCTTTTCAGTACTGAGTGTGATGTTGGTTGTAGGTTTGTCATATGTGATCTTTATTATGTTGAGGTATGTTTCCCTATGCCCACTTTATTAGCTTTATCATGGATATGACTTTTGTAAAAAGTTTTTGGCAAAAAAAGGTTTTCCTGCATCTATTGAGATGATAATTTTTACTTTTCAGTCTATTAATGTGGTGTATCACATTGACTGATATGTGGATATTAAACCATTTTTGCATATCTAGGATAAATCCAGTTTGATTGTGGTATATGAGCCTTTTACTATATTGTTGAATTTGATTTGTTAATATTTTGTTGAACATTTTTGCATCTATGTTTATCAGTGATATTTGCCTGTAATTTTCCTTTTTTGTGATATTTGTGTCTGACTTTGGTATCATGGTGATGCCTAGTAGAATGAGTTCAGAAGCACTCCTTCCTCTTAAATTTTTTGGAGTAGTTTGAGAAGGATGGCTGTTATCTCTTTAAGTGTTTGGTAGAATTCACCTGTGAAGCCTTGTGACCCTAGATTTTTGCTTGTTGGGAGTTTTTAAAAAACTTGTTCAACTTAATTCCCGAGAATTGGTTTGTTTATATTTTCTATGTCTTTCTGATTCAGCCTTAGGAGACCATAAATTCTAGGAATTTATTCATTTCTTCTAGGTGGCCAACTTTATTGGTGTATAGTTATTCATAGTACCCTGTTATGCTGCTTGGTGTTTCTGTGGTTTCAGTAGTACCTTCTCCTCTTTCATTTCTCTTATTTTTCCCCTCTCTTTTACTTAATGAGTCTGGCTAAAGTTTTATAATTTTCTTGAGTTTTATACTGCTCATGAATGATCCTCTTCCAAACCTCCAAGCACACTCTTGAAACAAAAGTAAATGTTAGATTAAACTTAACAGAGGTACTGCATTATGATAGGAAACCATGCCCCACATGAAGGTCTCCTGCTAGCACTCGTATCACAAGTGATATGATAGCTGAGTATCACAAGTGATAAGAGAGCTGAGTATCACAAGCTCTGCTCAGACGGGGATGATAGTGAGCTCTCAGAAAAGCATCCTGACAAAATCATCTACTTCTTAAATTTATCAGTTAGTTGGTGGTAGTACTATAATATGTGCTGTGCATGTGCCAAGTTGCTTCAGTTATGTCCGACTCCTTGTGACACTTTGTACCATAGCTTTCCAGGCTCCTCTTGTCCATGGGATTCCCCAGGTAAGAGTACTGGAGTGGGATGCTATGCCCTCCTTCAGAGGACCTTCCCAACCCATGGAATAAACCCTCGTCTCTTATGGCTCCTGCACTGTCAAGCAGTTTCTTTATCATTAGTGCCACCTGGGAATCCCATAATACATGTGACTTCATCTTTAATATTCTTTTTTATAACTTTATTATGCATTTGGGCTGTGGAGGGTCTTCACTGCTGAATGGGCTTTTTCTCCTGTTGCCGGGAGTGCGGGCTACTCTCTAGTTATGGTGTGCAGGCTTCTCACTGTGCTGTCTTCTCTTGCTGTGGAGCATGGGCTCTAGGGTGCATGAACTTCAATAGTTGTGGCACATGGGCTCAGTAGTTGCAGCTCCTGGTCTCTAGAGCACAGGCTCAATAGTTGTGGTGCATAGGCTTATTTCCTCCTTAGCATGTGTGATCTTCCTGGATCAGGGATTGAACCCATGTCATCTGCATTGGCAGGCAGATTCTTTACCACTGAGTCACCAGGGAAACCCACTTTGCTTTTTGGCTGTGCCATGCAGCATGTGGGATCTTAGTTCCCTGACCAGGGATCGAACTCATGCCCCCTGCAGTGGAAGTGTGGTGTCTTAACCACTGGACCACCAGGGAAGTCCCTCATCTTTTATTTAAAATATTACCATATTTTTATTTGTCTCATTGCTGGATGCTCCTTTGCTATGGTGGCAGTGAGGGGAAAAAGAAGGGAAAACAAATAAGCAAACATAAAACCTTTCTTCATGCATGCACAAAGGTGGTGATACTGACTGAAGATGATGGTGAAAATTTCTTGACATGTTTGCATTGGCTGAGGCTGGCCTGTGGCCAGATTTGGATGGAAATGCATTGCAGTGCCTGGAACTGGCTCAGCACGGGGAGTGGGAATTCATCCTCTCCCCTTGCCCGGGACATCTGAGAAAGGTGTTGCTGGGTCCAGGTCCCTGGTGCCCAGTCCCTGTCCATGGCTGTGAGTGGAGAAATGCTCATAAGGAGGATGGATTTGACGATGAGTCCCCACCACCTTGTGGTGCTGATGCAGCAGGCCAGCTCACTTGACTGCCAGTTGTTGAAAGCCCCTTATCTTTTATATCCTTACATCTAATGTTGACTCCTTATAGATTTAGAACTCTCCAGATTTAAAACCACTCTTTATATCTCTTTATAAGCACTCAAATGCCCAGCACAGTGGTTGATCAGAGGAGATTTGGTCAGCACTTGCTGAGTTGATTGATAAGCCCTTAGCATTCTTTCCACTGTCAACTGTCTTACTGCCTTCAGACATCTGAATGGATTTAGAGATGTATTATGTCTCAGAATCTTTATTTTCTGTGGCTATTCAGGATAAAGTCACTGTCCTCCCAGGCTTCAGCTCAGAAGCATCTTTTTAGACAGAAAATCTTCTCTCAATTATGTGTTTTCAAGCTGTTACTTGTTGGAGTTAAGGCATGAGGGAAATACTAAAATAACATTTAGATCCACCACTGAATCCTCTCTCATGTGTTCACCGTGGAACAGAAACACCGTTCTCCATCCAGGTCTCCTTGCAGATTTCAGCACCATGGATAGGGCCGATGCCCAACCTGGCTTGAGAAACTACTTGGTCTTCAAGGGAGCTGCTAACAAAGATTTCATCTAGGGACTTGCCTAGTGGTCCAGTGGCTAAGACTCTGTCCATGCTCCCAATACAGGGGGACTGGTTCAATCCTTGGTCAGGGAACTTGATCCCAGATGCTAAGAGTTTGCTTGTAGCAGCTGAAGACCCTGTGTACTGCAACTAAGAACTGGTGCAGCCAAATAAATATTTTAAAAAATCCTAAAAAAAAAAAGATTCCATCTGGTGATATGAGGAGGAAACAGAGGGGTGATGTTGACAGGTGAATGCCAGGAATTTGCGAGAGAGATGGGAGGATAGAAAGGGTTCTGGGGGAGGAGCGACTGAAGGTCACCTTGGGTCCTTAAGTCCTTGACACCTTGGGAAACCTTGTGTCATGCAGGCTTCGGGTGACTTTTTTTGCTCACCAGGAGACAACGTGCATGAGGTCAGGGGTCTATTCACATTTGGGCAGATTTTCTCTCTTTGGTGGCCATCTCACAGCCAGGCCCTAAAGGACAGTACACTAGACCTAAAATGCACCCCGACTGAGCCATTATGACCTGTGATCTGTGCTCTGGTTCAGGGCAGACATTTACTATAGGAAGGAAAAGAAAGAGAAGAAAACATTAGCTCCCAGTGACAAGCAGAATTTCTTAAACAAATAAATACCTGCCTTCCAGAAGACTCAAGACCTATTTCCCCTCTTCACTCCCCACTTCTGGCTTCTCTCCCTGCCTCCTCGCTACTTCTGGGACCTGCACCCTATGCTCATTTAATGGCTGGCAATTGCTCTGCTGGGTCTCATCTTACCTCCTGTTGTTCCTCTCTGAACGTATATGCACATAAATTTATTGATCATTTATTTAGTTTTGTTTGATGATCCAACTCAAGTCTACTTTAATTAGAAAGTTAGCCTTGGGCCAAGCATAATATATAGTAATTTTGTTTGCCTACTTTTGTAAACAAAAAACTACCTAACTCCACCCCACCCCCCATAGCTAATTAGCTTGACAAGATTTGTATAAGAGCAAAGACCATGAAATGTTTTGAATGCATCCACCCAGTTCGGCAAGAAGGTGATGAAGGAAATGCATTCCAGGTCTGTATTGGCCCAAGTGTCTAGAAAGATGACATAGTCCTTATGGGATGGTTAGAGAGGTGTGGCTCAGGTTGCAGAGACAGAGGCTTGGAAGCAGGACCTCTTAGTGCCCTCTTGGCTCCTGCTCTTTGGCTTCATCTTTGTCTCCTATAGAGACAGAAAATATGTACCACGATAGGCAAAGATGGCTGCTCCAGTCCCAGAAGTGGCCCCAGCCCCTGAATTATTTACAAGGAGATGTGATTAAATGATGCCTGCTCTTACATTTCTCTCACCCCTACTGTCTGCTCATCAATCACAGATGGTTACAGGTAATTAGGAAAAGTCTTCACCACGGAGGTCTATTTACTGTCACAGACGCTTCATAAATTGATACTTCTTTCTCAAATCAAAATCATTAAAATAAAAAACTAAATTTGACTACATCCAGTGAAGATAATAATAATCTTACCCTGGAGTTATCTCATATCTTATCTTGGTTAAGTCTCCAAATCTTTCTGTGTCATCCCTTCTTTTATCCCTAAAAAATTCTCACTAGGGCAGAAGGGTCAGGAATTATTTCCCCCATTTTGCAGATGGATAACGTGAGGCTCAGAATGTTCCTGTGTCCAGAACACAGGTATCTGTTCTGAAACTGTGAATGCTTTCTGCTCAGCTCCCTACTATGACCCTTCCTTCTGATAAGCTCTGTTCCTCCTGAGCCATGGACCTCCACAGCCAAGTCTCTGCCTGATGTTTAAGGACTGAGATGTGATTTCATCATAAGTCCACTCACCCATATTCTTTCCCATCCAAGGGACCTGGGCAGGATCTGTCATTTACAGCTCCACTCTTCCAGTTGGTTAAGTCAAAGCCCTGAACTGCATATGCTGTCTTCCAGAAAATTCTCATACATTTAGAACATCTTTATCATCCAGCCACTTTCTTGCCTGCCCCACATGGCAGTTGTCACACAGGACCATCACCACTTGTCTAGATCCTGTACAAGGTCCACCGACTTCTACTTCCACTCAGACCCCTGCAATCAGTTCCCCATGCACCAGCCTGGGTGGGCTCTTCACCCTGAATGTCAGACCAGGTCCCCCTCTGCTCACACTCTTCAGGGTCTCCACCTATGCTGTAGTGTCCAAACTGGCAATCACAGGCCTGTGTGCTGCTGAGAAATTAAAATGTGGCAGTGTGACCGACGAGCTGACTTTGTATATTATTTAATACAGTTGACTTAAAGATACATAGCAATCAGTGCTCAGTGTCGTTTCAGATCTAGGCTCTGTGACCTTTCCACCTGCCTTCTCCTCTGCCCCTGACCCACCCCTCTACCCACCAAACACATCCCTGCCTCTTTGGGCCTCAGTGTCCCCACGTGACAAAAGGGGGTACAGTTCTCCCATATTCTCACAGGGAACATTGGAAGAGTGACTTGTCCTTACACCCAAGTAGGGAAGTCATGCAGCCATCCAGGTGCATCAGCACAGACAGCCTGCAAAGTGGCAGCTCCATCCATCCTTCTTCCCACCCACTCAGTGCAAAGAATCCCAACACCCCCCCATGCTCCTCTGGATTCTGTATCCTGTCCCTTCCACTCTGAGTAACTGCTGCTTGGTCCATGAGCTCCCCATATTGTGAGTGGGAGAGTGTGGGCCCTGGAGCATCTGGCCTGTGTTCAAACCCAGCTCTGTCCATTTGCTGGATACCCTCAGGAGGGACACTTAATCTCTTGGAGCTTCAGTGTCCTGAGGACTCTCAGGGTTTCTGTCCCCCTGGCAGTTTCCCTCATGGTGCCCTCTGGCCCCATTACAATGGCCTCTTCCCGTATGTCCCACTGCATGACAGTGACACCTCCTTATGTCCCCAGGACACATCACAGTGACCCTAGCATCACCAAGACGTGTAATGGTCAGTCAATGTGGGCAGCAGGATGAGTGGCCACTTGTGTGTGAAATGACAGGTCTTGCTTCTTCAGGACAGTGTGGGGCTTTATTTCGGGCACAGGGTGGGGCAAGCAGAGGCCACAATGAAAGGTTTTGTAGCACATTCAGGGATGGGCTTCTTCCTGGGCCATCCTGCCCCAGGAGGTCTTAGCAGCCCTCGTTCTCGCACATTTCCCCCTCTTTCTGCTTCTGTTTTCTGTCCTGCACTCCACCTTCCCTGGGACCCATCTCTCTGTTGAGACTTCGCAGCTGTAAATGCCACACACAGGAACCGGCCTGGGGACGTGTATAGCTTATGTCAGCGTGTTGTCCACCGAGGCCTTCCTGACTCGTGTTACCTGGGCCATGGGGATGATATGAGAACATTTTCTGTTCAATTTTAAGCAGGCTGTTCTAATTCCAGGTTTCTGTGTAACTTCACAAGTTTTTCCCTTTGTGTTTTTTCTGGAAGCAGCAAAGCAATGTCCTCTTTGTGTGTTTCCCTCACCTGCCTTGCAGGTTTACACGCTGAATATAAACCGTGAATGTGAGACTCAGGGGGCTGGTGGGGCTCACACTGGACCCGTGAGGTTTAATAGAGGAGAGAGGACTTGGGTCTGGAACCACAGAGGATCACATTTAGAATTTAATTCTCTTCTGTCACCAGACTTGCCCCTGGGCCCAGAACTCCACAGGGACAGTGATGGCGGGAAAAACTCAAGTTTCCTGCAGGTGTGGGACTCCACCTTCCCCAGGCCTCTGGATGGGGTCCTTGGTGGGCATCTCTGACCCGCTCCTGATGGCCATGGGTGTGCTGATGTGTCCCGCACAAGCCCCCTCCCAGTGTCTCCAGCTGTGCTCAGCTGCACGTGGAGGGAAGGCAGGTCGGGAGGCTGGGGTCCATCTGGGACTGAGGCCCAGCTGTCCTCGGAGGATGAGAACAAACGTGTGTCAGCACCTCTCGGGCCATCCGTGCATCGTGAGGTCAGGATGCATCTGTCTACAGACAGGACTGACAGACTCAAGCCCAAAGGGGTCTCGATTGGCTGGTGAGCCTGGAGGCTGGGGGATGTGGGGATTCAGGCAGCATTTGGATGGGGTGAGGGCATGGGGGCCATAGTTCAGGGCCTTTGGGGTGCCCTTGAGTGCCCTGAACACAGAGGATCCAGAAGCAACCTGGGGTGAACGGGATGTCAGGAAGGTCTAAGCACAGCACCTGTGGGTCCTCAGTGTCCCAGTCCGCCTCCCCCAACCCCAAATGATACACGTGTGACTGGGTTCAATCCTGGCTTCCCTTTTTAAGAAGTGCTGCTCCACTTAGTTGGTGAGGTGTGGGGTTTTCTTATTCCAGATGCCCAGACCCCACTCAGTGCCTGGGTTGATTGTGGGTATTGAGTCCTAGAATGGGGACTGTCTACCAGGGTATGTCAAACCTGAGGGCTGAAATGAGTGTCCAGGGTATGCCCAATGCAAGACACATGTGAGTTGAGGGATAAAGAAGATGTGCTGGAGGCCACTCTCCACTGGAGTTCCATTAGGGAGGCAGGGAGACGGGTGACAGCCAAGTCCTCACTGCCCACGGTCCTCACGTGGACTATGGTGGAAGAAGCCTCCCCACCCTCTTCTTGACCTTGTCTGTATCCTACCCCTCAGCCTGTGGGGGTCCTTGGTAGAGATGAGAGGGGGCAGGAAACTGTCTCCAAAGTGCAAGTCTAACTCTTTCTGCTACACACACATGCAACACACACACACACACACACACCAGGGTTTCTGAAATTAATAGCTGCTCTTTTCAGTTGCCTTCCTGTCTGGGCATGGAGGTGGGAGCCGGGGAAGATCCCTGGAGTGCCACTGGTGGAAATTATGAGTGAGGACGGGCAAATTTACACCCATGTCATACTGAGTACACCCCACCCTGTGCTGTGAGGAAGCTCTGCCCACAGCTGGCCTTGGAAAGGGTGACCCAGTGATGCAGCTCTGGTTTGTGTCAAGGGTCACACAGAACTGTGTCACTTCCCACATGTGCTGGGTGTCCCTGGGGCTGGGCACGGCTCTCCCTGACACTGACTGTCAGGAGAAAATGGGCCCTTGAGTGTGGGTAGGATGGGTCTGGTTCTCAGCTTTCTCTGGGCTCAGCTCTCCCCACACATGCTTGTTCTGGGTATGTGTCCCCGTGAGGAGTCACTGGTCACTGGTCCGTCTGGGTGACGTTGTTCCTGGGCTCACAGCTCCCGAGGGTGCCCGAGAGGAGCAGCTGCCTAGGCCTCATGTGGAACCTCCCATCAGAGAGATGTTTATGAATCACCATAACTGCTGTGGGCTTCCCAGGCTGATGAGGGGTTGGGTGGGCAGAGACAGGCCCTGAAGGCTCAGGCAGGGCCTCACAGGGGGGGGCTGCCCTTGCAGCCACCTGATTGAGCCCACCCCCAGGGACCCATGCTCTAGAGAGGAAAGTCAGAAACTCTCCATGGATGGCCCCCTCAGGGCATCAACATCTTAGAAATGCCAGCCCGGGGTGGATGCACTGAGTGCCGCTGAGGGCTCAGCACTGACAAAGTGTCTGGAGACTGACTCTCAGATCAGGCTCTGCAGCCATTATTCTGGAACATTCCTGCCTCCAGCTCCTGGAGTGCTGGTGGCTGAAGGATGTTCAAGTTCCCTCATGTCTGATGTCATTTACCTCCTATGCTCAGGTGGCATTGTGTCCTTGTGTGACCATGACCGGGAGCCTGGATGACTGCGGAGCACAGTTTCCTCCTCTGGATCCATTACACACTGAGAACTAAAGAGCAAGCTGTCTTCCTCTGTGATGTGGGTGGGTCTGTTGGGTGGTGGGAGTGGGCAGATGGGGGGGGGTAAAAGTTCAGCAGGAAGTGTATTTGTGAGCGTGTGGGGGAGAGGGAGGAAGTAAAGTGGTTCAGTCCACAAAGTTTAAAAAAATAAAGTCACGGAGTCACTTGTGATTAAATATAACTTTTTCTCCAAACCTGTCACCACTTGATGGAGGTGACACCAGATTTAGACAGTCTGTGGGTGTCTTCGTGGGAGCAAGTCACATCTTCATCACCAGGGAAGGTTTATTTGAAAATGGATTGAAATTATCCATGCTAAAAAGTGAACATTTCATGAAGACTCATGTGAACGAGTGACAGCCTGAGTGCATGCTCACCTCTTGGCTAAGGGTGGGGACACCATGAGCACAGCATCCCCACCCCCAACTGTGTCCACTGGAGAGTGTGGTCACATCTCCCAAAGGCGATCCAGAGGAGGGAGAAAACAAAGAGAACAGGGAACCAGTGCAGAGTCACAGAGAAGGAGCAGCTGGACGTAGAAGGCAAGGGGCCACTTGGTGCAGGGACCACAAAGACAAGGACTGTGTATATTTGATATCTGCACTTAATGACCAAATGGAATAGTTTTGTGACTCCAAACAGAAAACCAAGGTATCAAGTACACATTTGTATCCTGAAAATTAGCAGACTGGTGAATACCGTAAGAATAGGACTTGATATATCTGACAGAAATCATGCTGTCCCCATGTTTGCAACTTAGCAGGACACTGTGGGGCCTTCCTGGGCACAGAACCCCTGCTCTGTGTCCCCGTCTCTTGTTTGTATTAGAACATTCGTTTCCTAGGCTTTCCCCAAGTTCCAAAGAGCAAATTTAATCAGAGAAGTCAGAAAATGCAGAACCAAAGGAAAACAGTCAAGTAAGACAAAATAATAGTTAAGCCATAAAACAAAGTCAAGGACCTTTAGTTCCTCCTCAAGGGCTATTGATACTATTCTGAGCCATACCCTTGAGTTGTTTTGCAGATACTGAAGCCCGCCACCAAGTCAAAGAAGCTAACTGTATGCCAGCCACAAGCACTAGATCCTGGACCAGCTGGAAGGGATGTTCTGGAAGGGATGATGTTGATTCCTAAAATATCACCTTTACCTCATCACCAACTAATCAGAAGGATGTCTACAAGCTGATCACCTACCTGAGACCTTCTCCATCACTTTGCCTTTTAAAAACACTTCCCTGAAAGCCATTAGGGAGTTTCAGTCTTTTGGGCATGAGCAGACCAAGCAGTCTTCTTGCTTGACCCTGAAATGAATGCTGTACTTTCCTTCACCCCAAATTTGGTAGAGTACCAGATTTCCGTCTTTAATTCTTTTATTTTTCTCCATTTAAAAGATTTCCTTCACCGCCCCCCCTCACCCCCCCTCACTTCCCTCTTCTTACTTTCTCATTCCCTTCCACATCTAGTCCTCCTCCCAGGGTGTGCCCTTCTCTGGGTCCCATGTGGACACGGGTGTGGTGCCCTGTGTCCCCTGCTCCCATCCCCACATCAGCGCCCTCCCTCAGGTCTGAACTAAATAGGAGCACACCACACTTACTGGGAGCTGGCGCCCTGGCTGGCCTGTGGTGCTTTCTCCACACAGGTCTCCTCTCTCCGTTGGTTGCTGCCCCGCCCACTTGGGCCCAAAGCCTCTGTCTCACTCACTGACTCCCTGGCAGCTCTGCCCACCTCACAACCCACCCCATTGGACTGGGAGGGTCATGTGCCCTGCCCCTGCCAGCCAATCCTGCTTCAGGGGTGGGGATGTTTATGCTGATTGGCCAGGCTTTAGTCCCTGCCCTCTCTTGAACCAATCACCAATCAGTGTGTCTGGTTGGGGGAGGGGCCTGGCGCAGTGATTGGCAACTTCCTAAGGCACGTGCTCCACCTAAATCACTCCTCTAGACCAGCAAGGCTGGGAGGGTTTGGGGGCAGGAGGAGAAGGGGACAACAGAGGATGAGATGGCTGGATGGCATCACCGACTCAATGGACATGAGTTTGAGTGAACTCCGGGAGTTGGTGATGGACAGGGAGGCCTGGTGCTGTGATTCATGGGGTCGCAAAGAGTCGGACACGACTGAGTGACTGAACTGAACTGAACTGAGACCCGCAAGAGGGGACTTCCCAGAAAGAAAATGAGGTCACCTGACCAGAAGTTGCCTCCCCTCGACCCTCCCCCCCCACCCCCCTCCGGCAGAAAATCGGTGCAGGGAAGTTTTGAGACAACAGCAAGCGCCTATGACTCACATCCTGAGAGAGCTTATTTTCTCTGCATTCCTTTGATCCTAGGCTCCAAGCTAGGTGCTGGCTATGCTCCTGCCCTACTTCTTCCTGAGCGCCTTTGCGTGGATGCTGGTAGAAGGGTTGCATCTCTCCCAAGTGGCGATCAAAGTATTTGGATCAAAGGACAGCAAGCACCGCCGCTACTATGGGATAGGATGGGGTAGGTGGGACTAGGGTTGGCTAGGATAGAGTGGGGTGGGGTGGGGTAGGGCAGGCGTGCCTTCATCTTCACGTCCTTCTTGGCACCCCCTGCCCCAAGAAGGGCAGGATGGGAAAGAGAGCCTCACTGGTCAATTTATGACAAAGACCTCTTGGTTTGTTTGTTTAGCTTTGTTCCTGTCAGTCCTGAGGAGTCCTGGCCAGTAGGTGAGAACTCTTTCTTGCAGGAGGGTTAGGCCGTGTAATTGAGACCGGGCATTCTGGCATTTGCTGTAAAACATCCACCAGACGTTGGCGACCTGTTACTTGTTTCTGATTTTCTCTAAATAGTTTTAGTTTTCACAGTCTTCACTGTGCAAGAAGATAACAGATTCGTTTTTTTGCTTTGAGCTGGCAGGTATAATTCCTTTGATGAAGAATTGGAGGTAAAACACACCCCACCCCCACCCCACTGGTCTTCCTGGAGTGAATGTCTTCATTACTCCCCTGGGAGGGTGAAAGAGGGAAGACTTGGACTTTGAGGAGCAACTAGATGGTGGGGGTGGGGGTGGGGTTCCTGGACAGGAGGCCACTAGAGAGAGGTGGAAACTCCTGGGAAGAAAGAAGGAGGAGAGTGGATGTTGGTTGGTAGACAAACTGTCTCTTCATCATTTTGCGTTATCTTATTGCTTAAAATTGTTATATATTGTATTGAAAATCTGAATCTTCCATTTTTCAGTAGATGCACTCCTGACAAGGAAGGGATTACAGTGCTTTTTAGCAGTCTTTTGAAAACCAAGACAGGCAGAGTTATGAAGGCCAGGACCTTTTACCTCCTTCCCCACTTCAGCTGAGGACTGACTCTTAATCCGGGGTCCACTGAGATCAGACAGGGAAATGGCTGGGTGGAGAATATGCCTGGTGACTTAAAAGCATGCAAATTAAAAAAAAAAGAAAGAAAGGTTGAGACTTTATTGAGTCCACACAAAGCTGGATATGAGAGCTGGACCCAGTGCCCCAGCAGTTTGCTGACCCACCCTCATTTCTCAGCAGTGGTAGCCTGGTTTCCAAACTCAAATACACATGCCAAAAGGAGATGTTCTGTAAACGGAAGCTCTCACAAGTGGCAATGCAGATAACCAGCTCTTAGATTTGTTTCATAAATTCAGATTTTTATTTTACTGATGGAGCCCCCAAGCATCCTCCCTGTCCCCTCCATCCCCACCCCAGTAAATCTCTCCCTCTGAACAAGGTCTGTGGAAAGTGTCAGAATTTCCAGCAGTGGCTACCCTCCTTGGGCTCCCAGTGGCTCCCCTACCTCATCACCTCCACGGGGCCCGTTTGTCACAGGTGCTGGGTGACTGCAGCAGCCTCAGGAGCTTGGGCAGGTGGAACGCTGGATGACGGACATCACATTGGTGCTGAGCTCAGGAGGGAAATGGGTGATCACAGAACATGCTGGAACTCCCCAGGGCAGGGCGAGTGGCTGAAGCCAGTGAAGTTGAAGAGCTTCGATCTGGGTTAGGATCCCCAGAAAGAACACAGGAAGATCAGCGGGATCTGGACTCGAGGTTACTTCCTCCCTGGTTCACCATACTTGGGAGTTGCAGCCAGCTCTGCCGGGTCCTTCAGTGTGACCCCCACAGGTCTCACTCTGAGACATAGGTTTTTAGAGAATATGTGTTCCTCTTCCCCTCCACCCTACAAGCACCACTAACCTCAGAGGACTCAGTTAAATTGAACTGGGAGCCTTTGGGGGACTCACCTCACCCAGGTCTCTGTGCTGAGGGGCACCCATTTCTCACAGCCGGTAATTCAAGGTCATAAGACTGTGACCTACCAGCTCAGTCCAGCCCGTGTGATTTTGTCTGTGTTGACAACTTTAGCATCTGGTTTTCCTTGAGCTGCTATAAGACCTGGCACCCTGGACTCTGTCCCTTTCTGATGGTACTTGGCTGGAGCTGGGCAGCTCATGTCACCACCCTGACCCCTGGAGGATACCAAGCCTGCAGGTCCCTGCCGACAGAGTGCTGGGCCAGGATCTAACAAACCTGCAGCCTCCATCTGTCTTCCTGTCAGTTTTCCCTCAATTAATTTCATCAGCAGCATAGGAGCTGTGCCCTTAGTTCTGATGGGTTAGAATTGGCTCTGCGCCTAAGTACATTCAGTCTGCAGGTGTCTGGCTTTCTCTACCTGTGGTACTAATTAGGAAGGAGGTGGTGGCTGGCTCAGGACACGGGGCGGTCATGCCGTAGGGAAGGGCCCTCAGACAGGCCGGTTCCCTTCAGGTTTCCTCCCTCCTCTTACCCTGACCCTCAATCCACCTGAAGGTGGCGGGAAAGACCAGAGAACACCTTCTACTGGCTGTTCTTCAGATGCCAGGCCCAGTGCGAGTGAGTGTGCAGTGGGTAGAGGTGTCTTCTAGACACCTTCTCTACACCCCATCTTCTAGAGTGTCCGTGAGGCAGTCAGGAGAGGACAACACCAGTGAGTACCTGCTATGGCCTTTGCAGTAGTCATGCATGGATGTGAGAGTTGGGCCATAAAGAAGGCTGAGCACCGAAGAATCGATGCTTTTGAACTGTGGTGTTGGAGAAGACTCTTGAGAGTTCCTTGGACAGCAAGGAGATGAAACCCGTCAATCCTAAAGGAAATTAACCCTGAATATTCATTTGAAGGACTGATTGAAGCTGAAGCTCCAGTACTTTGGTCACCTGATGAAAAGAGCCAACTCTTTGGAAAAGACCCTGATACTGGGAATGATTGAGGATAAGAGAAGGGGGTGACAGAAGATGAGATGAAGGATCACTGACTCAATGGACATCAGTTTGAGCAAACTCCAGGAGATAGTGAAGGACAGGGAAGCCTCAGTTGAGTTCAGTTCAGTTCAGTCACTCAGTCACGTCCGACTCTTTGTGACTCCATGAATCACAGCACGCCAGGCCTCCCTGTCCATCACCAACTCCCAGAGTTCACTCAAACTCATGTTCATCGAGTTGGTGATGCCTTCCAGCCATCTCATCCTCTGTTTTCCCCTTCTCCTCCTGCCCCCAACCCCTCCCAGCATCAGTGTCTTTTCCAATGAGTCAACTCTTCGCATAAGGTGGCCAAAGTACTGGAGTTTCAGCTTTAGCATCAGTCCTTACAATGAACACCCAGGACTGATCTCCTTTAGAATGGACTGGTTGGATCTCCTTGCAGTCCAAGGGACTCTCAAGAGTCTTCTCCAACACCACAGTTCAAAAGCATCAATTCTTCGGCGCTCAGCTTTCTTCACAGTCCAACTCTCACATCCATACATGACCACTGGAAAAACCATAGCCTTGACTAGATGGACCTTTGTTGGCAAAGTAATGTCTCTGCTTTTGAATATGCTGTCTAGGTTGGTCATAACTTTCCTTCCAAGGAGGAAGCGTCTTTTAATTTCATGGCTGCAATCACCATCTGCAATGATTTTAGAGCCCCCCAAAATAAAGTCTGCCACTGTTTCCAGTGTTTCCCCATCTATTTCCCATGAAGTGATGGGACCAGATGCCATGATCTTAGTTTTCTGAATGTTGAGCTTTAAGCCAACTTTTTCACTCTCCACTTTCACTTTCATCAAGAGGCTTTTTAGTTCCTCTTCAAGCCTGGTGTGCTGTAATTCATGAGGTCAAAAAGATTCATACAGGACTGAGTGCCTGAACAAAAACAATAATGCACATGATCCTGGCTCACACTCTTGGGAATGGAAGAGGTGTGTGTGCGTGCTTTATTTTCCTTTGTGATGCTACCTGATTTCTTTCAGGAGCTCATGTTCAGCAGGAAGGTGGAATTTAATCAGCCAATTCTGGATCCTACCAGGAAGAAATATTACATAGTGCCACGACAGCTGGAGGCGCATCCCAGGCTGTGTTGTGCTGCACTAACAAATAGCCCATGAAATCCCAGCAGCTTGAAACAACCAATTTTTTCTTGCTCACACTTCATGTCTTTCATGGGAATTAGGAGATTTCACTTATCACTGTAAAAATCTTGATGAAGACAGCACAGTCTGATCTGTTTGAAAAGCACCTATTTTCAAAGGCAAAAGCCTGAACTCCCCAAGGTGTATTTCATTAAGATGGGATCACGATTCTGAAATTTCATGCACTGTCTTGTTGGTATCTCACAGTTCAGAAGCTGGTAACAGAGAAAAAGGAAATGAAGATTGGAGTTGGTTAATAATAATAGATTATTGTAGGAATTAGCTTCATGCCTTGAGTGACTTATTTTCCATACACATGGACAGGTCTCGTGTAGTCCTCACAATAGCTTAATGAGGAAGTTCTACCGGTTTTCACGATGAGAACATGAAGGCGCAGAGGCATGTAGCTAGTTCCCTGAGGCTGCACAACTGGTCGGGAGTGGCCCTGCAAAGGAACCAGGTATTTGGCTCCAAAGCCCACTCACTTTTCTCCATCCTGCTGCCACGTTCCTCATTCTGCCATCTGTGAACTTTTTCTTAATACACATGCTCATCTAACGTCTGTAGCTTGTTCTGCAGCTGTGAGTTTGGGGAAATATCCTCCCAGGCTCTACTTTCTATTGAGTGGTTGAACCAGTTCTGTTTTGTTATCTTCAATGCTGCAGAGAATATCTTTGTACACAAATTTCAGGGGCTTCCTAGGTGGCAGTAGTGGTAAATAACCCTCCTGCCAATGCAGGGTAGACTTAAGAGACGTGGGTTTGATCCCTGGTTCAGGAAGATCCCCTGGAGGGGAGCATGGCAACCCACTCTGGTATTCTGGCCTGGAAAATCCCATGGACACAGGAGCCTGGTGGGTTGAAGTCCATGGGGTTGCATAGGAAGGACTTGGAGTTGGACTTGACTGAAGTCAAGGAGTTGGACTTGACTGAAGCGACTTAGTATGCACGCACACAGGACAAATTTTGAGCACAATACCTGGTACTTAATGGATACGTTAAGTACCATCTAGGCCCAGCGGTCATTAGCAGGGTCACACATGCAGTTTCTCTAGGTGCTCTGTTAGAGAGTCTCCTTATTCTCATCCATCATCCTCCACGTCTATCACTTCATCACATCACCATCATTATTATTACTCTCACTGTCACCATGATCATGTTTGCAGTTAACATCTGTTTGGCTGCTGCTGTTTAATTGTTTGCATACTGGGCTGGGTTAAGAACTTTGCATGCATTATGTTATTGAATCATCCCCATAATCTCTTGTTGCATGAGTGAGTTCCTTAACTCACTAATGATCAATAGGGATCTTAAGGCTCGGCTTACTTATTTTAAACACTATACATCTGAAAACTCTTTATCCTCCTCTGTTATCCTCCCACTAGCATTCATTGAGTACATATCATTTACCAGGAATGATAAAGTGCACATTTAGTTTTCACAGTGACATTTGTGGCAAGGACTCTTATCAGCCCCATTTTACAAATGAGGCAGCTGAGCTTCAGAGAGGTAAACTGACTTGCCCAACATCACCCAGCTGTGGATCAGCAGAGCCTGGGTTTCAACCAGGAAGCTTGGTCCCACTGTTGGGATGAAGAAGGGATCTCATGGCCTCCCAGAAACACAGACCACTGACATTCTGACCTGGCCACTCATCCTGACACAGATTATCTTCTAAGTATCTGGAGACATAGAAGGTAGGAAGGTAGTGGGGCAAATTCACAGTCATCAGGTCCATCTATGGAAGAATTTTGCATTTGTTTGTGGTTAGAACAAGGGAAAATGTGTTTGGGTTGCAGACATACTCTGACTTGGCACAAAGCTGGCTCTTACTCAGACTAATATATGAGGCATCTTGCCAGTAAGTTCTGTTTTCCATTTCCCTTTCTTTGCAATTTCAAAATTTTAATCAAGGTAAGTGAGAGTCTAAAATTGTCCTCACCACAAAGGACAAATGGGTTCTAGACAGAGAGAACAGGAGATACTGAATTCCAGATGGAGATGAAAGCTCCATGCAAGATGTTTCTGTTCAGTTCAGTTCAGTCTCTCAGTTGTGTCCGATTCTTTGCCACCCCATGGACTGCAGCACGCCAGGCCTCCCTGTCCATCACCAACTCCTGGAGTTTACTCAAACTCATGTCTGTCGAGTTGGTGATGCCATCCAACCATCTCATCCTCTGTTGTCCCCTTCTCTTCCCGCCTTCAATCTTTCCCAGCATCAGGGTCTTTTCAAATGAGTCTGTTCTTCGCCTCAGGTGGCCAAAGTATTGGAGTTTCAGCTTCAGCATCAGTCCTTACAATGAATATTCCAGACTGATCTCCTTTAGGATGGACTGGTTTGATCTCCTTGCAGTCCAAGGGACTCTCAAGCATCTTCTCCAACACCACAGTTCAAAAGCACCAAGTCTTAGGTGCTCAGATTTCTTTATAGTCCAACTCTCACATCCATACATGACTACTGGAAAAACCATAGCTTTGACAAGACAGACCTTTGTTGGCAAAGTAATGTCTCTGCTATTTAACATGCTATCTAGGTTGGTCATAGCTTTTCTTCCAGGGAGCAAGCGTCTTTTAATTTCATGGCTGCAGTCACCATCTGTGGTGATTTTGGAGCCCCCCAGAATAAAGTCTCTCACTTTTCCCACTGTTTCCCCATCTATTTGACATGAAGCAATTCCCATCTCTTTTAAAAGTCAGTTTTCATTCCAATTCCAAAGAAACACAATGCCAAAGAATGCTCAAACTACCGCACAATTGCACTCATCTCACACCTAGGAAAGTAATGCTCAAAATTCTCCAAGCCAGGCTTCAGCAGTACGTGAACCATGAACTTCCAGATGTTCCAGCTGGATTTAGAAAAGGCAGAGGAACCAGAGATCAAATTGCCAACATCTGTTGGATCACTGAAAAAGCAAGAGAGTTCCAGAAAAACATCTACTTCTGCTTTATTGACTATGCCAAAGCCTTATCAAAGGTTATCTAGGTTGGTCATAGCTTGATCTCATCAACTCATCAAACCAGATGCCATGATCTTAGTTTTTGAATGTTGAGTTTGAAGCCAACTTTTTCACTCTCCTCTTTCACTTTTATCAAGAGGCTCTTGAGTTCTTTGCTTTCTGCCATAAGGGTGGTGTCATCTGCATATCTGAGGTTATTGATATTTCTCCTGGCAATCTTGATTCCAGCTTGTGGTTCATCAAGCCCAGCATTTCTCATGATGTACTCTGCATAGAAGTTAAATAAGCAGGGCGACAATATACAGCCTTGAAGTACTCCTTTCCCAATTTGGAACCAGTCTGTTGTTCCATGTCCAGTTTTAACTGTTGCTTCCTGACCTGCATACAGATTTCTCAAGAGGCAGTTCAGGTGGTCTGGTATTCCCATCTCTTTAAGAAGTTTCCACAGTTTATTGTGATCCACACAGTCAAAGGCTTTGGCATAGTCAATAAAGCAGAAGTAGATATTTTTCTGGAACTCTCTTGCTTTTTCAGTGATCCAACAGATGTTGGCAATTTGATCTCTGGTTCCTCTGCCTTTTCTAAATCCAGCTGGAACATCTGGAAGTTCATGGTTCACGTACTGCTGAAGCCTGGCTTGGAGAATTTTGAGCATTACTTTCCTAGGTGTGAGATGAGTGCAATTGTGCGGTAGTTTGAGCATTCTTTGGCATTGTGTTTCTTTGGGATTGGAATGAAAACTGACTTTTTCCAGTCCTGTGGCCTCTGCTGAGTTTTCCAAATTTGCTGGCATATTGAGTGCAGCACTTTCACAACATCATCTTTTAGGATTAGAAATAGCTCAACTGGAGTTCCATCACCTCCACTAGCTTTGTTCGTAGTGATGCTTCCTAAGGCCCACTTGACTTTGCATTCCAGGATGTCTGGCTCTAGGTGAGTGATCACACCATCGTCATTATCTGGATCTTAAATATCTTTTTTGTATAGTTCTTTTGTGTGTTCTTGCCACCTCTTCTTAATATCTTCTGCTTCTGTTAGGTCCCTACCATTTCTGTCCTTTGATGTTTGGCTGACCCTAAAATCATTCTTGTTTTCCATCAGCTCCAGCAGAAGCCTGCAGAGCAGCTGAAGTTAGTGGTCCTGTCCCTCCCCTGTGGTTTTGATGACCTGATGCTCTGCAAATCCCTGGGCTTCATCCATCCAGAGTTTACTCTGTGGGAGCCAAACTAGTTGGCTCAGTGAATGCTCAATGTCAATACTCATCAAGAATGAAGGCCGGCCCCTCCTGGCTCCTTTGCTTTGCTCTAGAGATCTCAGCACTCTCAGGGCTTAGTCACAGTACTTGCAGAGCCTCTAGCTGGGTCTATGCTCACTGCACCCTGGGAGTGTCCACTTGATGGAGTCCTCGGGTTATGTTCCCCAGGAGCGGGGTCTTGGGGACATGAGCTTCCTCATGGAGCAGACACCTAGGGTCTCAGCTTTTTGCACGCACACCAGCCCTGCTCCTGGATCCAGTTTCTTCACACTGGACTCTGAGTACAGATATACCCTGCCTCTCTACCCTGTGCTGGGATTCCTGAGCCCCTCACTGGCAGAAAGAGCAGAGGAAGAGGCTGCTGTGCTCAAGGCAGAGAACTTGGAGGATGCACTACTTTCTGAGCAACTAGAAGTGGGTTGTTTTCAGAAATAAAACCAGATTCTCAAGTCAAGATCCTTTTAATTCACCTGTGTGTGTGTGTAAAGCCCTATTTTCAATGTGTGCTCCCCAGAACAAACTCCCCAGATGGGGTGGGAAGTACCATGTGTCTACCTTCCTGTTTAAGGCTAATAAACCTGTTAGCTTATAAATGTCTCTAAGTTACACATTGTCATCTGGAAGAGAAAGAAAAAGACGAAGGTTCCCTATGGTCAGACCAGAGTTCCCAAATCTGTTTTTGAATATAAGGCTCTTTCTTTGCAGAATTATTGATAGCTGATCCAGAGCTGGTTTTAAAAACTTAATTCTTAGTATGAGAGTTTCCTTCTGACTCCCAATCCCCAAACAGATAAAAGACACCAGGCAGATTTATTTTTCTTAAATTCGATCTCAGGTGGCAGAAATACAACTGAAAGTAGCTCATATAACAAAAAAACCCAAGGCAATGGCTTCAGGCATGCACGCTCTAGGGACTCAAATGACATTATCAAGATTTTTTTTCCCTTTTTTCCATCTTGCAGATCTGATTACTCCATTGGATCTCCCCATGTGATATCAAGATAGCTGCTTGGATTTGTGTCACACTAATATTTGCATATTTTAAGGAAACTCAGCATCTTTCTCAACCATTTAAATGAAAACTCCAGGACTGAGTCTCATTGGTTCATCCAGTGCTACATGTTCACTTTTGGCCAATCTCTGGCAAGAGATTTAATGATTCATTTAGCTGGGTTTGGGTCACATAGCCATTTTAGGACAAAGAGAGCAACCAGATAACCTGGCCACTTAGAATGATGATGGTTCATCAAAAAAAGGCAGGTTCAGTTATTAGAAGAAAATGAACCAATGATACAGATCTGTCATTGTGCATGCAGACCTGGCAACGTGATGAAATACCCATCATCCTTCAAGTTCCAGATAGTTTTACCTGTTCCAGCTGTACTCCCTCCCCAGCAAGCCATGGCTCTGGACTGGCCAATCTCTTCCCATCATTTTGGGTCCCAGCTTTCCTATGTCATCCATTTTGACAAGGAATCATTCACTTCGTTATCCTGTGTGTGTGCATGTATGGTGTGCAAATGCGCACCTCCCTTACCTGTTTAATTAGACTATGCTTTTTTAATGCATACTTTTATTTATTTTCGGTTGTGCTGGGTCTGTGTTGCCGCGTGGGTTTTTCTCTACTTGTGGTGCGGGCCCTACTCTCTAGTTGTGGTGCCCTGGCTTCCCATTGAGTTGGCCTCACTTGTGGAGCATGGGCTCCAGGTACATGGGCTTCAGTAGCTGCAGCATGTCAGTTTCAGCAGTTGTGGCTCCCAGATTCTAGAGCACTGACTCAGGAGTTGCGGGTGCATGGGCTTAGTTGCTCTGAGGCATGTGGGATCATCCTGGATCAGGGATTGAACCTGTGTCTCCTGCATTGGCAGGTAAATTCTTTACCACTGAGCTACCAGGGAAGCCCAGACTCTTAGCTTTTTGGAGACTTCTGTCTCATCTCACATCTGGTCTATGACCTCCAAATGTTAGATTAATTGGAATGAGAGTGCAAATATTTTCTCCCATTCCATTGGCTGCCTTTTTATTCTGTTGATTGTTTTGCTATTCAAAGCTTTTTTACTTGATGTAGTTGCATTTGTTTATTTTTGATTTTGTTGTTTCAGCTTTGGATGTCATGTTCAAAAACTCGTTGCCAAGACCCACATCAAGGAGCATGTTCCTTGTTTTTTTCTCGTTTTATGATTTCAGTTCTTATATTTGTCTTTATTCATTTTGAGTTAATTTTTGTGAGTAGTGTAAGAAATGGGTCTAGTTTCATCCTTTTACATGTGAATATCCAGTTTTCCCAGCACTAATTATTGAACAGACTATCTTTTCTCCATTGAGTATTCTTGGCTCCAGCTTTGTTCTTCTTTTCAGGATTGCTTTGGCTATTTGAGGTTTTTGTGGTTTCATATGCATTTTAATATTTTTTTTCCACTTCTGTAGAAAATGCTGTTGGAATCTTGATAAAAATTACATTGACTCTATAGATGGCTTTGGATAGTATGGACATTTTAGCAATATTTAATTCTTCTAATTAAGAAACATGGGATAACTTTCCATCTATATGTGTCTTTGGTTTATTTGGTCAGTGCCTTGTGGTTTTTAGTGTATAGGTCTTTTGTCTCCTTGATTAAACTTACTTCCAAGTATTTTATTGTTTTTGCTGTTTATTGCAAGTGGAAGTGTTTCTTTATTTCTCTGATAACCTTTAGTGTACAGAAATACTACTGATTTTTTAATGTTAATTTTGTATCCTGCAACTTTACTGAATTTGTTAGAGTTAATAACTTTTTGGAGGAGTCTGTAGGATTATAAGATCATGTCATCTGCAAATATAGATAATTTTACTTCTTTCTTTCAAATGATGATACCTTTTATTTCTTTTTCTTGCCTGATTGCTCTGACTAGGACTTTCAGTACTAAGTTGAATAGAGATGGTGAGAATGGCACTTTCGTCTTGTTCCTGATCTCACAGGAAAAGCTTTCAGCCTTTCACCCCTGAGTGTGATGTTGGCTGTGGGTCTGTCATATATGGCCTTTATTATGTTGAGGTACTTTCCTTCTGTAACTAACTTTTAAAGAATTTTTAAAAATCGCAAACAGATGTTGAATTCTGTCAAATGCCTTTTATGCTCTATTGTCAAATGATTTTTTTCTTTTATTCTGTTATTATGATGTATCACATTGGAAAATTTGCATATGTTGAATCACCACTGCATCCCAGGGACAAATCCCACTTGAGAATGTTGAGTGTTCTTTTTAAAGTGATGCTGCATTTGGTTTGCTAATGTTTTATTGAGAATTTCCGCATCTCAATTCATTGGGAATATTTACCTGTAGTTTTCTTTTCTTGTAGTGTGATGGATTCTTGACAACCCAGTCAGGAGGGTGCTCATTACTGGGCCCACCAAGCACCTGCAGCAACAAAGCAAGGCCCATGGCTGCTACCTGGGCTGGGTCATTCATACACACTACAAAGTATAGTAAATGCACTATAAAGCATATGTAATTATCCTTAAATAGGACGTTCCTTTTCCCTCTAAATGTATTTGAACATTATAAGCTTTTAATGAAAACTGAGGTAGGTGTCACTCCATGTGAAACCATGATTAAGAACTGATGGAGATGGTGTGAAAAGGATTTGGGGGTTGATAATGTAAGCTAATTGCAAAGCTGTTCCACAAAATGCTTTTTGTTCCAGGAAACGGAAATTGACTTTAATGTCTTTCGAGAGCCTTAATGCACTTTTATTTATGCAGTGCCTCCTTTCTCAGTTCTGTGTGCTCAGCCTGAGTGTAAGGGCTGTAGTTCTTCTAGTGTTTTCCTGTCTGTTACCTTGTACACTGACTGCCTGTCATCTGTTTGTGCTCAGCCTACAGGGGCACTCACTCGGGTGGGCTGCTTCTGCGTGCTGTCTGCATTCCTTGTGTCCATAGGGCTTCTGTGTTACCTGAATGTGGTAGCAGCCCCTGTTGTTTGTGCATGCCACGTGTGCACTGGTGTCAGGTAAGTCTCTTGTGTCCTGTCCTTGTGTGCCTGCTGCAGCTGTATGCTATTTCTGTGTCTTGCCTACAGACAGCCTGTGTGTGCCACCTCCACGTTACCTGTGCCGGCTACTCCGTGTGTTAACATGGTCACACGCTCCAGTATATGTGGTTCTTATATGAGTTCTTCGTGGGCTATTCACATGTATTATCTATATGTTTTGGTTTGTGTAGTGCTGCCTGTGCGATACCTGTGTCACCTGTATTCATGCTACCTGTGTGTTACCTGTGGGTGATGTGTATGGGTGTCATACATGTGTACTGTTGATATGATTACCACCTATACACTGCATCTGGGCCAGTGTAACCCAACCTGTTACCTGTATGAGTGCTGTCCATGATTTGGGTGCTCTGTAACACAGCATCTCCCCCACTCTGCTGTGAGGTCAGGAGAAATGAAGATTGGTGAAAATCTTTGAGAATCTCCAGGTCCTTGAGCTTTTCCCCACATGTGTAAGAGGGTAAAAAGAAAAGCAGTCTATTTTAGTTCACTGATTCCTAAAATGTTGATGTTCACTCTTGCCATCACCTGTTTGACCACTTACAATTTGCCTTGATTCATGGACCTAACATTTCAGGTTCCTATGCAATATTGTTCTTTACAGCATCAGACTTTACTTCCATCACCAGTCACATCCACAACTGGGTGTTGTTCTTGCTTTGGCTCCATCTCTTCAATCTTTCCGGAGTTATTTCTCCACTCTTCTCCAGTAACATATTGGACACCTACCAACCTGGAAAGTTCTCATATCTTTTTGCCTTTTCATTCTGTTCATGAGGTTCTCAGGCAAGAAAAGTGGACCATGTTTGGTCAGAACTCTCCACCATGACCCGTCCATCTTGGGTGGCCCTACAGGGCATGGCTCATAGTTTCATTGAGTTAGACAAAGCTGTGGTCCATGTGATCAGTTTGATTAGTTTTCTGTGATTGTGGTTTTCATTCTGTCTTCCCTCTGATGGATAAGGATTAGAGGCTTATGGAAGCTTCCTGATGGGAAAGACTGACTGTGGGGGAAACTGGGTCTTGTTCTGACGGGTGGGGCCATGCTCAATAAATCTTTAATCTGCTTTTCTGTTGATGGGTTCTCCCTGCCCCCTGTTTGACCTGAGACCAAATTATGGTGGAAGTAATGAACACCTCCTTCAAAAGGGCTTATGTCACACACTGTGTGAAGTTGTGTGGATCACCACAAACTGTGGAAAATTCTTAAAGAGATGGGAATACCAGACCACTTGACCTGCCTCCTGAGAAATCTGTATGCAGGTCAGGAAGCAACAGTTAGAACCGGACATGGAAAAACAGACTGGTTCCAAATCGGGAAAGGAGTACGTCAAGGCTGTATATTGTCACCCTGCTTATTTAACTTATATCCAGAGTATATCATGAGAAACACTGGGCTGGATGAAGCACAAGCTGGAATCAAGATTTCTGGGAGGTATATCAATAACCTCAGATGTGCAGATGACACCGCCCTTATGGCAGAAAGTGAAGAAGAACTAAAGAGCCTCTTGAAAGCGAAAGAGGAGAGTGAAAAACTTGGCTTCAAACTCAACATTCAGAAAACTAAGATCATGGCATCTGGTCCCATTACTTCATGTCAAGTAGATGGGGAAACAATGGAAACAGTGAGAGACTTTATTTTTGGGGGGGCTCCAAAATCACTGCAGATGGTGACCACAGCCATGAAATTAAAAGATGCTTGCTCCTTGGAAGAAAAGCTATGACCAACCTAGACAGCATATTAGCAGGCAGAGATGTTACTTTAGCGACAAAGGGCCATCTAATCAAAGCTATGGTTTTTCCAGTAGTCATATATGGATTTGAGAGTTGGATCATAAAGAAAGCTGAGCACTGAAGAATTAATGCTTTTGAACTGTGATGTTGGAGAAGACTCTTGAGAGTCCCTTGAATTGCAAGGAGATCCAACCAGTCAGTCCTAAAGGAAATCAACCCTGAATGTTCACTGGAAGGACTGATGCTGAAGCTGAAACTCCAATATTTTGGCCATCTGATGCGAAGACCTGACTGCTTGGAAAGACCCTGATGCTGGGAAAGATTGAAAGCGGGAGGAGAAGGGGACGACAGGGGATGAGATGGCTGGATGGCATCACTAACTTGATGGACACGAGTTTGAGCAAGCTCCGGGAGCTGGTGATAGACAGGGAAGCCTGGCTACTGCAGTCCATGGGGTCACAAAGAGTCGGACAGGACTGAGCGCTGAACTGAAATCTCAAAGCACAGGCCCAGCTTCAGGTGAGGTCAGATCCAGGCCCCAGAGACATCATCATAACTCTGTTCTTTTTTCTACCTCATATCTTTGCTTTCATTCCGCATTTGGCCTGGTTTCATGGACAAGCCCCAGTATCAGCCATGAGCCACCTTTAGTCCCCTCGATGGTGACAAGATGGCAGAACAGGGCCTCCTTATCTCCTCTCAAAGATAAGGCTTTCCTGTTAGCCCCGGGCAAGGCCTGGTGCTCACTCTGATTGGATTGAGGAGATCATGTTCCTGATTCAATCACTGCAGGATATAGCCTGGGTAATGGACAGAGGAGCCTGGTAAGCTGCAGTCCATGAGGTCTCTAAGAGTTGGGCAGGACTGAGCGACTTCACTTTCACTTTTCACTTTCATGCATTGAAGAAGGAAATGACAACCCACTCCAGTATTCTTGCCTGGAGAATCCCAGGGACGGGGGAGCCTGGTGGGCTGCCGTCTATGGGATTGCACAGAGTTGGACACGACTGAAGCGACTTAGCAGCAGCAGCAAAGGATAAAAACCTTTCCTGTTGACTAGGGACAAGCCCTAATACTCTGATTGGACATGTTAGGTCATGTGACCTTTCTGAACCAATCATTGCAGCCAGAACACAGTAGGTGGAAAGTGTAAGCTTTTCCTGTTGGTCCTGGGGCAAGTCCTGATGCTCACTTTGATTGGATATGCTGAGGTCATATAACCAGCTCTAAACCAATCACTGCAATCAGGGCAGGGCTTTAGTTGACAGGAAAGGGTCTTAGTTAACAGTCCCACCTGGAGCTAAGGGTTCTCTGCCTGGATCACTGCTCTGAGCTTAGGAGGCTAATTACCTGGTGGAACGTGGGGGCATTCCTAGGAGAGGTGGATGCTGGGACGTGTTCTCCACAGAATATATGTCAGTGCCCTGGAGGCAGCCAGCTGCCCCCGAATGGGGACCCTGAAGGCAGGAAAGGAGGGGATCCAGCCTGTTGTCTTTCCTTCTTACTTCTGGTCCTGGACATGCATCTCTGAGACCCGCTGATCTCAGCCAGAGCCTGGGACTCACTGGGGCTACAGTGTCCTCTACAGTTCTGGCCAGAGCTTGGCCACCCTACCCTGTCATGCCCTTTCTCTGGTCCTGAAGATTCCCTACCAGGCTCCTCACAGCCCCGTCATGGACTAATGCTTCTCTGAGCCTACCTGTAATATGCTCCATACTTTCATATTTTAAGGTTTAGCCCTGAGTGTATCAGTGTGAAGATTCGGGGCTTTGTGCATTGACCGAATATAAATTATACTGCGCTCTGAAAGGACTTGAGGCTCTAATGAAATTTGAAATTTTAACGTGATTCATGAACTCAGAAGCTGATGAATCATCCACGGTATCCAAGGTATCAGTGAGCTGCAGACTATGGCCGTGTGTATGGGAGCGAAACTCCAGTCCTGGGATTCTCTGCTCATTACAGAAAGCAGAAATGCTGTCTAATGAGATGCAAAGCTCACAAAGCTCTAGATTTGCAATGAGAAATTTGGGTGGGAACAGCTCCCAGAAGTAAGGCCGAATATGGGGATACAACAGCCCTGGTCTAAGATGGGGATACAATAGCCCTGGTCTTAGTGAGGTGAGCACACTCCCACAATGGCAGGCATGTCCTTAGGTGGAGAAAGTGCCCAGACTGGCTGCCCTGCATCTGCCCTCGGTGATGCTAGGGAGAATCCACATCAGCAGTTAAGGAGCAGGGACCCCAAAAGACAATGACTGAGCCCCACACAGAGCTCAGATCTCCACCCACATTCAGAGACATCTGAGGCTCAGCCTTTCATGACCAAGGCTGCCTTTCCTGAGCCCCCTGGGAAGCCCTCCCAGCCCCCCAGTCTGCCCCTGATGCTTCTCCTTTGAGCCTTCACAGCACAAGGCAGAGCCTTATTAGAGAGCTTATTTAATCCCTATGTCTTGGAGTTAGTCTCACCCACCTGGAATAATGGGATTGTTGGATGGAGGTCGAGTCACTTCTAATCCAGAGCATCTGACTTCCTCATCCAGTTCCTCCCCTTCTGACATGCTGAATGGCAGCAGCAGCCTGGATCCTGGGGCAACTGTGGTGAGCGGAGCACCCCGTCAGTCTATGACTGACATGAGGCACAGACAAGAAATGGACAGTTGTTTTAAGGCACGGAGATGCGGGATTGTATTTGACTGCTGCAAACCTCTGCTTTGCATGCACTAGCCAAAAATAGCTCATGTAATAGAATGGGAGTACTGGGCAGCAGACACAGTTTCCTTCACAACCACGTTTAGCTAATCTGTGGCACAAGAGGCTGCCCTGTTATCTTGCATTCCAGGGCTCACAGCCAGAGCCTACATTTCCTCTAACATTGTATCCTGCAAAGATTAGAGTTAATTCATTCTTTGCTTCTGGTATATCTCTTTTATTAGTTCCAATGTGTTTACTCTTATCATTTCCAATCAGTCTTTTAAAATTTAATTTGTGTATTTGGGTTTCAGTGTTCTATTTCAGAGATGGGGAATTTCATTCAGCTTTGTCTTCCATTTCATCTCTCCTCTGGGCTCTCAGGGGCATGTCTTCTTCTTTTTCAAAACTAATGCATATGGTTTAGAGCATTTCTGCTGAGTGTTCTCCCCTCTGAGTGGAGGGTTTACTATTTATAAACAAGGGATCTGATGCTCAGGGAGTGTGGTACTGACCAGTGTCAGATTTTCAGTTAGGTCAGTAGGAGGGGGTGGGGGGATGGGCAGAGGGAGGATGCACAACTATTTGATTAAGTTGTCAAATGTTCAGGAAAAATATTAAAAATAGTATAAATATTATATAAATACTATAAATTATATTAATTATATATAATAATAATATATAAGATATTATAAATATACAATTTGTCAGAACTGTCTACATTTAAGAAGAGACACATATTTAAAGGTATACACAGTAGAGGTAAATAAAGAAGAGATTAAATGAAACAGATATTCAAAATCACATTTGGACTTCACACAGAGCTGTTTCCAGTGGTAACTACCAGTAAATGGGTACAGGTTTATAAATTAATGCAAGTGGTTTCCACTGACCACCAGGGATGATGCACACTTCCCACCTGGAGTGATGATATGGAAACTCATCTCACAGACCCTGGCGAACAGGCCTTGGGGTTGATGTGTGGGAATAACCAACTGGTGAGAGGTATTCATATGAGTGATATCAGTCCTCACACTGTCCTACAAGGTACAGTCTTACTCACTCTCTCCATCGTCCCAGCCTTGGTCATAATTTTACATTTAATGGGGGTTTAGGACAGGCTTGTACTAACAGGTATCACAAGGATACTGTGACAGTGTAGTTCACACAGTATTGGAGAAGGCGGAGATGGGGAGGAACATGAGGGCACTAGAGGGAACACGAGGATGGTGCTGAATGGGTGTCATTCAGCCCTAGCCCAAGTGTTTGGGGTCTCCGTTACAGCCTCCTGAATCTTGTTGAAGATGAAGCCTTATTCTGCTGCTGCTGCTGCTAAGTCGCTTCAGTTGTGTCCAACTCTGTGAGACCCCATAGACGGCAGCCCTTATTCATCCAACTAATATTCCTTGTGTGCCTGCCCTGTAAAGGCAACGGATTTTTTAGCAGGGTCACCAAAAGCATCAGTGACAAAGAAAAGCATAAACAGCATTTCACCAAAATTTAAAACATTCGTACTTCAAAGAACATTATCAAGAAAATGAAGAGACAACCTACAGAACAGAGGAAATATCTGCAAACCACGTATTTGATAGGTGTCTGGTATCCACAATACATGCGGGCTTCCCAGGTGGAGCAGTGGTAAAGAATCTGCCTGCCAATGCAGGAGATGTAAGAGATGCGGGTTTGGTCCCTGGGTTGGGAGAATCCTCAGAGGAGGAAATTGCAAACTACTCCAGGATTCTTTCCTGGGAAATCCCATGGACAGAGGAGCCTGGCGGGCTACAGTCCTTGAGGTCGCAAAGAGTAGTTGGACACAACTGAGCGACTGAGCACACACACACTCACATATCCACAATATATAAAGAAATTGGAAACTTACTGCAAAATAGTTAGGAATCCAGTTTAAAAATTAGGCAAGTGTTTTTTTTTTTTAAATAAATAAAAATTAAGCAAATTTTTGCTTGACTTGAACAGGTAATTTTCTCCAAAAAAGATATTTATGTGGATAATTAGTACAGGAAAATATGTGCAACATCATTAGTTTTTGGTGAAATGCAAATCAAAACCATAGTGAGCTACCATTTCATTTCCAGAAGGAAACGTTGGTAAGGATAAGGAAACTTTGTATATTATGGTACATGCACATTTGTCGCTTCAGTCATGTCTGACTCCTTGCAACCCTATGGATTGTAGTCTGCCAGGCTCCTTTGTGGAGATTCTTCAGGCAAGAATTGGAGTGGGTTGCCATGCCCTCTTCCAGGGATCTTCCCGACCCAGGGATCGAATCCATGTCTGTTATGTCTCCTGCATTGGCAGGTGGGTTCCTTACCACAAGTAGCACCTGGGAAGCCCAATGGTGGCAATGTAAAATGGTTCAGCTGCTGTGGAAACAGTTGTGATGATTCTTCAAAAAGTTAAACATAGACTGACTGTATGATCCAGCAATTTCAGCCCAGGTATATACCAGAAAGAACTGAATTAGGCTCTCAAACAAACCATTTGAAACTGGATGTTCATAGTGGCAACATGACTACCTAGTAAAAAGGTGGAAACAGCCCAAATGTCCATCAAAGAATGAATGGATAAATAAATTGTGTTGTATCCATGTGTATTAGCATTGATAATGTAATATTATTCAGTCTTGAAAGGTAATGAAGTACTGATACATGCTACAGTGCAGATGAACTTTCAAGCTTATACTAAGTGAAAGAATCTAGACATAAAAGGTCACATATCCTATAATTTCACTTACATGAAATGTGCAGAATAGGTAAATCCATAGAGACAGAATGCAAGTTGGTGTTTGCCAGATGGAAGGGTGGGAGATGTTCAGAAAATGCCTAATGGGTAGGAGGTTTTATCTTGTGGTGATAATCCGAAATGTTTATGGGCTAGAAAGAGACGGTGGTTGCACAATGTATTAAATGCTGTTGAACTGTCAGCTTAAAATGGTTACTTTATGTTAATATCACCTCAAAAAAAATTGAGCAGTTTAGTATAAAATTCTGATATCTGTTTTATCTTGAACAGTCAGGACTCTGGTACCCTCAGGCTCCATTCCCACATAGGATCTTGCTGAGCAGTGAAGACATGGTCTCACCAGCTCACCCAGCCCTATGTGGTCCACTGTATCCTGTAACCACATGCTCTAGTGAGTGAGTCCAATTTTTTGGACTAGGGAGTCCAATTTTTTATAAATTTGAGACTGTCATTGACCCTGAGAAAAACTGGCTTTCAAGTCATATGGGGTAGATAGACAGACAATTCAACAAATCACAGCAAACATCAAGTGCAGGGAAAGAGAGTAGGGCTAATCATATTTAAGTCCTTGATGGGTGTTGGAGGCAGAGTAATATAGCCCCCAAAGATGTCTATACCGTAATTGCCAGAACCTGTGACCATGTTACCTTACATAGGGCTTTGCCGATGTCATTAAGATCTTGAGATGGGGAGAGCATCTTGGATTATCCAGGTGGGCCCAACCTAATCATGTGAGTCCTTGAAATAGGATAACCTTTATTAACTGGGCCAGAGAAATGAGCCAGAGGAATGAGGAGAGATTTGAAGTGTGAGAGGGATTTGTCCACTACTGCAGGCTCTGAAGATGGAGCAAGGGGCTGTGAGGCAAGGCACATACATGGCGCCTAGCAGGTTGAAAGACTTTCATATGACAGTCAGAAGGAAACAGGGGTCTCAGTCCTACAACCACAAGGAACTGACTTCTGCCAACAAGTTGAATGAGCAAGGAAGCAGGTCTTCCCCTTGAGCTTCCAGGAAGAAGCTCAGCCTGCAGACACCCTGATTTCAAAACAGTGAGACCCATGCCAGACTTCTGACCCACAGATCTGTGAGATAAAATTTTTTGTTGTCTAAGCCATTAAGTTTGTCCTAACTTGTTAGGTCAGCAATAGGAAACTATACATATGGTTGTGTTTCAAGAAGTAAGAAAGAGCTGACCTTCAGCCCGCACAGACTGGAAGACTGCTCCACCTGAGCAGGTGTACGTGCAAGGTGTTGGAGTGGAGCTGACCTTGTTTGATGAATATAAGATGTGGTGAGAAGAATGAGTGCAGATGCCCAGCTGGGAAGGTCAGCAGTGTTCACCAGTATCCTGAGAGGGAGGTGTTGTGTACTGCTCTCAGCCTATCAATAACTATTTCATGGCTGGATCAGCCCTTGTGGTTCTTATTACAATTGCAGGATGCCCTTTAGGCCATCAGGAAACTTTGGAGAAAAAAGCTTTATTACTTACAGGATCTGGGCACACCACAAGGTTACAGGTAGAGAGATCATGGGTCTGGGGCTCTGATTTTATTGAGGTCAGGGTGGGGGCCTTTAGGTTTTGAGGGCTCACTCTTTATTGGTAAATTTAAAATACAAGAGTGGTAATTAGCTATACCTCAATACAAAATGTTTTTGGTGTTAAAAAATACAAATTAAAAAAAATATATATATATATATAAGAGTGGGAATCTAAAGCTCAAAAAGAGTAAAAACAAGTGACCCAAATGGTCAGCTGTCAAAATCAACCAAGATCTTTAAAACAAAGGCACCCCACTGGAGGGAGATGGCCTGATTCTTTATGGCTGAGACTGTGTTTATTTGCAATGGCCATCTTTGAAGTGGATGCCTCTTTGAAGTGGATGCCTTGGCAATCAAAGCTTAAGTCAGGCACTTGCCTTACAAAAAACGAAGACCCGACTGTCAAGGTTTACCTTACCATAGGACAAGGTGCTGCTGCTGCAAAGGTGCTCAGTTGTGTCAGTCTCTGTGTGACCCCATGGACTGTCGCCCACCAGGTTCCTCTGCCCATGGGACTTTTCCAGGTGAGAATACTGGAGTGGGTTGCCATTTCCTACTCTACAGGACAAAGTGAGTCAGTTCCAAATCACCATCATCATGAATCAGAATCTTGAGAGCCAATTGCCTGCCTACAGAGTGTGATGCTGCCCTTGGCTTAGCAAGCTTGACAAAGAATCAACAGATGAACCTCCTAGAATTGGTGAGGAAAGGAAATAGATTCGGAAAATGGGTGATGTGCTGATGTCAGTTTCTAAAAGATTGTCATGTTTGTGCCCTATGAAAACGATACATCTGAAGGTTTATTTTGTTAAGAAAGCTAGTCTTTATGTTCTGTACTTTACAAACTTCCTGAAGTGGGAAGTGGGGTTATTTTTTCTTTGACCCACACACCAGTTATTCCTCTTGTAGTCAGGGAATTTCTCTGTTTCCCTTGTTATCACTAGTGGCACCAGCTCTTGGATTGATCCCAGTCCTGTGTCCTGTGGCAGCTGACCCACAGCAAGTTCTTGGGATGATGTTAAGCCTCATGCAAAGGACAGGCAGGATCAGGATGTGGATGGTAGACCCAGGACCTTGGCCCCCTCCCTAATTTCCCCAAAGTTCACTCTTTCTGCTGTTATTGCTAGCTAAGTACTCTGGACCAGGTTCTCCCTGGGTGCTGGGTATGAGCAGTACAGGGAAGATCAAGTTCTGCAGATGACCACATGGGTCAGAGATTCCGGGAGGTGGAGACAGGGAAGGCCAGACGGAGGAAGTCTGCACCATGTGGACTCCAGGAGGGAGGTCACTGTGACTTCACCTCAGACATTATCAGTAGGATTCCCAGGAGACTGGCTGAGTTCTCATCAATGTGACAAACCTCTGCTGTGTCCTGTAGCCACAGGCCTCACCCTGGCCTCTCCCTGAGTCTGGGAGAAGCAGCAGCACTGTCTGGTGGGCTGGAGGGGATGGACCTTCCTGAGAGATCTGAGGTCTCAGGGAGCAGGGCATCCTGGATGGTGGGAGGGGAGCGAGTAAGGGTAAGGTGCACCCAGAAACCGGGGAAGGGGAGATGTCCTGCGGTAAGGTTGAAGGATTTCTAGAGGGATGACGCATTGCATGTGGGGTCGGTTAAGTAGTTTGCCTTGTATGAGTGGCTATGGGAGAGAAGTAATAGAGGGAGCAGGGAGGGGAGGAGAAGGTGATACTGGCTGACATGGGAGCCTGAGGGAACACTGGAAAAGGTTGAGCAATGTCAGCTCTCACTCAGGTATAAATTAAAAATCATCTCATGTGAGCTGACTGAAAATGACATGCTTCCTTCCAGATGACAAGCTGGGGGAAGGAGATATGAAGTAATGAAAGGGATGCTCTGACTAAACTTTAATAGCCCACAGGCATGTGTGAAAGGCAAGATTGTAGGGAGTCAGAAAATAAACTTTAATCTAAAAAAACAAATAATAAAATGATAGTCTCAGTTCCTGTTATTCCCCTGAAGTCTAGGCTTAAGTATTAGGACTGAGGGGATCAGAAATATGAGTTCAGGCAGCTAGGTGAGGAAAAATAATTAAGAAATACTTGAGACCAGCATTCTAGTTATGAGAAAACATGTGATAAAAGCCTTAAAAACCTAGTGCTTCATTCACAAATGCCCTGAAATACAGCATGACAAATTTCAAAACTATTTCTGCACCCTTTACTGCAAAATCCATCTTGTGAAAATGAAGTTAATAACCACAGCATTTATGGAGTACCTCCTAGATGACAGGTCTTGTGCTAAGGGGCTTAGATGAATTATCTCATTCCATCCTCTCCCAGTGATGTAGCTTCTTCTATCATCCACGCTTACCAAGGAGGAAACTGAGGCCAGGGAAGTTACAGAGTTGGCCACACATCCATGGAGGTTTTATGCACAGGATTGTTCTACTCCCAGTTGGGGGGCCCTCAGTGTCCAGAATGAAGTTTGATGTAGAGATGCTGCATAAGACATAGGGGCCATGAAAATAATGACAACATGGAAATCACATCTTACACAGGGTTTAGGTTTAAATAGAGTTAAAAAAAAAAAAAAAAAAAGACATGAATAGCCCAGCATTGAACAGATCACAGATTTTTCTTTTCTTTTTTCTCTGCCGAGTGAAGGGTGAAATACATGCTTCACTTGTAGGGTCATTTTGAGTGGGGGGAAAAAAACCCAACAATTTTAAACACTGAGTCATCAAGACGGTGAAGATATTCAACCCTTGGAGATAAGATGAGGGGACAGTGGATCCCCATCCTCTGATTCCTGCATTTGGGACATAAGACTTCTGGACAGAAATGACCCAAATGGTGTAGACTGTTTTCCCTTTCCATCCCCCTCCCCTCTTCTTGCTGAGTGTGTATCTGCATTTAATATCTGGATGAGTATGTGCCAAAATCCCACGGTATGCCCTGTCTTAACTTAGAAATTTCCCTGGTGGACATCCACACAGCTCCCTCCATTTACTACCCATTACCTCTGTACACGATGAGCACGTGCTGGGTCAGCCCCTTTTCAGTGCTGACGCCACCAGAGAAAAAGCACTTAAGGTAGGTCTTGTGAAGAAACCTTACACACCTCACACGCACTCAACCATACGGCTCAGTTTTAGCCCCAGAACGGCCCTTGGAGGAGCCCAGGGTCTGTGTGGAGTATCTGTGGTCTGTGGTCAGGATCTGTCCCAGTCATGGTGTCTGGCTGAGTGAAGGGCTGTCTTGCTGAACTGGAAAGACTTTTTCTTTTTAAAAAAATAATCTCGTGTTGAAAGGTGAAGGCAGGTGGGAACTATCTCCGCAACATTCTCAGTGCCACAGGGCCTTGCATATGGAATGACTGGGGTGGTCACAGGAAGTCTTTCTGAGGAGGCATTTGGGCTGAGGTCCAGCTGGAGAGTTGGGAGAAGAATGTTCTAGGAGCCGGAGTGGGGGCCTGGTGCGTGGGAGAATGAAAGACGGAGGAGGGGTCTGTGAGTCTTGTCGCAAGTGTCTGGTTGTGGGAGAAGCTGGCTTGGATGTTGTGCAGCCCCTGATTGGGAGACCTTCCTTCTCAAGATATGTTTCCCTCATTGTGAGTCTCACTTCTTAGGGTGGAAACTAGAAGTTGGTTTCCCAGCCTCCCTTGCAGCGGGAAACAGTCACGTGACCCAGGCCCGCCAATCCAAGCCTCCCGTGAGCCTCTGCTCTGGAAGAGAGACGATGGCACTGGCAGGGAGGCTAGCTTCTGCAAGGTGGGATGGAGAGATGAGGTCCATTTCCTGGGGCCAGCGGCCGTGGCGTCTGGCTGAGTGGTCTCCCTGGAACCTCCATGGTGTGGGGTGGGCATTTGTTCCCCCTGAAGCTGCAGCGCCTGCGTCTCTGCCCACGAAGGGCCTGACAGCCTCCTGTCAGTTTCACCAGAGGTGGGTTGGAAATGCTCAGGCTCAAGTCACCGCCCCCCTCCCCCCCCAAACCTGCTGAGCCGATGTCCTCATTCTAACAAGGCCCCAGGGAATGTGCGTGAACATTAATGCTCAGGGATTCTGAAATGCACTCCATTTCTACTTTACACAAGGGGTGCTTGTTCATACAGTTAGCAACCCTGATGATGTAGAAGCTGTGGGAGGATTTAACCAAGGAGTGGAGTGATCCAGTTTACCTTTTAAATATCTGTCCTGCCGGAGGGCTCCAGAGAGGTGGGAGGGGAGACCAGTCCAGGAGGCCATGGCTTGTCCAGAGAAAGAAAACATGTCGTTGTCACAAGATAGGCTGACATGCACATGCCCTGGGCAAAGACTGAGACACACCTGCAAACTTGGACATGGCACACACATCAAAGATGCTTACACAGACTCCCATGTGCAAATTCAGAAACATTCCTATTTATACAGAGAACATAGACCCAACAAAGACCCAGGTGAGAGTGCTGGCCCAAAAGTTGTTCCTTTCTCGTGTCCCCAGAACCACAGAAAGGAGTCAAGCCTTCCTTTCATCCTCCTGTGATCCTTCTCAGCTGAAGTTCAACATCCTTAAGCTGCGGGATCCAGTTTAGGAGGTTGGGTCCTATAAGGAGCAGTCCCAGCTCCAGGCAAGATGAGATGCCGGTGGTCCTGCCTCTGTCTGGGAAGATCACTCAGCTCAGCTCTCCAAGGCTGCCAATCAGTATAGACCAAATGATAATGGAGTTGTAGTGTTGAACCCAGGCAGCACCTTTGCTCTCCACAGGGCAGAGAGAGTGAGCCATGGGCTGTTACCCTGGATCGGTGACGTGGTGTGTATCATTTGTGCATCTGCAGGGTATTCTGACATAGAGACATTGGGGACATCAGCTTCTGCCCATGATCAGCTTTGAGTGCTATTTATAGCTTGGAAAGTCTACCCCACTAATCAATTACAAGGGGAGAAAATCACATTTGAGAGATAGTCAGATGTTCTGTAGTATATTGCACTTCAAATTATAATTCTGTGAAATCTCATTATTTGTGTCTAGACTGGAAGAAATTTAATTTTGATTATTTAACTACATTTCCTGTTGCTCTTAAAGGTCCCCTGTATTAGTTTTGAGAGTATCTTTTTCTTCCCTTGATGTGTCTAGAATTGAGCAGCACTCACAGGGGCTTCTAGAAGTCTCTGGGAGCCTCAGGGTTTGATTCTGGAAGGACATCAAGTCCATTCTGGGCTGTTTGCTTTCACCATTGTTATTGTCTGCATCAGCTCAGTTCAGTTCAGTTGCTCAGTCGTGTCTGACTCTTTGTGACCCCATGGACTGCAGCATGCCAGGCTTCCCTGTCCATCACCAACACCCGGAGCTTGCTTAAGCTCACATCCATCGAGTTGGTGATGCCATCCAACCATCTCATCCTCTGTCGTCCCCTTCTCTTCCTGCCTTCAGTCTTCCCCAGCATCAGTGTTGTCTCCAGTGAGTCAGTTCTTCACATCAATTGGCCAAAGTATTGGAGTTTCAGCTTCAGCATTAGTCCTTCCAATGAATATTCAGGACTGATTTCTGTTAGGATTGACCAGTTTGATCTTGGAGTCCAGGGGACTCTCAAGAGTCTTCTCCAAAACCACAGTTCAAAAGCATCAGTTCTTCAGTGCCCGGCTTTCTTTATGGCCCAACTCTCACATCCATACATGACTACTGGAAAAACCAGAGCTTTGACTATGACTAGACAGTGACTGTCAGCATCGCCACCCTTATTTTCATTGCCATTGTTATCAACATCACTGTTGTCATCATCACTGTCATGACCACAACCATCACTGAATGAGTTGCTCACAAATCCAGGCACTGCTCTAAGTGCTTTCAATTTATTACTCTTTTTACATCATCACAAGTCTGTAAGATAGTGCTACCATCCTCATTTTAGTGGTGAAGTTGAAGCACAGAGAGGTTAAGAGACTCACCTAATCTTGAACGGGTAGTGACCTGCAGAGTTTTGGTCTCAAACTCAGCCACCTGGCCCGTGTTCATGCTCTTACCCATACTCTATGTGGCACAACATGCCCTCGATCTATGTGGTCAGTCTTTACTCTCCATCATTGGGATTGGGCCCTCACCTTGGCTGTTCCCAGAATGCCCCTCCCTCCCCCCAAGCCTTTGTCAACACGCTCATCCTCCACGCTTGCCTGTGGTCCACCTCCTCATGAAGGCCCTTGTAGCATCTCCTTACCCCAGCTTCGGATGCTCACAGCACTGCCACTTTCTCTCCTGACACTGACCACCTGCAGCACCAACCTGAGGGTCACAGTTGGGTAGACAACTCAGCCTACTGCCCTAAGCATATCCCAGCGTGTCTAGGGACAGTGCATTGTCAGCCCTGACAGTGGACTTTAAGGCACAGGGTTAGGGAGAAAGAGGAGGTGTTTATCATCTGAAACCCCTGGTCTCTCAACATCCTCACATCACAGCTCACAGAAAGGACGTGGCCATGCATCATTCTAGTGTGACATGCATCTGCTGTTCTTCCTCTAGCCTTTGGCCCCCAGCTCTGGATGTGAGCATGTTAAGTGAACAGTTGAGAGAGATTGAATTTGGGATGAAATGAGATTGAAGCAGACAAGCCTGTCTTCCCCTACAAGGTGACTCTCTGATACCTCTTAGCAAAGGGGAACTCTCTCTCTGTGTGACCTCTCTGCTGGAGGCAGTTTTATCTTTTCTTATAGAGAATCTGGCTTCTAAACCTACACAGTTTTCCTGCTGTAGCAAGATCAGGACATGGAATTAAAAAAGCCTGTGAAATAATCCAGACTGGGCTTCCCCACTGACAGCCGACAGGAGCAAACCAGGCTCCTGGTGAGCATGTCCCCTTCCTGGGCAGCCCATGAAAGAGTGGCCTCTGTCATTGCCTCTCTGAGATCCCAGCCCTAGGAAAAGGACCCCCTGGTCCTTTTTTTCCTGGCTGGTGTGCAGATGAGAAGACCAGCATTAAGGAAGCTCACTCAGTGCTGGTCCTGCTTGGGGAGCTCTAATCACAGGACCAGTTCACTCAGTCCTCATGACGTGGGGATAGTTTATCCTCAGTTTGCAGATGAGGAAGCTGAGGCACAGAGTGGTCCATTCTCTGGTCCAAGGACACGGCCTAGTGAGCACAGGACTAAGGCTGTCAGCATCATTATCGTGATGCTCTCCACAGTCATAAGCACCCTCATCATCAACATCTGCATATTGTCATCACTGCCCCTCCCTTCGTCCTTTTATATTAATGAGTCTTTCCTTCTCATGAGATTGATTTCTTTGAGAAAGTGGAGTCATTTTTCCCCCTTGTGGTTTGGCTTAACTTATTTCTCTATAAAACTACTTAAAAATTATATATATTATTCAGATACTTACAAAATAAATATTCAGATATTATGAAATTTAAACAATTATGTGCAGAATAAGGAAATAAAAGGGCTAATAATTCAGGTTTGCTAGTAATATTTTGATGATTCTTCTTGTTCATTTTTATGCAAAGATATGTAAAACTTTTCTTTGACCAAACATAGGATAATACAGTACATGGCATTTCATAGCCATCTGCTTCCACTGGACAATATATTGTAACATTTCATGCCCACTCTCACCCATCTACCTGTGCTTTGTGATACAAAGCCCTCACAGGTGGCACCAGCCAGCCTCTCCCACTGGTCCTTGTCACTGCTGTGGGGCAAGCCTCTGTCCCTCCTATCTCCCTCTTCCCCTAGGAATCCCACTTGTTCATGGTCAAAGGTTCCTTACCTGCCTTCTCTGGGAGACCCCCTCATCCCCATGTTCTCTGAGGTCCCCGTCCTCACGTGGTTCATATCTCATAAAGGATTGTGCTCACAATCTTGTCACATTTCCTGAGAAACTACTCACTCCAGACCCTGGGTGGGTACTGGGGACACAGAGCCAAGCCCAGCTGACTTTTCTTGAACACTGACAGGCACCGACAGGAATTTCCAATGTACTTGTCTGGTGTCCTTAATCCCATAGCAGCCTTAAAAAGTATGCTCTATTATGGCTCTGATTTAGAGAGAGAGGAGATGAGGCAGAATTTGCACAAGTGAAAAGCCAGGTTCCACCCCATGCCATCAGAATCCAGAGCTGATCCTGGAGCCCTCTTGCTAGTCCATGGCCCTTGCCTGTGAGGAGGTCTTCCTGCATCAGTGGACTCTCCACCTCCTCATTCCCATGTCCTGAGAAAGGCCAGGCAGACCTGGAAGTACTTTGTGCAGCTAGAGCTTGTTTGGGAGTAAGTGACAGAAAACCCAGCTCTAACCAGTTTTAGATAGATTGAAGGTTTCAGATTCAAGCTTCTCCACAGTCTAGGGCTAGTCCTGGCTTCTCCAAGGCTGGATTCAGACCCAGTGATGCTATCAGAGCCAACTTACCCTCTCACCCTCTGTCTCATTTCTTCTTCCAGGTCAGCTGCATTTTTAGACAGGTTATCCTAATGGATACAGAATGGCTGCAGCAGCTCCAGACCTCACACTCTGTCATCTTTAAGTCCAGTGGGAAGTCACCTGCCTCTGATGTGTAATTTGCACCAGTGGAATATGGGAGGAGTGGGGTGTCCCCTCTGATAGAAGCTTTAGAAACTAGTATATCATTCTTTTTCCCCTGCCACAGCGAACAGCAGTGTTCCAGATAGAAGCTTCCCCAGTAGCCTGGGTCCTGCAATGACAATGATGTGAACCAAACCCACAGCTAAGACAAGATGGACATGAAGCATGAGCAAGAATTAGCCTCTGTCTTTGTGAACACTAGGTCTGGGGTTGTTTGTTACTGGTACACCTAGAACATCCTGCCCGATCCTCCAGTCCACAAACATAGTGTTTATCTGTTGAGGTTCTGGATCTGGGCATCTCTGTGTCTTGTTTCCCCGACATGGGAACCCAAGAAGTACCTGGTGACTGATGATTGCCAGTCTCCTGTCTGCATCACTCCTGTGTATCTGGTCTCTTGGGTGGTTTTCTTTTCCTATAAACTCTCTCTGGCTGCTTGTCCTCCTGGCTCCAGTCTAAAGCACCCAGTAGGGCTCCAGGTGCTGGTCGGGAGCAGGTAATAAGCTCCAGCTCACCCTTCTGAACCATGGAAATGAGTCTGGTTGCCATCAGTTCTCCTTGTGAGCTTGGGGCTTGATGAGATCTCTCCTGTATAAAGTATCCAGGAGCCTGTCTTCAACCAACACAGGAAGGAAACAAAGGCCCTTCACCAGTTTTCAAAAATTTATTTTCTCTACAACTGTCAAAAAAATAAGGCACTGGCTGCTAGAATGATCCTTGAAGTCAGAAAGGGTCACCGACTCCAATTTAGCCTTTGTTCAGCTGCAGACTCATTCGGAGCTCCATTGAACTGGAGGCATCATCCCTCACAAATCAGCCTCTCCTCACTCCCCAGGATATGGTTCCTGCAGAGGAAGGACATGTTATCATCGGAGCTTCCTACACTCAGCCTGCAGGTGCCTCCTGCCACAGCCTGGCCCATTCCTGTCTGCCCTTCTCATGGGATTGTCATTTCTGGAAATCAGTTCAGTAAATATATCTGTGTTTATGTGTGTATTTATATATGTATACGAATAAAACATTCACTGAAGTGTGGTTTATAAATGTTTAAGATCAGAAACCACAGATGTGCATGGACTGGGGCAGGTTAAAAGCTGTGTATTTATTGTTCATAGGAACCCTGTGTGGTTCTTTTTAGAAATGAGGCTTCTCTATGTCTGGTACCCAGATGTGGGGAGATGCTCCAGGCTTGGGCAATGGGGCACTTGCTCCAGTTCCAGGGGCTGGATTGAGGGAGGCAGAGCTGGAGAGGTCATGTGGAGGTTAATAGGGTACACAGGCCGGGGTGCCCGGGTGACTTCCATCGGGTCCCTGCTGCCTGGGCTCTGGGGAAGGGCCTGTTTTCTGAGTCCCCAGCAGTTTTGTGAACCCCAAGAACAGAGGATGATTTCTCTTTGCCCTAGCACAGAGCATGTTTCTACTGTGGCACCAAGAACCCCGGACATTGCAATCAGCTCTGGACCCTTAACCCTGAAGGGCAAGGTCGTGCATATGTCTCCCTGGCTCTGCTCCTGGATCACAGCCTGGCATATGGCAGCCCCTCTCACCTGTCCTTTGTCCTCACCGTGCTTCTGGTGTGGGCCTGCCCTGCTCCAGGGCCCCTAGGGTTGTTCAGGGGGGGACTGGCTCCCTGACAGTGGAAACAGGGCCTTGTGGGAAGTGGGAGCCAAGGAGGCTGGCTCCAGCTGAGGGGAGTCTCTGTCTGGGAGGAGGTAGTGTCTCAATTGCCCTATGGGGTTAACTCTCTGTTTATTGAAATCAACTACCTATGAATCACACCTGCCACCTCCACACGTGTTGGTGTTGGTAGGTTTGCTGCTCCTTCTCCTTTAGGAAGAATGGGATCCTCTGGAGAAGCTCTATGAACCGAATTTTGCAGGTGCGACTCCAGAGAGCAGACTCGAGGCCTCTTTACTGTGTGTTGGGTGTCTCACAATTTTATACAAACCATTGCATCCCTGTCGGCAAAAGTGGAGGAAAGAATGAGCTGACGGGGATGGGAGAAGCAGCTCTGCTGGAAGGAGGTGAAGTCAATCGCAAGCAAGGTGACACCATGATGACTGTTCCTGCTGAGGCCACCTGACACCTCACAGGTGTGACCCTGAGGCCCAGCTCTGCCCACTTCCCCATCCCCAGGACGGCCGTCTCCTGTGCTCAGGACCCGGCAGTGACAGTGCTCAGCACGGCCCCACAGCCCTCTCACACCTGGGTGTGTCTACACTGCCTCTAGGTCTTCCCTCCTGTCTGAAGCCCAGGCCCTCTGTATCCCGTCTTCTCATGTCCAGGAGGATGTTCAGTGTCTGTTGCCTGGAGTAGGATGGCCACTCACAGCCACACAGGAGTGCAGCCTGTGGCCTCACCCAGGCATGACCTCTGACCAAGCTCCTGCTGAGTCTGCTCCATGCCATCCTGCCTGCCGGCAGCACGCCCTGCAAGTGTGGAGCTTCCTGGTAAAGGCACCAGTGCCCCCAACGTGGTTTTCAGGGAGAACTAAGTGAAGGAGGATGCGGGGCTGAGGAGGAGGCAGGGCTGGGGAGGAGCTGGGCCTTGATTGTAGTCCAGGAAGCTCTGGGGATGTGGCCCTGCTCACTGCCACAGGAAGGAATCCAGGCAGCCACCCCAGACAGGCCAGGCTCCTGGAGTTGGAGCAGAATCAGGCTGCTGTTTGGAGGCAGCCCGGGGCTGAAGGGAATCTGCTCCCAACCATGGAGAGGGGCCTTGGGGAAGCCTCTGTTCAGTTCAGTTCGGTTGCTCAGCCATATCTGACTCTTTGTGACCCCATGGACTGCAGCATGCCAGGCTTCCCTGCCCCATCACCAGCTCCGGGAGTTCACTCAAACTCATGTCCATTGAGTTGGTGATGCCATCCAACATCTCATCCTCTGTCATCTCCTTCTCCTCCCACCTTCAATCTTTCCCAGCATCAGGGTCTTTTCAAATGAGTCAGTTCTTCGCATCAGGTGGCCAAATTATTGGAGTTTCAGCTTCAGCATCAGTCCTTCCAATAAATATTCAGGACTGATTTCCTTTAGGATGGACTGGTTTGACCTCTGTGCAGTCCAAGGGACTCTCAAGAGTTTTCTCCAACACCACAGTTCAAAAGCATCATTCTTTGGTGCTCAGCTTTCTTTATAGTCCAACTCTCACATTCATTCATGACGACTAGAAAAACCATAGCTTTGACTAGATGGACCTTTGTCGGTAAAGTAACATCTCTGCTTGTTAATATCCTGTCCAGGACGATCATAACTTTTCTTCCAAGGAGCAAACATCTTTTAATTTCATGGCTGCGGTGACCATCTGCAGTGATTTTGGAGCCCCCCAAAAATAAAGTCTCTCACTGTTTCTCTTGTTTCCCCATCTATTTCCCATTAAGTGATGGGACCAGATGCCATGATCTTAGTTTTATGAATGTTGAGCTTTAAGCCAACTTTTTCACTCTCCTCTTTTACTTTCATCAAGAGGCTCTTGATGAACCTTTCATCAAGAGCCTCATCAAGAGGCTCTTCTTCTTCACTTTCTGCCATAAGGGTGGTGTCATCTGCATATCTGAGGTTATTGGTATTTCTCTGGGCAATCTTGATTCCAGCTTGTGCTTCATCCAGCCCAGCATTTCTCATGATGTACTCTGCATATAAGTTAAATAAGCAAGGTGACAATATACAGCCTTGATGTACTTCTTTCCCGATTTGGAACCAGTCTGTTGTTCCATGTCCAGTTCTAACTGTTGCTTCTTGACCTGCAGTCAGATTTCCCAGGAGGCAGGTCAAGTGGTCTGGTATTTCCATCTCTTTCAGAATTTTCCACAGTTTATTGTGATCCACACAGTCAAAGGCTTTGGCATAGTCAATAAAGGAGAAGTAGATGTTTTTCTGGGATTCTCACTTTTTCGATGATCCAGCAGATGTTGGCAATTTGATCTCTGGTTCCTCTGCCTTTTCTAAATCTAGTTTGAACATCTGGAAGTTCACTGTTCATGTACTGTTGAAACCTGGCTTGGAGAATTTTGAGCATTACTTTGCTAGCGTGTGAGATGAGTGCAACTGTGTGGTCGTTTGAACATTCTTTGGCATTGCCTTTCTTTGAGATTGGAATGAAAACTGACCTTTCCAGTCCTGTGGCCACTGCCGAGTTTTCCAGATTTGCTGGCATATTGAGTGCAACACTTTCACAGCATCATCTTTTAGGATTTGAAATAGCTCAACTGGAATTCCATCACCTCCACTGGCTTTGTTCATAGTGATGCTTCCTTTTTTTTTTTTTTTTTTCCATAGTGATGCTTCCTAAGGCCCACTTGACTTCACATTCCAGGATGTCTGGCTCTAGGTGAGTGATCACAGCATCGTGATTATCTGGGTCTTGAGGATCTTCTTTGTATAGTTCTTCTGTGTATTCTTGCCACCTCTTCTTAATATTTTCTGCTTCTGTTAGGTCCGTACCACTTCTGTCCTTTATTGGGCCCATCTTTTCATGAAATGTTCCTTTGGTATCTCTGATTTTCTTGAAGAGATGTTTAGTCTTTCCCATGCTTTTATTTTCCTCTATTTCTTTGCATTGATCACTGAGGAAGGCTTTCTAATCTCTCCTTGCTACTCTTTGGAGCTCTGCATTCAAGTGGATATATCTTTCCTTTTCTCCTTTGCCTTTTACTTCTCTTCTTTTCTCAGCTATTTGTAAGGCCTCATCAGATAACTATTTTGCGTTTTTGTGTTTCTTTTTCTTGGGGGTGGTTTTGATCCCTGCCTCCTGTACAATGTCATGAACCTCCGTCCATAGTTCTTCAGGCACTCTGTCTATGAGATCTAATCCCTTGAATCTATTTGTCACTTCCACTATGTAATTGTAAGGGATTTGATTTAGGTTATACCTAAATGATCTACTGGTTTCCCCCACTTTCTTAAATTTAAATCTGAATTTGGCAATAAAGTGTTCATGATCTGAGCCACAGTCAGCTCCCAGTCTTGTTTTTGCTGACTGTATAGAGTTTCTCCATCTTTGGCTGCAAAGAAGATAATCAATCTGATTTCAGTATTGACCATCTGGTGATGTCCATGCGTAGAGTCTTCCCTTGTGTTGTTGGAAGAAGGTGTTTGCTATGACCAGTGTGTTCTCTTGGCAAAACTCTATTAGCCTTTACCCTGCTTCATTCTGTACTTCAAGGCCAAATTTGCCTGTTACTCCAGGTATTTCTTGACTTCCTACTTTTGCATTCCAGTCCCCTATAGTGAAAAGGACATCTTTCTTGGGTGTTAGTTCTAAAAGGTCTTGTAGGTCTTCATAGAACCGTTCAACTTCAGCATCTTCAGCATTACTGGTCGGGGAATAGACTTGGATTACCATGATATTGAATGGTTTGCCTTGGAGATGAACAGAGGTCATTCTGTCATTTTTGAGACTGCATCCAAGTACTGCATTTCGGACTCTTTTGTTGACTATGATGGCTACTCCATTTCTTCTAAAGGATTCTTGCCCACAGTAGTAGATACAATGGTCATCTGAGTTAAATTCACCCATTCCAGTCCATTTTAGTTCTCTGTTTCTTAAAATGTCAATGTTCACTCCTGCCATCTCCTGTTTGACCACTTCTAATCTGTTTTGATTATAGACCTAACATTCCAGGTTCCTATGCAATATTGCTCCTTACAGCGTCGGACCTTGCTTCCATCACCAGTCATATCCACAACTGGGTGTTGCTTTTGCTTTGGCTCCATCCCTTCATTCTTTCTGGAGTTATTTTTCCACTGATCTCCAGTAGCATATTGGGCAGCTACCAACCTGGGGAGTGTATCTTTCAGTGTCCTATCTTTTTGCCTTCTCATACTGTTCATGGGGTTCTCAAGGCAAGAATATGGAAGTGGTTTGCCATTCCCTTTTCCAGTGGACCATGTTTTGCCAGAACTCTCCACCATGACCCGTCCATCTTGGGTGGCCCTACACAGCATGGATCATAGTTTCATTGAGTTAAACAAGGCTGTGGTCCATGTGATCAGATTGGTTAGCTTTCTGTGATTGTGGTTTTCAGTCCTCTGCTGGAGAAGGATAAGAGGCATATGGAAGCTTCCTGATGGGAAAGACTGTGGGGGAAACTGGGTCTTGTTCTGATGGGTGGGGCCATGCTCAGTAGAGCCCTGTGTCTGGGGCTTATTCTAACCAGAGGCCCAGCCCAGGCCCAGATCTGCTCCTTCTCTGGCTGATGAGACCTTAGTCTTCTGTTCTCACTGTCTCCCTATCACCTCCTTTTCTTTCTTTGCCCCAGGCTTTGTCTCCACACTCTAGAACCAGTCTGAAGTACTTTTGATTACTTATTTATTTCCCCCTCAGATTTCTCCTCCAGGATCCTGGCATCTGGGTCATCTCAACAAGCCCACATCAAGTCCCTTGTTTGAATTTGTTAGGATGTTGTAAAGTCAATAAAACCTCTAAAGAAATAGCCCAGCAAATAAACCAGGGTTGTAGACTTTGGGCACATTTACATGTTGACATGTTAACAGTTCACCTCCTTGCACTGCAAGAGGAGAGACAGAGGGCCAGGTGCCCGTCTGTGATGCTGGGGTGGCCCTGGATCAGGTGACACCCACAGGTCTCTCCAGGGAGCAAGTGGAACGTCCCCTGTGACCAGAGGAAGTGGCAAAGGTGGGGACCTGGCACCAGGTGAGCATGCTGTTCATCTATCACCTGTTGGTTCCTCTCCATTGACGACTGAGGAGTGGATCAATAATCAGTTCCTTTGAGGGCTATAAGATGGTGACTTTCCAATTCTACCATTCCCTCCACCCTGGATGACTGCCGTTCTCCTATGAGTGGAGCCTTGGGGGGAGCCTGTGAAGGACAGGTCCCACTGCATGTGCGGGTCAAAGGCAAGTCCTGAGTTTAATCATCAGTTTTCAAACTAATGAGGGATCCTGGTTATGAAACACCAATTGGACAATTGGAAAAACTAGAAGATAATCTGTAATATTAGACTGGATTAAAAGTTATTAATTTTTTGTAAGTGTGACAATGTTATTTTGTTATGTTCTTCTTTTGTTACACAGTGTCCCCTCCCAATCTGAGCACCAGGGATGCTGGGGTCTTCTTGTCCTACAAGGGATGGGGCTCCTCCCTCACTGAAGCAGCAATCCCTCAAAACAGGTGGGGAGCAGACTCTCCTCTATTGTATCTGTTGAAGATACCAGGCATTTATGGGCTAAACTGCTTTTTATGCACTTAACAGGGAATTTATGGCTCACATAAGAAACACAAAATTATCACTTATGAAGGTTTTATGACTGTGTTATGGGAAAAAAACTATCTTTGCTCACACGTTAGTAGGAAAAAATGTCCCCAAACAAGCCTCCTGAACAGCAATGTGGATGTGCTCCGTCCCGCTGGATGGTGGCGCTGTGAGCAGCGTTTACGTTGAGAACACTGGGCACATCAGGAAGACCCTCACTGAGGACAGTCTGAGGAAGCTGGTATCACCAGGAACCTGTGCAGAGCCATCCCATCCTCGGGGAAGAGATTTCTAATCATCACAAGCAGTCCTGAACTCGGAGATGTGGGCCCCAGGAGGCAGAGTCTGTGCACATTTGGGGGAACTGGGATGATTTAAGCTAATTTTGGTCACCCCAGGAGGTGGGGACAAGACTGCTTGGATCTGGAATCGCCACGTCTGCCCCTGGGTGGGCAGTGGGGGCTGTGAGTGTAGATGAGGACACAGCAGGTCTGTGCTGAGTGGAACAAAGGGCGGTCAGGTGCACACCTTGCCGTGTCTGGAGGAGAGTGGGTGGTTTTTCAGGACTGTCCTACCCTGCAAGCATCCAACCACTTTGGCATGGGAAGACCCTGCCCTACTGCCCCTGACACTGGCCCAGCCCCGGGGAGGGGAGGTGCATTTAGGTCCCTAGTAGACTGACACAGTGCAGAGAAGCACCCACATGGTGGGACCCGAGAGATGCTGCCTGCTTCCTGCTGGTCCAAGAGGCGGGGATCTGAGCTCTGACCCACAGGCCACATGGGGCTTCACCACCTCCATCCCAGCTCTGGTGTGCAGGCAGTGCAGGGGTGGCCATAGCAGCCTGTGGTGACTGTCTGGCTGCAGCCCCTGTGGCCTCGTGCTCCCAGCGTGATGCCCACAGCGTCGGTTAATGGTGACTAGTCCCAGTCCTGGAGTCCATTCAGCTTCCAAGGCCCCGAGCGCAGGGAGACCGGAGCACCTCAGGATCCAGTCCTGGCGGCCCCTCCTCTGTCCTGCACAGGTCACCTCTTCTCTGTGTCTCACCGTCCTCATGTGTAGACAGCAGTAATGATACCTAGGGGCTCTTTGTGGAGATTAAATGCCTGAATCTGCGAAAGTTTTTAGGAGCCACGTGTGCATAGGCATCACTACTCCATGCTGGATGGAGTGACTTTGTGCAAATATTGGGGATCCTACCATCCAGGCTGAGAAGCTGGGCCCCCATGTCCTCTGTACGACTCAATTTCAACAGGATACGGGAGCTGCAGCCTCCAGCACAAGGCTCCTGTGGTCAGATAGCCTGAGAAACTCGGGATCAAACCAGGTCAACCACACCCTTTGCTGCTCCTTGTCAGCACCTTTCCCATGAGGAGAAGGCTGTGCCTGCGGCTTCTCAGGGGTGACACTTGAATTTGCAGAGCATCTCTGTGCCTGGAGACGGGCAACACGCATGCACACCCTGCCCAGCTGTCCTCTGCCACTAACCGCCTCCTGCCCAGGTCCTTGTAAACGAAGTTACTGTCAAATGGGCAAAATGGGAAGAGACCCCTTCCTCCAGCCAGGGAAGTGTGAGGAGACAGCTGGCTTTGTTCACCTCTGATAACAGACAGAAAATAAGCTAGCTTTAGTTTGTCCAGTGTTTACAGCCCAGCCCCGGCCCCTTGTTAGTAGTGATGCTGTGACTTTAGGAACATCTCTGACCCACTCAGCTCCTCCCTTCAGATCAAGGAGCTGTCAGGGTTGGGCCAGAAATTGCCTCCTTGGAACACCTGGACCCTTGCTTCCCTGCCAAGGAGAAGCTTGGTGACAGTTCCGAAGGCCTGTCAAATTAAAATCTCCTGATAAAATAGGATGGATCTCCCTTCCACAGGTTTTTATCCTGAGAGTGGACACTTACCCAAAATCTCCAGTTTTAACACTGGAATTTGTGAGTGACGAATTGTCCTAATCCTGCGACCAGAGACTAACATCAAAGTCCTGCAGACACTCAGTGCCCCTGCAGAGATCACTCCGCACTGCAGATGCTGGGCTTGCAACAGCCATCTTCAGAGCCGGGACTTTCTGTACCCTAAGGACCACCCAGGCTGCCTGAGGCGAGCACACCAGGAAGGAAGCCCAGGCTCCAGAAGGTCCTCAGTCCTCAGAAGCTTCTTGGTTTGACATTTTCATCCCAAGATCTTCACTTTCAGCCAGTGCCCACATTTGACACAGGTTGGCATTTTTGGTGCTTGACTTTTCTGAGAATTTGCTGAATTTTCCACTTTGCCTTTATTTTTTTCTTTTAGCAGGTCACTGAGTTACTGTTGGCATACAATGAAAGGGGTGCGTGCATATGTGGTCAGCCTTGTCTGACTCTTTGTGATCCTATGGACTGTAGTCTGCCAGACTCCTCTGTCCATGGGATTCTCTAGGCAAGAATACTGGAGTAGGTTGCCATTTCCTCCTCCAGGGGATCTTCTCAACCCAGGGATCGAACCCATGTCGCTTGTGTCTCCTGCATTGGCAGATGGATTATTTACCACTAATGGTGACTGGGAAGCAGAAGCCCACATGAAAGGCACGTTCTGATAATTTTGTACACGTGTGTATCTGTATGAACCCATCACCATGGGCACAGTAATGGGCATGTTCATCACCATAGTCTCCTTCTTCCCTGTGTCACCCCTGCCTTCTGCCTGGCAACTACTGACCTACCTAGTATTCACTATAACATATTTCTGTTTTTTAGAATTTTATACAAATGGGATCCTTCCATTTGCACTCATTTTGTCTGGCTTCTTTTACTCAGAATAACTGTTTTGAGATTCATGTGGATGCATGTATCTTAGTTCATCCTTTTCATTGTCGAGTAGTTCCCTGTATGCATGGACCACAGATTGTTTTCCATTCAACTGTTGATGGACACTTGACTCACCTCCAGTTTTCTTTCATTACAAATACAAGTACTATGAATGTTTTTGCCTAAACACTTACATTCATTTCTCTTGGGTCAGAATCTAGATGTGGTTTAAGTGGGTCATATGTATGTGTGTGTTAACTTTCCAAGAAACTATTGTATTATTTTCTTAAATTGTTGTGCCATTTCATGCTCTTGCCAGTTGTGTGTAAGAGTTTTGGTTGACTGACATCCTCAACCATACTCTGTCTGGTCAGTCTTTTAAAGTTTCTCCATTCTAATAAAGTGTGCTGTGGTATTTTAAAAATACCTTTTTGGGGGATATAATTTACACATCATAACATTGACTTGTTTAAGCATAAATTGTTTTTTACAAAAAAACAATAACTTTTAGTAAATTCAAGGAGTTGCACATCACTATAATAAAATGTTAGAACATTCCCATCACCCCACAAAAGATCCTATTTTCAGTCACACTCAGTTCTCACTCCAGCCTTTAGTAACCAGGAGTCTACTGTCTATCTCCTTGGATCTGCCTTCCTGACTTTCCACAAAGATGGAACAGAAAGTGAGGAAGACTTTCCCATCTGACTTCTTTCACTTACCTTCATGTTTTGGTGATTCACCCTAGGTGTTGCTTGCATCAGTGTTTTCTTTTATTGCCAATTACTTGCCAGTAAACACATATAACGCATTTTGTCTCTTTATTAACCAATCAGTTGCCTTTTGAATTGTTCTTGGGTTTTGACTATCATGTTATGATATGAGCATTTGTGTACGAGTCTTTATATAGACATTTGCTTTCATTGTCTTGGGCAGACACCTTGAAGTGGGATTGCTTGGTCATATTCTTTTTTTTAAAAAATGTATATTCATTAAAAAAATACTGACGGACTATGTTGTGGTCCCCTCCACTATAGGGGATTGGAGTGCAAAAGTAGAAAGTCAAGAGCTACTTGGAGTAACAGGAAAATTTGGCCTTAGAGTACAAAACGAAGTAGGTCAAAGGCTAATAGAGTTTTGCCAAGAGAATGCACTCTCGTCATAGCAAACACCCTCTTCCAAAATTACAAGAGAAGACTCTACACATGGACATGACCAGATGGTCAATACCTAAATCAGATTGATTGTATTCTTTGCAGCCAAAGATGGAGAAGCTCTATACAGTCAGCAAAAACAAGACTGGGAGCTGGTTGTGGCTCAGATCACAAACTCTTTAATTGCCAAATTCAGACTTAAATTGAAGAAAGTAGGGAAAAACAATAGACTATTCGGATATGACATAAATCAAATCCCTTACAATTATACAGTGGAAGTGACAAATAGATTTAAGGGATTAGATCTCACAGAGTGCCTGAAAAACTATGGAATGAGGTTCGTGACATTGTACAGGAGGCAGGGATCAAGACCATCCCCAAGAAATAGAAATACAAAAAGGCAAAATGGTTGTCTGATGAGGCCTTACAAATAGCTGAGAAAAGAAGAGAAATGAAGGAGAAAAAGAAAGATATACCCATTTGAAAGCAGAGTTCCAAAGAATAGCAAGGAGAGATAAGAAAGCCATCCTCAGTGATCAATGCAAAGAAATAGAGGAAAACAATAGAATGGGAAAGACTAGAGATCTCTTCAAGAAATAAGAGATACCAAGGGAACATTTCATGCAAAGATGGGCCCAATAAAGGACAGAAATGGTATGGACTTAACAGAAGCAGAAGATATTAAGAAGAGGTGGCAAGAATACACAGAACTATACAAAAAAGATCTTCATGACCCAGATAACCACGATGGTGTGATTATTCACCTAGAGCCAGACATCCTGGAATGCGAAGTCAAGTGGGCCTTAGGAAGCATCACTCTGAACAAAGCTAGTGTAGGTGATGGAATTCCAGTTGAGCTATTTCAAATCCTAAAAGATGATGCTGTGAAAGTGTTGCACTCAATATGCCAGCAAATCTGGAAAACTCAGCAGTGGCCACAGGACTGGAAAAGGTCAGTTTTCATTCCAATCCCAAAGAAAGGCAATGCCAAAGAATGTTCAAACGACCACACAGTTGCACTCATCTCACACGCTAGCAAAGTAATGCTCAAAATTCTCCAAGCCAGGCTTCAACAGTATGTGAACCATGAACTTCCAGATGTTCCAGCTGGATTTAGAAAAGGCAGAGGAATCAGAGATCAAATTGCCAACATCTGATGGATCATCGAAAAAGTGAGAGAGTCCCAGAAAAACATCCACTTCTCCTTTATTGACTATGCCAAAGCCTTTGACTGTGTGGATCACAACAAACTGTGGAAAATTCTGAAAGAGATCGAAATACCAGACCACCTGACCTGCCTCCTGAGAAATCTGCATATAGGTCAAGAAGCAACAGTTAGAACTGGACATGGAACAACAGACTGGTTCCAAATCGGGAAAGGAATACATCAAGGCTGCATATTGTCACCCTGTTTATTTAACTTATATACAGAGTACATTATTTGAAATACTGAGCTGGATGAAGCACAAGCTGGAATCAAGATTTCTGGGAGGTATATCAATAACCTCAGATGTGCAGATGACACCGTCCTTATGGCAGAAAATGAAGAAGAACTAAAGAGCCTCTTGATGAAAGTGAAAGATGAGAGTGAAAATGTTGGCTTAAAACTCAACATTCAGAAAAGTAAGATCGTGGCATCTGGTCCCATCACTTTATGGCAAATAGATGAGGAAACAATGGAAACAGTGAGAGACTTCATTTTTTGGGGCTCCAAAATCACTGAAGATGGTGACTGCAGCCATGAAATTAAAAGGTGCTTACTCTTTGGAAGAAAAGCTATGACCAACCTAGACAGCATATTAAAAAGCAGAGACATTACTGACAAAGGCCCATCTAGTTAAAGCTGTGGTGTTTCCAGCAGTCATTTTTAGATATGAGAGTTGGACCTTAAAGAAAGCTGAGTGCTGAAGAATTGATGTTTTTGAACTGTGGTTTTGGAGAAGACTTGAGAGTCCCTTGGACTGTAAGGAAATTCAACCAGGCTATCCTAAAGGAAATCAGCTCTGAATATTCATTGTAAGGACTGATGCTGAAGCTGAAACTCCAATACTTTGGCCATGTGATATGAAGAACAGACTGCTTGGGAAAGACCCTGGTGCTGGGAAAGATTGAAGGCAGGAGGAGAAGGGGATGACAGAGGATGAGCTGGTTGGATGGCATCAGTGAAGTGACATGAGTTTGAGCAAGCTCCGGGTGTTGGTGATGGACAGGGAAGCCTGGTGTGCTGCAGTCCATGGGGTTGCAAAGAGTCAGACACAACTGAGTGACTGAACTGAGCTGAACTGATGTTGTGGTCTGAATATTTGTGCTCCTCCTCCCCAAATTCATATGGTGAAATCCTAACCCACAAGGTAAGTTCTTTGAAATGGAATCTTTGGTTGGGGTGATTAGTCTTGGGAGTGGAGCCCTCATGAATGGCATTAGTGATTTTCCAGTCAAGAGTACTGGAGTGGGTTGCCATTGCCTTCTCCAGTGTCCTTATAAAAGAGGCCCAAAAATGGTCCGTTCCCCTTCCACCCTCTGAGGACAGTGAGAAGAGGGCCATAAACTAGAACCTGGGCACCAGACACTGAATTTGCTAGCACCTTGACCATGGACTTCCCAGCCTCCAGAATTGTGAGAATTCCAGACTACAGCATTCTGTTACAGCAGCCCAACTGGACTGACAGATTATTTTCCAAAGTGCCTATACCACTTCGCATTCCTCCTAGCAATGCATGAGGATTAAAGTTATTTCATGTACTGCTCTCCTTTATTTCCTCCAGTTTTACTGAGATATGATTGACATATAACTTTGTACTAATAAGTAATAAGTGTTAGTAGCTCAGTCATGTCCAACTCTTTGTGACCATATGGACTATAGCCCACAAGGCTCCTCTGTCCATGGAATTTTCCGGGCAAGAATGCTGGGGTGGGTTGCCATTCTCTTTTCTAGGGGATCTTCCCTACCCAGGGATTGAACCTGAGTCTCCTGCATCTCCTGCATTACAGGCAGATCCTTTACCATCTGAGCCACCAGGGAGCCCCTAGTTTCAGGTATACAACAATGATTTGATACGTGTATGTACTGCAAAATAATCTCCATAGTAAGTTTAGTTACCATCTATCATCTCACAAAGTTCAAAATGAAATGTGATGAGAACTTTTACTTTGTAAATTTTATTTATTTATTTGGCTATGCTGAATCTTTGTAGCTGTGTGGGCTTATTCCTAGTTGTGACTAGCAGGGGCTACGCTCTAGTTGCTGTATGTGGGCTTCTGATCACAGTGGCTTCTCTTGTTGCAGAGCACAGGTTCTAGGGTGCTTGAGCTTCAGTAGTTGTGGAACCTGCGCTCTAGAGCGTAGGCTCAGTAGTTGTGACACATGGGCTTAGTTGTTCTGCAGCCTGTGGGATCCTCCCAGACCAGGGATCAAACCTGTGTCTCCTGCATTGGCCAGCGGATTCTTTACTGGTGAACCACCAGGGAAGACTGTGATGTGAATTTTATTAATTAGATCTATTCTCTTAAAATTTTTTTTAAAGAAAGATCTGCTCTCTTAGCAACTTTCAAGTATGTGATACAGAATTGTTAACCGTTGACACCATACTGTGATTACATCCTCACCACACACTTTCTGACATTTATTATCGTTTCTATTGTCATTCCAGTGGATGTGAAATTGTATCACACTTGGGAATTCTAATTTCATTTTTCTAATGATGTATGAATTTGAGACTCTCATCCTGAACTTACATGTGTGTGTGTTAACATATATTATCTGTGCATATATTTGTCATTATTGTTGTAGTTTCTGTTCAGATACTTTGTTTATATTTTATTGAATTGTTTGCTTTTGATAAATTCTTTTGAGAGTTCATTGGACATTTTAGATACAAAGACTTCATTGCTTATATGATTTGTAAATGTTTTCTCTCAGTCTGTAGCTTGTCTTTTTATTCCATTACTGTTATTTTTTCAGAACTACATTGATTTTGGTTAATTTATCATTATTTTTTAAAGATCAGACTTTTGGATTTATATCTAATAGTGCTTTGCCCAAAGTATGGGCATTAATAATTTTCCCTATGTTTTCTTTTAAGAGTTTTATCATTTTTAAAAATATTTATTTATATGGCTATGCCAGGTCTTAATTGTGGTATGTGAGATATAGTTCCTCCACCAGGGATCGAATCCACACCCCCTGCATTGGGAGCACAGTGACTTAGCCACTGGACCACCAGGGAAGTCCCTCATTTTCCTTTTTTTACAATTGATCTATGACCAATGCTTGGTCTGTTTTTCTATAAGGTACAAGTCTTCCTTTGATTTTTGTTTTATTTTTTTTTATGTTTTGCATATGGATGCCAGTCTTTCCATTAGTTGAAAAGACTTTATTTACTCCACTGAATTAGTCTTTCAATTTTGAAAAAAATGAGTTTCCATATGATTGTGGGCCTATTTCTGGGTTGTATATTCTGTTCTTCTTCTTCTTTTTTTGGCTCAGCCCCACGGCACATGGGATCTTAGTTCTCCAACCAGGGATTGAACCCAGGACTGCTGCATTGGTAGTGCAGAATCTTAACCCCTGGACCAATGGGGAAATTCCTATATATTCTGTCCTTGATGTGAGTTTCTACATTTTCATCAATAGTACACTCTTAGTTACCTTAACTTTACATGAATTCTTAAAATTGGGGAGGACATTCCTCCACATTTTTTTCTTTCTCAGAGTTATTCTGGCTGTTCTATCTCATTTGCCTTTTCATATGAACTTAGAATTATCTTGTCACTGTCTACAAACACATCCTGCTAGAATCGTTGTATTACATTATACTTAGAGATTACTTTGGGAAGAATTGCTATGCTAACTCCTGAGTCCTCAAATACACGGTCACAGTGTGCCTCTTTATTTACTTAGATCTTCTGTGATTTGTCATGCCAGTGTTTTGTAGTGTTCAGATTACCGATGGTGCCTGTTTTATAACCAATTACAATTGTATTTTGTGGTTCAGATTTGCACTTCTTGTCCATAGCAATATAATTCATTTTTGTCTGTTGACTTATGTACTAAGACTGTGTAATAAGACCATGCTAGACTCATTTATTAGCTTCCAGAGAGTTTTTGTTTTTCTTTCAGCAGATTTGTCGAGATTTTCTTCAGACGATCATGCTGTCCACAAGTGGAGATGGTTTTATTTCTTCTCTTTCCACATATATAACTTCTATTATTCTTTCCTGCCCAGTTCCCTCCCTAGGACATTCAGACGATGTTTGATGGGATGGGTCATAGTGGACATCCTTGCTGTGCTCCAGTCTTGGGGGGATATTCACTCTTTCACTACTAGGCATAACTTGTGTGTGTGTATGTGTATGTGTGTGTGTGTGTACGTGTGTGTGTGTGTGTGTGTGCGAGGCCTCTATCCAGTTAAGGAAGTTCCCTCTAATCCTTGTTTGCTGAGAGTTTTTATCATGTATATATTGAATTTTGTCAAATGTTCTTTCTGTGTTTTTTTGATATGATCATGTGTTTTGTTTTTTCAATCTGCTAATATTGGATTGGCCAAAAATTTCCTTTGACTTTTAAGTTAGAATAAAAGACATATTTTTCATCTTCACTAAGGACTTTATTAAACAGAATATTGTTTTGTTCTACCACCTTCTGCAATTTTTCAGGCAACTTCATAATTCCATCTTCCCCACACTTTTTTTTTTTTTTTAATAATCTTTAAGTTTATTTTTGTTTTTGGCTGTGTTGGGTCTTCGTTGCTGCTTGGGTTTTTCTCCCGTTACTGCGAGTGGGGTTTCCTCTTCTTTGCGGGATGTAGCTTCTCACTTCGGTGACTTCTCTTGCTGTGGACACGGGCTCTAGGGAGTGTAGGTTCAGTTGCTGCAGCTCCTGGGCTCCAGAGCACAGGCTCAGTAGTTATGGGCAATGGGCTTAGTTGCTCCTTGGTGTTTGGAGTCTTCCTGGATCAGGAATCGAACCTGTGTTTCCTGTATTGGCAGGCGGATTCTTTACCACTGAGCCATCAGGGAAGCCCTATCACAGAGTTTTAAGGGAGAGAAAACTTACATACTTAATTACACATATCATGTATTTCTTACCACTCTGTAAGTGATCTGAAGGAGAAGCATAGGCTGCTATGACAGAATCAGTTCAGTTTCAGTTCAGTTGCTCAGTTGTGTCCGACTCTTTGCGACTCCATGCGCTGCAGCATGCCAGGCTTCCCTGTCCATCACCGACTCCTGGAGTTTACTCAAACTCATGTTCACTGAGTCAGTGATGCCATCCAACCATCTCATCCTCTGTCATCCCCTTCTCCTCCTGCCTTTAATCTTTCCCAGAATCAGGGTCTTTATACAGCTGGAAGATAGTGGTGTGGTCAGGTGGGAATTTTGACTGGTCAGGTCCTTCTGAATACTTGCTGAGGCAATACGGACTTTGTTTATTTTATTTTTTTAAATTTAAATTGGGATGGAATGGGGAGGGAGGAGGGAGGAGGGTTCAGGATGGGGAACACATGTATACCTGTGGTGGATTCATTTTGATATTTGGCAAAACTAATACAGTTATGTAAAGTTTAAAAATAAAATAAAATTTAAAATTAAAAAAATTTAAATTTATTTATTTTAATTGGAGGCTAATTACTTTATTGTATTGGTTTTGCCATACATCAACATGAATCTGCCACAGGTGTACATGTGTTCCCCATTCTGAACCCCTCTCCCACCTCCCTCCCCGTACCATCCCTCTGGGTCATCCCAGTACACCAGCCCCAAACTCTTAATGTTTTTGAGCAAAGAACTGTTGCAGGTGACTTTTGCAGTCTTCAAGGAGCTGAAATTTTTTTCTATTAAGAGAATTTTGTAAAGACTGGACTACATGGAAATCTGAAAGTGCCATGTCTGGTGACTATAGCAGATGAATCAGAACTTCTCAGTCAAGCTGTAATAGTTTTTGCCTGGCATTCAAAGAAACATGCAGTTTTGAGTTATCCTGATGGAAGATTATGTTTTTTTGTTGACTAATTCCAGACGCTTTTTGTTGAGTGATGCTTTCAGTTTGTTTAATTGGGATCAGTGCTTGTTAGAATTAATTGTTTGGCTTTCCAGAAGGAGCTCATAATAGAGGACTCTTTTCCAGTCCCACTATATATACAACATCACCTTCTTTGGATGAAGACTGAGGTTGGTGGTGGTTCATTTTGCTTGCCCCATGATCTCTTCTATTCTGTATTATTGTACAGTACCCACTTTTCATTGCCTGTCACAATTTGTTTTTAAAATGAAATGTTTTCATTACATTTCAGTAAAGAATTGCATGTAGAAGTACAGTTAAGAATTATGTGCAAGGAAGTGCGTCTAGTCAAAGCTATGGTTTTTCCAGTAGTCATGTATGGATGTGAGTGTAGGACCATAAAGAAGGCTGAGCACCAAAGAATTGATGCTTTTGAACTGTGGTATTTGTGAAGACTCTTGAGAGTCCCTTGGATTTCAAGGAGATCAAACCAGTATGTCCTAAAGGAAATCAGTCTTGAATGTTCCTTTGAAGGACTGATGGTGAAGCTGAAACTCCAATACTTTGGCCACCTGATGTGAAGAACTGACTCATTTGAAAAGACCCTGATGTTGGGAAAGATTGAAGGCGGGAGAGGATTAGATGGTTGGATGGCATCACCGACTCAATGGACTTGAGTTTGAGCAAGCTCCAGGAGCTGATGATGGACAGGCAAGACTGGCATGCTGCAGTCCATGGGGTCACAAAGAGTTAGACATGACTGAATGACTGAACTAAACTGAACTGTACGGTCAAGAAGGTTTTCTTGCTTAACTTCTGTGGAGCCCAGACATCAAAGTGTTTAATCCAACTGAGCTGTTGCAAATGATTTTCAGTGCTTGATTTGGATATTTTGAGTATGTTGGCTGTCTCCTACATGGTATAACATTCATTGGTCTTAATTAATGTCTCGATTTGATCGCTATCGACTTCAACTGGCCTCCTGACTGTGGAGCATCGTCCAGTGAGAAATCTACAACACAAAACTTTGCAAACCAGTTTTGACACCCTATATCAGTCACAACACCTTCTCCATACACTGCAAAAGTCTTTTTTGGCGCTTCAGTTGCATTTTTGCCTTTCATGAAATAATGAAGCCTAATATGCCAAAAATGTTTTTTCCATCCTCAATATTAAAATAGCAATAAAAAATTCACCAATGCTGATAAGTTTCTTTAAAAAATGCATACTGTTACGACAGCTGTCAAAATACAATCTAAAAAATTGTTTTGAATGACGTTAAAGACAACTAAGCATTCGGTTTTTTGAAAAAAAAAAAAAAAAAAAAAACAGAGCCAACTTTTTAGCCAACACAATATAACATGTTGTTGATTGATTTTTGAATATTGAACCCGATGCATATGCCTGGGATAAATGACACGTCTTTGTGTGATATTAAATTTTTATGTTTCTCACAATTAAAATTGAAAAAAAAAAACGTGATGATTGTCTTTGTTAATAAGAGATATTGCTCCCTAGTTCTTGTCATGTGGTTGCATGTCTCTGGTATCAGGGTGGAAATGCTGGCCTCTAAAGCCAGTTACTAAATGTTTTCTTCTATTTTCTGGAAAGGACTCTGTAGAATTGATATTCCTTTCTTTAAATGATTGATATTCTTGCTTACCTTGATGCTTACCTGGATATTAATATAGGTTCTTTAGCTTTCATTTGATTAATGTTATATGGTATATATCTTTTATCATCATTTTAATTTTCTCTTTCCTAGAATGATATAAATGATTAAAGTGGGTTTCTTATAGAGAGCATGTAGTTTTTGTGTATTTAAATTTATGTAATAGTCTGACAATATTTGACTAGTGTGTCTAGACCAGGCGTTCTCCAGGTTTTTTCCGGTAAAAGGACAGATAATAAGTAGGGTCTCTGTTGCAGTACTTCCATTCTGCAGTTTCAGCACATAAGCACCAGAGGCAATACACAGATAATGGTAACGTCTCTATTCCAAGAAAACTTTATTTACAAAAGCAGGTCGTGAACTGAATTTGGTTCAAAGGCTATAGTTTGCTGAACCCTGTTTTAGTCTATTTATAGTTAACGTAATTATTGATATGTTGAATTATATCCAATCACTTATTAGATTGTTCTGTTTGCTACCTCTGTTTTTAATGCCTCTCCATTCTTTTCTGCCTTGCTTTTGTAACATGTGATTGTTTTTTAGTATTCTATTTCAATTTATCTGTTGAATTTTAGATATATCCCTTATATTGTGTGTGTGTGTGTGTGTGTGTTCTCAGAGTTAAAATGCAGTTATTTAAATATTTCACAATTGACCTAACACTGATATTTAATGATTTCACATGGAACACAGGGACAGTAGTGATCTAGGTCCCTGTACTTTCCCACACTGTTACAGGGACCCTGTGCATTACACCTATGTTCCTTATAAACCCCATCAGACAGTGATATATTCAGTGTTTTGCTTCCTTGTTGGAGGCAGGACGTGTTGTACTGGGTGATAGGAACTGGGATGAACAGGCTGTTAATGGGAGGCTCCATGTCCATCTGGGTAGGAAGGACTCCAGGGGAGGTTTGCTGTGGCCCCAGGTGTCAGAAACTCCAGGTTCCCCTCCTGCCTTTGTCTGGTGCCTCCTGGACCTGAGCTTCCCTGTGTGTTTCTCCGCAGAGCCCCTGGATCCTGCAGCTCTGTCTTCGGTAATCATGGTTATTACACCACTGCCCAATAGTCATAGGTCTGGGGGAGGAAAGTGGTCTACAATCATATGATGAAATCTCTCTATTAGTGGCTGAGCCCTGGGCTGTGAATTCCACATGTGCTTCTCCAGAGGGATGGCTATCTCTCCCCTGTCAATGAGAGGAAGATTGGAAGGGTTGCAGTGGGGTGATCCCTCCTCAGGGCCGGGACAGTCTTCAGGACTGAGCCCTGGGACAATCCCACTTAGAGAGCAGCTTTTGCTCCAGAGAAGGCTCTGGACCCCTTCACAGGGACTCTCTCCCCTTCCTCCGCCGTGGCCATAGGGATCTTTCTTGGGTCTTCCCAGGGAGAACCTGGTGGGGCTCCTGGAAGTAAAACCCAGAACGGTGTGGGTGTCCCCTGACACTGTGGCCACCAGAAGCTTCTTGACCCAGGGGAGTCCTCACTCAGGCTCAGTTGTACGTCAGTATCATCAAAGTGTGCCTGCCAGCTCACATCCCCACCTGCTCCTGCTCCAGGGGAGCAGATCCTGGTCTGACCTCTGCATCCTTTGTTTCTCCAGATTTTGAGGTGGTGGTTTGTCTGCATCCTCATTTCTTGATGCCTCCAAGCAAAGCTGATTTCAGTTTGCTCAGCTTTCCCTGACTTTATGGATGGAAGTGAATCTCAAACTCTGTAATGTTAGAGCTGAAACCAGGAGTTTCATATTTTAAAGAATGAAGAGAGGAAAGCAGCCAGTTCTAGAGAGAGTTAGAGTGAAGTTGCTTAGTCGTGTTCGACTCTTTGTGACCCCATGAACTGTAGCCTGCCAGGCTCCTCTGTCTATGGGATTTTCCAGGCAAGAATATTGGAGTGGGCTGCCATTTCCTTCTCCAGGGGATCTTCTTGACCCAGGTATCGAACCCAGGTCTCCCACACTGCAAGCAGACTCTTTATCATCTGAGCCACCAGGGAGTACCCAGATACTTACCGTTTCTGCTGCTTCTCCTTCCCTTGTGAAGTCCTGCATTTCTTCTATTGATAGATGTTTTCACTGGATGTAGGACTCTGGTGGACTCCAGTTCTTCGAACTCTGGAACCACTGGCTGTTTTGTTATCTAATTTAATGTTTTCTGATGAGAACTGTGAGGACATTTTACACAATGACACACACAGGGGAACGAACAGTGATTGGAAAGTTCTCACAGTTATTTCAAAGTTATTTTTGTGTTTGCTTTTCAGCAGTTTGATTCTGATATGTGTAAGTATGGCTTTCTCTGAATTTGTCCTGTTTGGGGGCTCACTTGATGGCTTGAATACGTAACTCTGTGTTTTGGCAAATTGGAACATGTTAGCAATTATTTTCTTCACCACATTATTCCTATCTTTCTGGAATTCTGATTTCAGCAATGCGTGAACTGTGAACTTCCAGTTGTTTAAGCTGGTTTTAGAAAAGGCAGAGGAACCAGAGATCAAATTGCCAACATCCATTGGATCATCAAAAAAGCAAGAGAGTTCCAGAAAAACATCTATTTCTGCTTTATTGACTATGCCAAAGCCTTTGACTGTGTGGATCACAATAAACTGTGGAAAATTCTGAAAGATATGGGAATACCAGATCACCTGACCTGCCTCTTGAGAAACCTGTATGCAGGTCAGGAAGCAACAGTTAGAACTGGACATGGAACAACAGACTGGTTCCAAATAGGAAAAGGAGTATGTCAAGGCTGTATATTGTTACACTGCTTATTTAACTTACATGCAGAGTACATCATGAGAAATGCTGGACTGGAAGAAACACAAGCTGGAATCAAGATTGCCGAGAGAAATATCAATAACCTCAGATATGCAGATGACACCACCCTTATGGCAGAAAGTGAAGAGGAACTCAAAAGCCTCTTGATGAAGGTGAAAGAGGAGAGTGAAAAAGTTGGCTTAAAGCTCAACATTCAGAAAATGAAGATCATGGCATCTGGTCCCATCACTTCGTGGGAAATAGATGGGGAAACAGTGGAAACAGTGTCAGACTTTATTTTTTTGGGCTCCAAAATCACTGCAGATGGTGACTTCAGCCATTAAATTAAAAGACGCTTACTCCTTGGAAGGAAAGTTATGACCAACCTAGATAGCATATTGAAAAGCAGAGACATTACTTTGCCAACAAAGGCCCGTCTAGTCAAGGCTATGGTTTTTCCAGTGGTCATGTATGGATGTGAGAGTTGGACTGTGAAGAAAGCTGAGCGCCGAAGAATTGATGCTTTTGAACTGTGGTGTTGGAGAAGATGCTTGAGAGTCCCTTGGACTGCAAGGAGATCCAACCAGTCCATTCTGAAGGAGATCAGCCCTGGGATTTCTTTGGAAGGAATGATGCTAAAGCTGAAACTCCAGTACTTTGGCCACCTGATGCGAAGAGTTGACTCATTGGAAAAGACTCTGATGCTGGGAGGGATTGGGGGCGGGAGGAGAAGGGGATGCCAGAGGATGAGATGGCTGGATGGCATCACTGACTCGATGGACGTGAGTCTGAGTGAACTCCGGGAGTTGGTGATGGACAGGGAGGCCTGGCATGCTGCAATTCATGGGGTTGCAAAGAGTCGGACACGACTGATTGACTGAACTGAACTGATGACATAAATGCTTGGTTTTTGTTTGTTTCTTTGTATTTTCCCACAGGTCTCTCATCTCTGTTCAGGTTTTTCAGTATTATTCTTCTGGTTTATTAGAATGGATAGTTTTATTAATCTGTTATCAAGGCACTGATGTTTTCCTCTATAAACTTGATTATGCCTCTGAGACTGGGTAGTATTTTTGTCTTTTGGTTATTGTATTTTTTTAGTTCTAAATTTTCATTTGCTTCTTTTTGTATCCTCCATTTGTCATTGGAAAAGCTCTTTCTTTCCATTTGTTTAAAGAGTGCTCATATTTCTTCTTGGAGCACAGTTATAATAGCTGTTTCAAAAGTTTGTATGGTAATTCCAATATCTGTGTCACCTGGAGTTGGCATCTCCTAACTGGAATTCCCTCTTGCAAGGTATTGAGATGGTGCTGGTTCTTGATGGCATTTAAATTCAGATTGTAACCTGAGCTGCTTAAATATTATATGATTCTGAATCTTGTTTAAATTCCGCAGGGAAGGTTTGTTTTAGTGGACAGTTGACTTGGGTCGGTACATGCAGCAAGTCCCTGACTTCGTTGCATGGGCTGTGGTCCAATTCAGTTCCAAAGCCTATGAAGTGTTATATGCGTCTGTCCTTGTGTGTTCTATCCATCAGTCAGTGTGGGACCTGTGCACTGGTCTACCCTGGGGACAGTGTGCTGGTTAGTGTCAGAGCGTATATGCTTGGGTCAGGTGACCCTAGCAGTAGTTCAGAAATGTCCGTATAGTTCTCTTTCTTGGTCTCCATTTTCTCTGCTCTCTCCCTGGCATGTTTTGACTCTCAGGAGCTTCCCTTTCTCATCCACCCCTCTGCACAGCTTTCTGGCTAAGAAACCTCATGCCTTAGTTTTACTTGTTCTGTGTGCAAAGTGCAGACCCACTGCTGGAGGTCATGCTAAGGGAAAACATGCAACCCAGGGACACTTATTTCATCTCCATGTGTGATAGCAAAGTCTCTGGGAATCCTGAGGGGCCAAAGAGAGAGCTGCCCAGTGGACTTCAGGATAGTGTCAATGAACACTCTCAGAATAAGATGCTTGTGCAGATCTGCATAATGTATGTGTAGTGGTCTCTGCAGTGTATCAAGTGCTGGGGTAGGTCATGAAATGTCGTTTATAATATGGTCCCATTTTTAGGCATAAATGAGGTTAAATATATTTTGTGCATTATATGTGTGCCTTAGTTTAGACAAAGTTCTAAAAAATGGAAAAGATACAACATTAATGCTAAAGGTGATTTGCCTGATGATAGAATGTTGATGATTGCACTCTCTTTTCTTTGAGGCTCTGGGTTTTCTGATCTCTTCTCCCTGCCATCAACATGCATCACTCACACAGCTAAACAGATGGGAAGCTTTTCAAACTTGGCTTTGTTTGCTGGCATCTTCCTCCCTGGGTGCGTGTCTGGGTGAGAAGGGCCCCTGAATCTTCCTATCTTTGTGAAATGCACGTACATTATCTCTCACTAGCAGAGCAGAGATCACAAAAATCCAATCAAAGCAGCAGTTAAGTTAGATGGGACACAGACATCCACGCACAAGGAGAATCTCAGAAAGTGTCAAGAGTCTTGTCTGCGCACCAGCTTTAACATCTCAGCATTTTCATCCGTGAACTAAAATGATCTGAGTGAATAATTCCCGGTTAATTTATACTTGCTTCGAGAATACATTAATTTTCCATTTTAATTAATGATTTCATCCCAGGAGAATTATGTTTTAAAAATGTTTGCCTTTGGCAAATAGTACAACAATTGGGCTCCCCAATTCACAGTGGCTGGTGGAGAAATAGAGCAGGTTGTTCTTTACGGGATATGGGAGGCAGACCTGGGATGTCACCTTGGAGGGGCCTCCATAGGTCTCACAGCCCCTTGTTCACTGTTTCCGTCTTCACCTTCTTTACTGGACCTTAAGACAAATGGGGTGAACTAACCACACTAAAAACATGACATGTCATTTGTCTGCACATGGATTCCATCTAGTTTTATTACTTTTTTATTCACCTTTTTATTCCCGTTCCTCTCATGCTGTTACAGAATCATAAAACTGTTTGTGTGCTTGCTCGCTCAGTTGCTTCAGTCGTGTCCAACTCTTTGTGACCCCAGGGACCATAGCCCACCAGGTTCCTCCGTCCGTGGGATTCTCCAGGCAAGAATATTGGAGTGGGTCGCCATGCCCACCTCCTGGGGCTCTTGCCAAATCAGGGATTGAATTTGCGTCTCCTGCATGGCAGGTGGGTTCTTTACTAATGAGCCACCCAGGAAGCCCCCAAACAGTGTTTACTAGTATCTTAAAATTTTTTTTAATTGAAATTTTACCTTATTTTTGTGTTTATTGAGACTGTTTTGTAAGATTTTGTTTTTAAGAAAATCCCTGAACAGTGTTTAATGACTATCTTTTTTTGGAATGTGGTCTTGCAAAATGCCCACTGCTCTTTTGTGGCATATATATTGAAATAAACACTGATGGCATTGCGTTGTGTATTTCATTCTATTTATGACACTGTAGTGTTTTACAGATAATTATGTTTTGAACAGATGCTCATGTTGCTAAGTGCACAGTGACTCCATTGGTTTTCTCAGCTGCATCGTGCTCAGGGGTGGGGGTGGGTGCCCACCACATTTCCCTCTCACATCCCCAGGAAGCCTCCAACTCCCAGCTGCCACACACAAGCTCAGAGAACATCCTCTTATGTTTCCTGCAGGGACCTGTGTCAGCATCGCCCCAGGCACATGCTGGAGGACAGAGGACAGCGAGCCCCCATTACTGCCTGCTCTCCCCACAGACCACAGGGTCCCTCACACCTGACAGTTGGAGTCCCCAGGCTGGGGGAAGACCTTTGGCTGGGAAGTGATATTTCACATTACAGAAACTTCTTCTATAAAGACATATGCAGGTTAGGGTCCAAATTGCTTGTCCAGACTTATAGCTGACACTTCGGAGAGACAGGACATACCCAAGTCATTCCAAGTAGAATTGTCACATTTAGCAAATAAAATATGGGATGCCAATGATGTGTTAATTTCAGATAAATAGCAAGTAATTTTACTCTCAGTATGCCCCATGAGGTTTGTTCCTAAACAGGATGGGGGGTCTATTAGGAGGAGGATGGCACATGGATGGGGCACCCCTGTGATACTCCCATCAGCCCCTGAATGCAGCCCACCCCTGTGGGTGGGGTGACCACAGAGACAGGAACACCGGAAGAATAAGCACCTTAGATGTGCTGTGAAAACCTTCTCCTGCTGCACGTGTCTCCCTGGAAGGTTCTCTGTGAGTGGAGAATGAAGTGTGGCCTGCAGTTGGTGTGGCAGAGAAATGATATTTTCAGTGTGGATGGATGGTTCTTGGGCCTGTGTCTTTGCAGACGAGAAGCCAGCAGAGGAGAGGCAGGTGGAGGTGAGGAAGTGCAGGTCTCTGCAGGGCAAGAGGGAAGAGGTGGGAGGGGAATGTCGGAGGGCTTGGCCCAGGGAGAAGAGCAGGTTTGAGCTGGAGGCAAGTGGCAAAGGTGGGTGGAAGCTTCTGGGTTGGTGGACACCTGGAGACTTGGAGAAATGCTTTCTTGGGGAGGTCATGGAAGCTCCGCCCCCTTCCCCATACCTCACCCTACACATCTCTTCCATCTGGCTGTTCCTGGTTGTATCCTTTTATAATAAACCACTACTCTAGTTCTTTTAAATCAACTCTATGTGAACTAGCTTATTTAAACTTTATTTCTGGCAAAACCAATACAATATTGTAAAGTTAAAAAAAAAGAAATAAAGTAGAATGAGTTAACACATGAAAAAAAAGAAAAACAACTTTATTTCTACCCTTCAAGGAGTAAACTGGAATATATTGCAAATGTAGAAGTAGCAGCTATGCTACTTCTCAAGTAGCCAGCTTTTGATCAGTATCTCAATTTTATTACTTTGGAAAATGATACGCCTGTATGATACAATCAAAAATGAGGAAATGTTTCATATTGTGCCATTAACAGTTCAGAAATCACAAATGTGGAAATGAAAACTATTATGAACTGGAATGTTGACAGCCTCTTCTGCTTTTCTGTTATGCTGGGTACTATTCCTATAATCAGATAATTAGCAGGAACAGCAATGGAAATGAGAGCAGTGAAAATAGATAAGAAGTTTCTGGAATATCTAAGAGATGCCAAAAATGTTTTTACTACAGGTGATGCGCTGGGAGCTGGCAGCCTCAGCTTTCAAAGCCTTCTTCACTCCTGTTGACAGAAACATGGATCTGGCAACTCCTTTACATCATATTTGGACATATCAGTCCTACGTGTGTGATGTAGTGGATTTCCATGTACACAGAGTTAACCTGGAAGAATCTTCAGGAGTGAAAAAGTCCCTGGCTGGTGCTAGTGTGACCTAGAGAAAAAATCAGGAAGTCGTGTGATTTAACTCCAGTTGATACATTTTGGCAGAAACGTAAAGGAAGTCCATTCCCAGAGGTTTGGGAATCAGTTCAGCAAGAACTAGAATCTTAGAGGAGAGCACCAGAAGATGAGGTCAAACGCCTGAGAAGTATGGGACCAGAAGGGGAGGATGAAGGGGCCACAAGGATGCTTCCTGACAACACTGCTCAGCTATCCTCAGCTTTTGGTTCTTTGCCAGAAGACCTTGGAGAGGGGACAAAGACTTACTGATCTCCATAAAATGTTGCCACTCCTGTCTTAGGACATGTAAAGGCATGAAAACTGAATGTATGTTTTGAATATAAAGAAAAAATAATGAGCAAAGCTTCCCTGGGCAAATCTCTTCTAGATGTAATATCAGACTCTGATGCAGGCAATCCAGGAGATAAATGAGGTATTTCTTATCTATCATGTAAGTGCACAGCAAACAGCTTCTGAGGCTGATTTGGAGCCACACCAAAAAGCTGGAACTGACGCAGGATGCAACCTTAATTCCTTACAATATATCAGAGGAAGGCTTTGCTGGGATGGCTTCAGCTCCTGCCATCTCAGGCACTGCCAAACGAGTCCCCAACACAAGATCGCAGTGTATGATGGCAAGAGCGACAAAGGCGGTACAGAAACAGCACAACCCACCTGTCTTCAGGGACATGACGTCAAACGGTGAAACCGATGACTGTAGATATTTTGATCCCAGATGCTGCCAGGCGGTGACGGCTCAGTTCTGAGGAACAAAAATTCATTCCAAGAAGCAATTGTTTTTGTGTTGGGAGAAGGCAACTACATTGAATATCAGAAGCTTGTTGACAACGGAAAGGGGAAACGAGGGAAACATGTTTTATAGGCTGCTGCTGACTTTTTCATACTGCACGGTTCATGAAACAGCTGTCACAACTTGGGAAAAAAGGAGAGGCCTGGAGTTTAACCATCAGGAGGAGCTCCCCAAACTGCTGTCTGTGCCTCTCCAGACCCAGATCCCATCCCATCAACTGCAGTTTAATTTACAGCTTGAGTTGATGCAGTGAGACTCGGTGCACTGCCCTCTCCCGCCCCCCACTTTGTCATGAGGGTCTTTATTTCCTTCCTGGCAAATCACCCTTTGATTCTTGTTCAGCTTTAACGAGTCCTCCTAACAGTGGTGGTGACATGACAGAATTAATTCCTGACTTGACATTGATGGTTTCCATCTTTGATTCCTTGTATCCCCAGGATACCTCCAGGCACGTTGGTGCCTTAATTCATCTTTGGTGGCTTAACAAAGGGATCACCCTGCATGGGGGCGGCTCCATGTCATACATCCCACAGTACAGGCCTCATTGGGCCAGGCAGGACCAGGGTTCAGAGCTGCTTTTTAAGGGGCTGTCATCAGGACACCAGGGGTGGGTTCATGTGCCTCACAGGCCTGTGTCAAGCTCCAGCCACTGTTAAGTGGAAGCTGCTGCGATCGCTGTGGACACAAATGGCCCGTATCACATATCTATTGTTTGGAATGTCATTTATTCCCTCTGCTTCCCAAAGAAACCCTGATTTTGCTTTGGGAAACCACACCTTCCCCACCTTGAGTTCTTATGCATGCTTGCTAAATTGCTTTAGTCGTGTTTGACTCTTTGTGACACCATGGACTGTAGCTCACCAGGCTCCTTGGTCCATGGGATTCTCCAGGCAAGAATACTGAAGTGGATTGCCATGCCCTTCTCTAGGGGAACTTCCCAACCCAGGGACTGAACCCATGTCTTCTGTAGGCTTCTGCGCTGGAGGCAGTTCTTTACTGCTGAGCCACCAAGGAAGCCCTGGGTTCTTATAACACCTTGGGAGTTGGTTTCTCATCGACCCAAGCATTTTACAGTGAGATCTTCATGTTTCCCTGCAGAAAGAGAGTGATTTGGGGACAAGCATTTCCAAAGTCAGAGCATCACAGGCAATGAGAGACAACCCCAGTCACCTTGCTGGGCCATTTGAGGAACAGATGAAAAGTGCATATAAATTCCCCCAGTGCAAGTAAAGTCTAATGTGAGTGGGGATGGGGAGGCCATTGTCCCTCAAGCTGTCTCTGCTCTCAGGCAGAAGCTGAATGGCAAGTGTGCTCCTGAAGCCCCACCTCCCAGCTTGGAGCTGCAGGTCCCCTGTCTAATGGGCCCCTTTCTTACCTGGGCCAAGGGCTCTCCACATCTGGTCTTGAGCAATCTCTTTGGCTCAGCAGATGGAAAGGCTTCAGAAAATGTCCTTCGAGACAGAATGAATGGAAATTGCCATGGAGCTCTGAGTTAAACTCACTCAGATGCAGACTGTTGCGTGTTCACAGGACTCCTTGTCTTTCCTGGGAGAGACCAGTGGAAACAGACCGAATGGACGAAGGTGTTTGTGGCCCCATGGAGTGAGAATGTGTTAATGGCCTCATCTGGGAATAACTCCGCTCCTGTGAGCACTCCATCCCCACCTGCTCAACCGTGTCTGCTCTTCTCCCATCTCTCTCGCAATTAGATCATGCAGGATGCCAGCTGCAAAGATGGGGCAGGAGCACTGATGCTTCCCATGGGAATGAGACATGGACACAATTCCGGCCCCCAGCTCAGTTTTGAGCGCTCGATGGAGGGTCAGTGGGGACCCAGACATGCTCACTGGCCACGGTTTCATGGCATTCAAGTTCTCTCAGTTTATCAGTCTCCACACTTTAACCTGTCTCACGGAACTTTTCATTTGCTCTTCATTCTGTCAAGAATGTTCTTCCTGATACATTAATATGTCTGATTCCTTCCTTATCTCCTTCCATTCTCAGCACAAAAATCAGTTCACAGAGACCTCCCCTGACGCCGTGGAAGTGATCCTCACATTATCCTCCATCTCATCATTGTTCTTATTCCTGTTGTAGCAGCTGTCACTACCTAAAACCATCTTGGCTTTCTTCTAATTTTATTGTTTGTTGTCTGTTTCCGAAGAGGTCAAGAACCTTGTCATCCTCCACCGCCGTTTATCAGCAGTGTCAGGGACACAGAGGATGACGATGAAACTCCCGAGGGCGTGAAGGAACTGATGGATAACCACTTTCATGAGTCTAATGGAACAGCTCTGCTGGGTTTTCCTCCTCCAATCTGAAGTTTCCTCCCTTCTCACAGGACTATGGCCGGGGGTGGGGGGGTGGGGAGGGCAACTGTTCCCAAGTGAGGAGGCTGAAGAAAGGGTCAGCACATCACCTGTGGTTTCCCCAACTCGACGTCCCTCCTCCCAGCCCAGCTGTCCCTCTCCCTCCTCATCTCTCCATCTGTCCTCTGCTTCTCCCATCTCCTCCCAGCTCAGCTACTCTCAGGACTTGGGGGAGCAGCCCCTTGGCCCATCCTGAAGTGACTGAACCTTTGTCTTTGAACCCACCCTCCAGGTTCAAGATGATGTCAGACCCAGAACAGCCTCCTCAGCTCAGGGCAAACCCTACTTCTTGGTAGAGAAAACACAATTGGTTTCGTTCCTCCAGGGCTCTAAAGCAAATTTGACATTTGTTACACTGCACATAACCATTTCTCCCAAAGCATGCTCAGATGGCACAGATTTCTAAGGCATCAATTCAAGTGTGTAAAATAACATGATTCTTTTATAACTAAATATAGTTTCTCTCTAGAGCCCTCACTCTGCTTAATGGCAGGAAACAGTAGACTCAGTTCCAGGTGAATGGCATCAATTCGGGATAGCTAGACAGTAGGGGGTTTTTCTTCCTCCCCTCGTGGGTGCCTCTAAGCGGGCTCACGTGGGGTGGAGGTGGGACTCCAGCCACCACCTCCCTTGCTAACACCTGCTGATGGTTCTCATCCCCGTCCGGGGTCTGCTCCTACAGTGCTGTCTCAGTGTGCATGGTGTCACAGCCCCTGCCTCAGCACAGCTCTCCTCATGCCCCGTCCCTCGCTTTGCTGTAGGACTTTATCTTATAAGGGACGTGGGTGCATCATGTTCTCCTCCACATACAGGGATGTGAGGGCCCAAAGGGTTTCTCCTGGGTCCCCTTTGCCCTGAGGATCCATCAGCCACCTCCTCTCTCTGTGAGCCACAGCCCTCACTCTGGCTGTGGGGAGTTCTGTGCGGTCACTGCTCCCAGTATCCCAGGCAGGAAGCAAATCCAATTCCCCTCTGTGTTCAGAGTCCTGATTTATCTGGGGTGCCTGACACTCTCCATTTCAGAGCTGATGTTGTGGAGTTTGGGTGCAAGGCCCCTTCTCGTGTGTCTCATCTTTTTTCTGGATTATTCTCTTCCCCAACCCAGAGTAATCTTGACCTATTTGGGCTGAGAAGCAACTGTCTCTGAAGGTATTCTCCCAAGGTTCTCTGCATTACGGCAGGATGATGTACTTGAGACAAGTCTCTTATATACAGTAATATTACTCCTTAGTTCTCTGTTTCTTCTACAGGACTTCCCCTGGAGCAAAAGCCTCCAGCACAATGACCAGGTGTGGGAGCATGGTGGTAAAAGAGCAGCCCAGGGCAAAAATATCCTGCCACTGGGATATCAGTGACTTTCCCAATGTGGAATTACAAGCCCTAAAAACTGCTCTGGGGTGACCCAGCACCTGACCCAGGGCTGATTCCCCCCTACTCCCCCTGAACACCAGCCCCAAGCCCCAGCTCAGAAGGTACCTTGATGTGGAATAGATGCTGCTTGGGGAGCATCCAGACAGTATCATGAGTCTGGTCATGGGGTCCCCAGGCCTCCTTGGAAGGGGTGGGAGCAGCGGGAAGCCCCAGGCTCCTCGGAGCATGTGGAAGGGGCAGAGATCGACAGGGACCTTGGAGAAGCCCTGGGGAAGGAGGAGGGATCACAGAGACCTGCAAGGACCAGTCTGAGGGACTCATGGGAGTGATGACATCCCTGTGGTGTCATTACTTTGTCATCACTTTGTGATGACATTGTGCTCTTCTTCCAGAATGTCACGGCATCTTGTGACCCCACACCAGTCAGCATCTCAGATAGTGATTTGAACTGATCAGGCAGAAAGTGAGTGTATGTATAGGGTCCTGGGATGAGCACTCGATGGTCAAGAGGATGGAAGGTCAGGGCTGGAACAATGACCCATGCCTCTGCATCCAGGGTATGCCACGGGCTGGGCAGTGGCAGCAAAGGTGGCCGGGTATGCATCTGATAGGGTCAGATGCAGACCCGGCCACCTTTGCTGCCACTGCCCAGCCCCTGGCATACCCTGGATGCAGGGGCATGGGAAGGGGCTTGAGTGTTCTGATTCAGCTCATAATTATATGTCTGGAAATTTGCCAATCACATGAATGTATTCCAAAGGTCTTGAATACAAACAAAGAAAAAAGTTGCCCACACCACCTTTGCAGAACTTAGAATACCAGGGAAGAAGGGGAAGGGGATCCTCGATGGGCTGAACTGACATCTCCACCAAAGACACAAAGGGGAGACTCAAAAAGAATGAGCTTCAGTTATGCAAAAGTGAAAGTGAAAGTGTTAGTCACTGAGTCCTGTCTGACTCTATTGTGACTCCCGTGGACTGTAGCCTTCTAGGCTGCTCTGTCCATGGGCTTCTCCAGGCAAAAATACTGGAGTGGATAGCCATGCCCTCCTCCAGGGGATCTTTCCGACCCAGGGATTGAACCTGGGTCTTCTGCATTGCTGCCAGATTCTTTACTGTCTGAGCCACCAGGGAATCCATTATGGAAAGGCAGCCCTAGATGGTATTTTCTAGCACACCTAAGATCATAGATTGAGATCCATACTTAATGTACTTTATATCCCAAGCCAACAAACTGGAAAATTCTTAAAGAGATGGGTATACTAGACCACTTGACCTGCTTCCAGATAAATCTGTATGCAGGTCAAGAAGCAACAGTAGGAACTGGACATGGAACAACAGACGGGTTCCAAATTGGGAAAGGAGTATGTCAAGGCTGTATATTGTCACCCTGCTTATTTAACTTATATGCAGAGTACATAATGAGAAACACTGGGCTGGATGAAGCACAAGCTGGAATCAAGATTTCTGGGAGAAATATCAATAACCTCAGATATGCAGATGACACCACCCTTATAGCAGAAAGCGAAGAAGAACTAAAGAGTCTCTTGATGAAAGTGAAAAAGAGTGAAAAAGTTGGCTTAAAACTCAACATTCAGAAAAGCAAGATCATGGCATCTGGTCCCATCACTTCATGGGAAATAGATGGGGAAACAATGGAAACAGTGAGAGAGTTTATTTTTGGGGGCTCCAAACTCACTGCAGATAGTGACTGCAGCCATAAAATTAAAAGACACGTGCTCCTTGGAAGAAAAGCTATGACTAACTCAGACAGTATATTAAACAGTAGAGACATTACTTTGCCAACAAAGGTCCGTCTCGTCAAAGCTATGGTTTTTCCAGTAGTCATGTATGGATGTGAGAGTTGGACTATAAAGAAAGCTGAGTGCCAAAGAACTGATGCTTTTGAACTGTGGTGTTGGAGAAGACTCTTGAGAGTCCCTTGGCTTGCAAGGAGATCAAACCAGTCCATCCTAAAGGAAATCAGTCTTGAATATTCATTAGAAAGATTGATGCTGAAGCTGAAACTGCAATACTTTGTCCACCTGATGTGAAGAACTGACTCATTGGAAAAGACCCTGATGCTGGGAAAGATTGAAGGCAGGAGGAGAAGGGGATGACAGAGGATGAGATGGTTGGATGGCATCACCAACGTGATGGACATGAGTTTGAGTAGGCTCCGGGAGTTGGTGATGGACAAGGAAGCCTGGCGTACTGCAGTCCATGGGGTTGCAAAAAGTTGGCCATGACTGAGCGACTGAGCTGAACTGAACTGATCCCAAGCCAGCCATTGTGACAGACTGAGCCTAGCCCAGAATCCCAGCTCCCTGGACAAGTGCTCCCTCATGACCTTCTGGACACAGAGCCCATATGGAAGCTCCAGAAACATAACTGCTCTTTAGGGAATCTAGAGCAACTGCTGTTTCCAGCTGCTGAAAGACTGCAGGGTCACTGCCCAGGGGAGGACCATTAATTTGAGTGAAGAGGGAGAATCCCAGAGTTTTCCCAAGTTCCTGTGGAGGCTGAGGGCAGGTTTGTTGGGACAGTGAGGATATATCCTCCCCCACTTAGCAGATCCTGCTGGGGCCCCTGCCCCTTACTCTGGAGGAAATGCCTGTAGACCTTATGAGCACAACAATGGCGTCATACGTGGGTTAAGACTCATCCCATTAGCCCCTGTGACTCTGCAATTTGCACAATTTCCCATCAGTCTGACTGGGCTTCTAGTCCATTCTTGGTGTCTATCTAGGGCTTCCCTAGTGGCTTAGCTGGTAAAGGATCGGCCTGCAATGTGGGAGACCTGGATTGGGAAGATCCCCTGGAGAAGGGAACAGCTACCCACTCCAGTATTCTAGCCTGGAGATTTCCATGGACCATATAGTCCATGGGGTCGCAAAGAATCGGACACGACTGAGTGACTTTCACTTCACTTCATCTTGGGTTCTCTTGAACTCCTTGGCTGGGAGCCTGGGGCTGAGGGGGCTCTTCTTTTGCTCCCCTTAAGGAGGGGCAGCACAGTGGGGTTTGGGGGAGTGAAGAGAAAATGGCAGAAAGGAGAAAGAAGCTGCCCGAGTCACTTCCAGGGCCCCAGTTGGTTGCTAAACATTGTCCTAGCCCCGATTCCTCACTCTGGGCAGTGGGAGATGGTGGGTCTAAGCTAGGGAGGGCCCTGTGGCCAGGCTCCCCACATCCTGTGTAAGGGCTGTGGGGCTGTCGTAGTCTCTCAGCTACTCAGGTGGACCCTTAGATGTACACATACACATGTGTACAGATGTACACATGCTGTACAAGGGGTGGGTGGACTGGGGCAGGCAGTGATCGAGAAACCCTCTGGAAATATTATCGGGGAACTGAGTTGAGGGCCTATTTTATGAAAGAAACACATCACAACAGAGGTCAGGTACCAGCTCCCTCTGAATTTACATGGGACAGTGACAGGATTTCCCTGTGCAGAAAGTCAGGGGACTCTGGAGCTAGATCACCCGGACTCATACCCTACACGCTTACCGGCCCTGTGCTTTACTGGGGGTCTTTGTGCCCCGGTTTCCACATCTATAGGAGGCGGGTGGAAGCATCACCTACCCCACAGAACCGCTGGGAGGATCAATGAGGTCATTCACAGGACATTTAATTACCACTTGGGGGCGACAGACTGTGTTCCATAAATGTCCACCATTATTATCTGATGCTTTTACTTCACAAGGAAAGAAGAAAGTAAAGAGGGAAAACAAGGGGCTCAGAGGAGTCTGTGTGCCTCAGCATGTGAGCAGGTGCACGAGTAAGAGTGGCTTAAACAAAACGGGGAATTTCTATTTTCTACAAGCTGTGGCCTGTTACGTGGAACGCTGTGCACTGAACCCACCATCTAAGGCCCCAGCTCCACGTCGTTGCTCCACCAGCCTCGTCCTCCTCAAGATCCAAGATGGCAACACACGCGTCCACTTCCATCCCGGGAAAAGGAGAGGATGGTGGGAGGTGTGGGATTAGGGATGGTGGTGGTGGTGGAGGAGGGGTAAGGGTGTCGGTCTTTAGAGGCAAACCGGAAGTAGTACCCGTAATTTCCTCTTTAATTTCATTGGCTACAACTTGGTCATGCGACCATACCTTGCTGCAAGGGAGGCTGGGAACTATAGTCTATCCTGGAAGAACTGGCATCTAGCTGAACCTTGAGGGTGCTACCGTTCCTGCACAAAGCACGTGAATGAACTTTGGGGACAGTCACTGTCCCAGAGGTCGGCCCAGAGGATGTTTCCAAGCCTCGAGAGCGCTTTCCTTTTATAACTAAATAATTCAAGATAAATGAGAGTAAATTTGAGAGAGTCAGTTCAGCTGGGTACAGTGATCCCCCAACAAGATTAGGACGCAAACCCAGATGATTTCAAACAAGCAAAATTACAGGTCCATGAGATCCATAAATAACTGGATGATACAGATTTAAAATTTCAAAACAAAAAGGCAACAGCAAGTTCCATAGAGAAGGGAGATGCAAACTGCTTTTTATTTAATAAAACATTTATACCATGGCAGCCAGGAGAGTCCACAAGGAATGCTTGATGATATTTTAAGTAGTTTTTGTGCTGCTTCACTTTCTTTAACAGTCATTACTTTTATTATTTGTCACAATGACAAGCCATTTAATGCATTTCATAAAATCCATGTGTCAACTGTCTTTTCTCTCAATGCCAATCTAAAGACATTGTTTCCTGGAACAGTCCTTCACTTCCATGATCTCTGACACCACCTGGTGAAGCTTCTTGTGGGGAAGACAGGATTCTGTGTCCAAATACTTACAGAGTTCTAATCATCAAGACATGAGACCCCTCTTCTCAACATGCACTAGACCCAAGCTCCATGCAGGGAAGCACCATTAGAAAGGAGTATTGGGATGCAGAACTAGTCTAACTCCTGTCTTGCTGAGACATTTAAAAATGAACATTCCCCGTATTTGTACACTCACAAGTCAATGCTCACTACTGTGGAAGGTCAAATCTCTTTTTGTGGGTGATTTATGGGCAAAATAACCTCTAACTTGCCTTTCATTTCTAGGAACAGTTGTCCACCTGAGTGTCAGATAAATGTGTCTCAACAATACAGTCCAGGAATGCAATAATGTATTTTCAGTACTCAGCTATCCACCTCATCTTTCTGAAAGAGCATTGACATTTATGCTGCAGACACCTGAATCTGTCTTTGAGAGACAGCTCCTGAAAGGGCTCCAGGAAGACTGATACACAGACACCTGTGCCCAAATGTGCCCTGGGATGATGATCTAGAAATTAAAAACACAGGGATACTTTTTTTTAAATTGGAGTATAGTTGCTTTACATTGTTGTGTCACTTTCTGCTGTAAAGTGAATCAGCTATATGTATACATATGTCTCCTCTTTGGATTTCTTTCCCATTTAGGTCACCACAGAGCACTGTGTAGAGTTCCCTGTGCTATACAGTAGGTTTGCATTAGTTACCTATTTTATACAGAATTGTGTATATACATCAATCTCCCAATTCATCCAATGCCCAACTTCCCCTTTGGTATCCATACATTTGTTCTCTTTGTGTCTCTCCTGCTTTGCAAGTAAGATCATCTTTACCATTTTCTAGATTCCACATATATGCATTAATATACAATATTTGGTTTTCTCTTTCTGACTTCACTCTGTATGCCAGTCTCTAGGTCCACCTCCATCTCTGCAAATGACACAATTCTGTACCTTTTTGTAGCTAATATTCCTTTGTATATATGAACCACATCTTTATCCATTCCTCCGTTAATGGATATTTAGGTGCTTCCATATCCTGGCTATTGTAAACAGTGTTACAAACACCTCAATGCATGTGTCTTTTCCAATTACTGTTTGTGTGTGTGTGTGTGTATTTATTCAGGAATGGAATTTCTGGGTCTATTTTTAGTTTTTTGAGAAACTTACAAACCTGGAGGCTCAGCAGTAAAGAATCTGCCTACAGTGCAGGGGACTATCTGCAATATAGGAGACATGGGTTTGATCCCTGGTTCTGGAAGATCATCTGAAGAAAGAAATGGCAACCCACTCTAGTATTCTTGCTTGGGACCTTCCATGGTCAGAGGAGCCTGGTAGGTACAGTCCATGAGGTCACAAAAGTCAGACACGACTTAACAACTAAACCACAGTGGCTGCACCGATTTATATTCCCACCAACAATGTACAAGGGTTCTCTTCTTCACATCCTTGCCGATATTTGTGTTCTTTTTGATGATAGCACTCTGAATGGTGTGAAGTGATATCTCTTTGTGGTTTTGACTTGCATTTCTCTGATGATTAGTGATGTTGAGCATCTTCTCATGTGCCTGTTGACCATCTGCATTTCCTCTTTGCTAAAATGTTTATTCATGTGTTCTGATGATTTTTAAATTGAGTTTTTTTCAGTGTTGAGTTGCATGAGTTGTTTATATATGTTGGATATCAATACCTCATCAGTCATATCATTTGCAAATATTTTCTCCCATTCAATAGATTATCTTTTTGTTTTGTCTATGGTTTCCTTTGCTGTGCAAAAGCTTCTAAGTTTAATTTAGGTCCCACTTACTTATTTTTGCTTTTATTTCTTTTAAGAGATGGATCAAAAGTACTGTGATTTATGACAAAGACTCTTCTATCTATGTTGTTTTCCAGTAGGAGTTTTAGAGTATTGGTTTTACATTTAGGACTTTTACTCATTTTGAGTTTATTTTTGTGTATGGTGTTATAGGATGTTCTAATTTCATTCTTGTACATGTAGCTGTCTGGTTTTCCCAGCACCACTTATTAAAGAGACTGTCTTCTCTCCATTGTATTTTCTTGCCTCCTTTGTCATAGATTAATTGACTATAAGTGCATGACTTTATTTCTGGGCTTTCTATCCTATTGTCTGGTTTTGTACCAGTACTGTGGTACATTACTATGTTGATTACTGTAGCTTTGTAATATAGTATAAAGTCAAGGAGCATGATTCTTTCAGCTCTGTTCTTTATTAAGATTGTTTTGGCCATTCTGGAGTCTTTTTTGTTTCCATATAAAATTTAAAATTATTTATTCAATTTCTATGAAAAATAGATTTTCTATGAAAATCTATAGACTGCCTTGGTTAAGTACCTTCTTTTTCCTCTATGTTTATACATATTTATTCTGTTCCTTCCCACTTCAGGGGCTAGCAAGAGTGGGAAGTCTACCCCTGGGATCATCTGAATGACAAGTGAGAAAGCAATGTTTCTGGAAGCCAGGGACAGCTGTTGCCTGGAGAAAGCATCTATGTATAGGGTCTGTGACCTTAGAATAAAACAGTGTCTGCCAGAGCCACAGACAAGCAGGACAGAAGCAGAATACCCCTGCTTTTCTCTCCTGCCACCCTCCAATCTCCTGCCACTGAACCCAACCTGAAGGTGAAGAAGTGCTTTGAGGCAGAGCTGGGACCAGTTTTTTCAGGTCAGGAAAGAGTGAAGGGTGGAATTCTTAAGACACAGAGAATACCTAGCTCAGAACCCTACCTTGTCCTTGAATAATAAATGCCCTCTTGACCTCTGGCATGTGAAATTGTGTTTCTGTTGCCTGAAACCAAGAGATCTGACAATTTAGTCTATTTCCATGACTGTCTCCCTATTGAGAAGACAATCTCAATCTCCTTATTGAGCTGTAATTTCTGAAGGGCCATACCTAGCCCAGGGCTTGGTATATAGTAAGTGCTCAGCAACATTTATTGAATGGCTGGTTGGACAATAACATTTGGATGGACAATCAAATCTAAGGCAGTGGCTATGACATCCTTATAGATTTGCAGGATGGTTGACAATACTTTACCTGGTTGCATCACCAGTCCTTAGGTGAAAAGAGCATCTTTTATCTCTATTGTTTGTTATAACAGAGTGAGGGAAGAGACTGGGGAAGCTGTCACAGAGCTTCTTTTATAGAGGCTACTGCTCAACAGTGTACTGGGCTTTTGGCATCATTCAATCAATATTTTGAAAGATGAAAGGGACATGAGTGACTGCTTCTATTCTAATAAGAAGTCATGTTCCATCTCCTACAGAATTATCACTCCAGCTATGACCTCCGAAGGGCAGTGGGTCACCCACATGGCTCCTAGTTTTCCTCGGGAACATCATGACACAGTGGCTTCTCATTTCATTGTCCCTCCAAGACAAGCGCTTGTTCCTCTCTGCAACACTTCAGTTTACTCCAGTGAAGTGCACTTGTGGAGCATCACTGTGGACAGAGCTCTTTCAGAATTGTTTCACACTTCCAGCTCCATGTCCCTTTTCATCAGTTTAACCAGTGCTGATTCCCCTACCTCAAGTGTCTGCTTCTGTGAGACCTCAGAGCATCTTGAGAGGCCAATTAAAATCTGGGAAGATATGAGATGTTGCATGTGTACTGATGTGGATGATGAATGGGTTCCAGGCACAGAGGGGGAAAAGCCCTTCAGACCAAATCAAGATCTCTGGTGTCCACTCCAACCAGACTGTGTTTGCATTTCAGAGGCATTTGGAGTAGGTGTTCCAGAACTGTTGGTCTGCTTTTCAAGTGCAGATGACAGTTCATGCTCTAGCTCTTCTTCCTTGGGACACATTAGGTCAAGTTTGTAGACATTAACCAAGCTGTGTGAACAGGCATTAACCAGGTTTCATCCTCTGTTACTAACCAGGTTGGGTGCTTGATTGTAAGACTCCAGACTCTAGCCCAGCTGCTCACAAGAAGATATTCAGGTGAGTTCCCAGACATTGGGTAAGCTTCATCTTCAGGTATTTGCCAGATTGGGTCAAGGATAACTAGTCCGACTTTGTTTCTAAGCATTATCCAACCTCAGCCTGCCAACATTTCTTGGGATTATTTCCCAATAACTAGTTGGGGTACCAATTCAGACATCCAGCTAATTCATTCCCTTATCATTAACCAGGCTAGATCTCTAGGTGTGAGCCAATCTCAGGCCCTGGACATCAGCCACCTACTTGGATGTAGTACAAACCTACCCCCTTGAAAATGGGCCGGCTGCTCCTAATGCTGCTGGGTTTCATGCCTGTGCTGCTGGAGAAGCACTGCCGGAGAGCTGGAAAAGGATAGACCAATCCATGCAGCTTCAGGGCAAAAGTTGGGAGAAACACCAAGAGCCCATGAATAGGTGGCCCGGATGCTCTGGAGAGTTTACAACTTTGTCACCAAGGGAGGATTGATCATTCTCAAGTTGAGTCTCAGCTGATCAAGGTGTCTGGAGATCCCAGCCTAATCCTCCCAGGCAATTTCCCTAACAGTGCTTGTGTTTGCTGGGAAAGACTCTGTAAGCTTAGATAGCCTGTGACCCAGTCTCACCCACCCCTGTGCAGGGTTAGCAATAACCTCTAACCCATACTCTGCTGCAGGAAGGATGCTTCTGCAGAGAAATAAACATGATTGAACCCCAGCAGATTTCAGTAGGAACCCTCCTGGCACATCCTGCTTTTGTGCATTAAGTGAGATAATTTGCACTCATCACAGAACCCAAAGCTGAGCTCAGCTCAGGACTGATTCCAAGAGCTGCCAAGGGCTAAGTATCTCCTCATAAAGACACGCGGTCAACCTGGCAAAGGCTCTAAAGCCACAAATCCTGGGGCCAAATCTCCCATCTTGCTTTCCTCTGGACTGTCAGCTGGCCCAGTCAGGGGGTTACTGGGAAAAACATGAATTCATAGAGGTTTTGCCTGGATGATTTTGGAAGGTATCATTCCAGGTTTCTTCATATGCAAGAGACAGAAAATTCAATTCAAGCCACATTAAAGAAGATAGGAGATTTATGACTTATCTAACTCAACAGAATGAACAGAATCAGGAAAACTTGGGCCCAGGGCCTCAAATGACAAATGAAGATCTAGTTTTCTCACTTGATTGGTGGCTTTATTTCTTCTGTCTTAGTTTTTATAATGGCAGGTCCTCCCTGAGGGTACCTCTGTATTAGTTTATTTAAGGACAGTCCCTTTATTAGTTTATGTAATGACAGCCCTGCATTAGTTTATATAATGGCAGTCTCTGTATCCATTTATGCAACAGTTCTTCCTATATCAGTTTATGTAACACCAACTCCTCTATTAGTTTTTATAATGGCAACCCCCTCCCCCACCCCCATCACTATTTCATGTAATGACAGCCTTGTAATGGGCCTCTCTCAGCAGGTTGCTCCATCTCCAGCTCACATCCCCCCAGGCTGAGATCCTGCAGGAAAGGGCCTTATTCTTATTGGACCCATATGAGTCACATGCACATTCTGAACCATTTAGGTGAGCCCCCAGGGGCTCAGGGCTCAGATTGGTCAGGTTAGGCAATGTGGATGGTTAACAGAGCAGGGTAGGAGCCTGGCTTCCACAGTGCAGGAGCTGAACACTGGCTCTTTTCATGTCCTCTCTTGTCTGCTTGAGCTCCTGGTAAATCAGGAGATCACAAGGAAGTTGAGGCCTCATTCTTATATCTTTACAAGGAAACAGTGCAACTTCTTGCTCTCCAGGCTTTCTGGACCCTGTGTGGGCAACAGACTCCAGAACAGAACCACTGGAACATGAGGACCCCACCCAGGGAGAAGCGTGGACCAAAGGGACTGGATGGGAATCAGAGCTCTGCCCCAGTCGGGACTGAGGGGTCTTGGGCAGCCCTGGTCCCTGGGTCCTAAGAATTCCCTTGAAGGAGACATGACTTTAATCAGAAGCTCATGTTTTGGACATTGTGTGAGTGATACACAGCTGATTCTTTGTTGACTGTTAACACAGGTTGGTGTTGTTCAGTGGCTTGCACTGCTGCACTGCTTTGGATCATTCATCCCACCTCTCACCATTCTTATAGCACAAATGGCCTTGTGAAGGGTCAGGGTATTACCAAGTCCACTCCAGGTGAGACCAGAGGCCCGGACCTGGCCAGAGTCATATCCTGTAAGGGAGTGAGTGTCAGACACCAGGTCACAGAAGAGTGTCTCAAGGGGTCTGAGCAGGAGGTCCCATGGAGCTTACATTTCACAGTGAAAACTCTTACCTAGTGAATTGGGTTTGTTATCAGCCCAAGGATCTTAAAATGTCTCTGATTGTGGGTGGTATGGCCAGGTTCCAAGTGTGGGCCCCTCTATTCCCCGTTGTTCTTTGATGAAAACGCAGCACCTGCTGGATTGAAGGACAAGATGACTCCTTATGGGCTGCAGATGAAGACCAACCCCCTGCAGGAGAACGTGGGATGTGTGGATGCAGGAGATTAGAGGACATGTGAGGATCCAGGATATGATGTGGGACGTAATGATCTGACTGACGGCATGGGACATGGTGATCCGGGATCGACATATACGGATCCATGAGGTAACATGTGACCCGTGGATTCAGGATATGACGGCAGATGTGGGATCCTGAAAGTGATGTGTGACTTGCAGATCTGACAGACAGTGTTGGACGTGATCGGGGAGGTGATGTGACACATATGTATCCAAGAAATAACGAGATCTGCAAGTTCAGGATATGACTCCTGGTGTGTGAATCCTGGAGATGATGTGTGCTGTGGAGATCAGACATGTGTGCTGTTGGTGCCAGACATGTGTCCAGGAAGTGACATGGGGCAGGTAGATCCGAGCAACAAGGTGTGGTGGGTAGAACACAAGCTGCACTGGCAGAGCCCACAGTGCCAGTGAACGTCCTGATCTCATGAGCCAACCCCCTGACCCCCGTCTGGAGTAAGATGGGGTATGTGCAAGGGCTTCAGGAACAGTGAGAAGTTGTCTGACTCACAGAAGGCAGGGACTGGTGCTGTGGATGAAGTATGGAGAACTGCCTTCTCTGCAGCCAGCTGACTGTAAATGTGGCTCAGAAGAGGGGCCACTGTGGAAGATACTGGCTTTTTAGGTCTTTGAGACATGAAGAGGGTTAATTCCAAGTCACACAGAGAGTTGGAGCAAGGGAGGGAGGAATGGAAGATATATGATACACAAAAGGAAGATGAAAAGCACACAGTGAAGTAATGTTGCTGTGAATCGGAGGAAAGTCAGGCAATTGTCTCTTGTTTCAAAAAATTGGAGGATGGACACAGCCCCTGTGAATCAGGAGCTTACAGCAGGAACACAGACTCAAGGATGAAATAAGAAGACAACAAAGGATGATTGAAAATGAGTTGGTGGTGCTCAAGAAAGAAGAGGAAGAAAAAAAATGAAAACACCACAAGAGGTGAAGTCATAATAACTACAGAAAAAGGATAAAGGATACTAAAAAACAGAGCAGCAGCAGGAAGATATCTTCAAAAGGCAGGCTGAATAAAAATAAAGACAACAAAGAGAAAATCTTTGAGATTTCTCTGGTGGTCCAGTGTTTAAGAGTCTGCCTTGCAATGCAGGGGGGACAAAGGTTCAGTCCCTGATCTTAGTGGGAACTAAGATCCCACATGCCTTGGAGCAACTAAGCTTGAGAGCTGCAACTCCTGAGCCAGTGCTTTCCAGAGCCTGCACGCCACAACTGGAGAGTATGTGTTCCATAATGAAAGATCCCACATGCTACAACTAAGATCTAACACAACCAAATAAATAAATAGAAAATCATTGATATAGAACCAAAAGGAAATACAGTGTATGCGTAGTCTCTGTCTCCAAAGAAGAGAAAAAAGAATGGAGAACCATCTGGGATATAATTTAAGAGACCTTTCCTGAAATCAAGGAAAGTTTGAGCCCACAGACTGAAAGGGTATAGTATATTCCAGATAAAATCAGTATGGATTTATTAACTCTGGAATATGTCCTAATTTTATGAGACCTCAAAGAGGAAGAAACACTCCTCTATGTTTCAGGCAATAATAATAACAGCAACAAATATCAAGTCATTTTCAGGGGAAAATTCAGACTTGCTCAGACTTTTCCAAACAAAATGAAGCATTGAAAATGCAACCATTATGTCTGGAGCGAAGTGAGTACAGGAGAAAGACAGAGAGAGAGAGAGAGAGAGAGAGAGGGAAGTGTAGAATTAATTCAAAGGAGGGCAGAGCCCAGATCATGTTGCAATTTTAAGTTACAATAAGAGATTTAGATTTTAATTTGAATGCATGAGAAGGATCTTGGAGATGCTGCTGCAGTGATCCAGGTGAGAGATGGTAGCGATGGGAAATAGGGTGATAGCAAGGGAGTTGGGGAGAAACGGATGAATTGAGGACAGAGTTTGGAAGTAGAGTCAATGGAATTTGGTGACACATTGTATATGGGTAGCAATAGAGCGAGCAGGGAAGCAGGAAGCATGAGAGTGAGCAGGGCTTTGGGCTGAACAACAGGGTTGTGGTGTGCCATTTCACTGAGATGCAGAGACTGAAGGAGGAACAGTTTTGAAGGTAGAGTCTGGTTTTGGACATGTTCAATTTGAGATGTCAGGAATGACATCAAAATAATTAAGCACTGATATTCTCATAGGAACCTGATAATAAGAAGGGGTACATTTCCATTCAGGAAAGATATCTTTCAGTGTGCACAATGGGGGTATTCCAGGACTGGAGTTTCCTACTCAAAATCATGGTGCTATGTTGAAGCGGCACTATATTATACGAGTGGGAAACTCAGGAAAGAGATCATGACTGAAGTATGAGAAATGTAAGGGTCATTTGTGTATAGATGATCCCTGCCCAAAGCTGGACATTTCTAAGGATGTGGAAAGGAAAATTAAAGGATCCTCAGACTATGCTCTTGGGGGCACATTAACACTGAGAAACCAAGAGAGGAATAGGAGTGAATGAAGACTGAGGCTGAGGCTTGAAAAGAAAAGTAATTATGAGTTATCCTGGAAGCCAGGCAAGTCAAATGTTCAGGAGGGAGAGTGGTCAGCTGAGTTGGACTCAGTTAAGAGCCGTAGGATGAAGACAGAAGGAAACCATTGATTTGGCCACATGGAGATCTCTTGTAACTTTGACAGGAATAATTTTAGTAGTGGAGTGGGATTTCAGCACTTGGTTGAAGAAGGTAAAAGGAAATCAGGAAGCAAGGAAGCAGAGGCAATCCCTATAGACAATTTGATGAAGAAGGAGAGATAAGAAGAAGTGTGACAGCTGGAGAGAGATGAACAATCAGAGTTATTGTTTTTTAAGATGGCTGATATTGAGGTATATGTGGATCCTGGAAGTATATGTCTCATGTAGGAGAAGCTGATGGTGCAACTGATAGAGGAGAGAGTTACCAGAGGAGGGCTTTTGAGGAGGCAGGAGGGGGTGAGATCCAGGGCATAAGTGAGGCGTAAGTGAGGAGTGACACATCACATCTGATGTGTCACCTTCCCCATGGAAAGGTGATGTTGCACCAAGAGACATGGCAGAGGCTGTGACTACAAACAGCGGTAAGTTGGAGATTTGATGGTGAGCAGGTGAAGAAACCATGGTTTTCCCTGTGAACTGTGAGGCCAGGCCATGGGCTGAGAATGGAACAAGAGAAGGCATGTGGGAGGCCCGAAGGGAGAACAGAGAGTGGGAAAGCATTGTTTTTAAAACTGGAAATGGAAAATACTGGAAGCATTGTGGTTCCCAATTTCAGGGAGGTGAGATCTGAAGACTTGAATTTCCAGTGTGAGAGGTCAGCAGGTGTGCGCTTTCACAGGCACACTCAGCTCCAGGGCAGGTGCAGGTAAACAAAGAGTTGGGTTTAAGTTGATTTGTTTTCACTCAGCGAGTGCAATGGAAAGAGGGGGGCAAAGGAATTGATGGTGTTTGATGAGCACTGAATCTAAGACGAGCTGGGAGAGATGGGGTACAAGGGAGAAAGGGGCTGTGAGAAACTGATGTTTTCACAGGGACACTGGCAAGGCAGTTCTGGACTGAGAGCTCCATCATGGGAAGTGAACGCTCAGAAAGCAGAATAATTGCAAACAAGATGTCAGAGGTGGAGTGATTATTCAAGATGCAAGATCACGGGAGGTAGGGGCAGGGTAAAGGTCATTGGAGGGGGTGATGTTAAGGAATGGAGACCAAGGAATGGAAAGAATAATTCATGTTTGGCTTGTAATATGTTCAAAAACAGGCAAAATCCATGTGCTGTGTTCCAACAAAATAGTGAGTATGGGGAAGGAGGGAAGGACAAAATTAAGAATATAAAAAACAAAAAAATGAAGGAAATCAAGACAAAATTATATGAATTGCAGTGCATTATTACAGATACTCTCCCCTCCCCAGCACCCAATTTCTGTATTTAACATCTTTCTACACACCCCTGTACAGATATATAACTGGGGGACCTCTTGGATTTTTTTCTTAATATTTATTTTTCATTCTTTATAATTAAGTCTTTAGTCATATTTTAATTAATAGTATGAATGGGGGCTTGTTAAGTTTTAAGCTAGTTTTTTCACTCTCCTCTTTCACTTTCATCAAGAGCTCTTGAGGTTTTCTTTGCTTTCTGCCATAAGGGTGGTGTCATCTGCTTATCCAAGGTTATTGATATTTCTCCTGGCAATCTTGATTCCAGCTTGTGCTTCATCCAGTCCAGCATTTTGCATGATGTACTCTGCAAAGAAATTAAATAAGCAAGGTGATTTACTCCTTTTGGGCTTCCCTGGTGGTTCACCTGGTAAAGAATCCACCTGCAATGTAGGAGACCCTGGTTCAATTCCTGGGTCAGAAAGATCCCCTGGAAAAGGGATAGGCTATCCACTCCAGTTTTCTTGGGCTTTCCTGGTGGCTCATCTGGTAAAGAATCTGCCTGCAATGAGGGAGACATAGGTTCGATCTCTTGGTTGGGAAGATTCCCTGTAGAAGGGAAAAGCTACCCACTCCAGTATTCTGGCCTGGAGAATTCCATGGACTGTGTAGTCCATAGGGTTGCAAAGAGTCAAACACACCTTTCACTTTCCCAATTTGGAACCAGTCCATTGTTCCAAGTCCTGTTCTAACTATTGCTTCTTGACCTGCATACAGATTTCTCAGGAGGCAGGTAAGGTGGGCTGGTACCCCCATCTCTTTAAGAATGTTCCACAGTTTGTTGTGATCCACACAGTCAAAGGCTTTGGTGTAGTCAATGAAGCAGAAGTAGATGTTTTTCTGGAATTCTCTTGCTTTTTCTATGATCCAGTGGACATTGGCAATTTGCTCTCTATTTCCTCTGCCTTTTCTAAATCTAGCTTGATCATCTGGAAGTTCTCGGTTCACATACTTTTGAAGCCTGGCTTGGAGAATTTTGAGCATTACTTTGCTAACATGTGAAATGAGTGCAATTGTGCGGTAATTTGAACATTCTTTGGCAATGCCTTTCTTTGGGATTGGAATGAAAACTGAACTTTTCCAGTCCTGTGGCCACTGCTGAGTTTTCCAAATTTGCTGGCACATTGAGTGCAGCACTTTCACAGCATTATCTTTTAGGATTTGAAATAGCCCAGCTGGAATTCCATCACCTCCACTAGCTTTGTTCATTGTGATACTGCCTAAGGCCCACTTGACTTCGCCTTCCAGGATATCTGGTTCTAGGTGAGTGATCAAACCATCATGGTTATCTGGGTTATCAAGATCTTTTTTATATAGTTCTTTTGTGTATTCTTGCCACCTCTTCTTAATATCTTCTGCTTCTGTTGGGTCCATACTATTTCTGTCCCTTACTGTGCCCACTGTTGCATGAAGTGTTCCCTTGGTGTCTCTAATTTTCTTAAGTGGCAAACCACTTCAGTGTTCCTGCCTTGAGAACCCCATGAACAGTATGGGGTTATTAGAGAATTTATTTAATAAATCAATTTATAATCCTGCCAGGTGGCTCACCCAATCATGGGATAAAGGTTGAAGGTCATTCTGTTTTCACCCTTACTTGTGTGTCTGTCATTGAACCTAAAATTTCATCTGGAGATAAAGTCAGTGATGTAAGCTACAGATCCTTTGTGAAGGGGGGCAAGCCTAAGGGTCCACTCTGGCTCCCGTAAGTCAGGGAGATGCCCCTCCCTTTCTTCTCCCCTGAGATGCCCCGAGAGGACTCCTGATCTCTTCCCTCTTTGTCTGCACTCAGGAGGACCACAGGAGCCTGGTTCCTCTTCCTTGGAGCCTGGAGGTGAGGCTGGAGCCCTGGGCTCGCTCCCTGCCCACTCCAGCAGGCACCAATCCCTGCTGACCACTGCGATGATGTGCATAAAGCACTGTTTGCTCTTGGCCTCCTCGGTGGCTGGAGGTGACCTCAGAGCCAGCCTAGACAAACATTCACAATAGTGGTCTAGAGTGCCCTTCTCTGGAATCCAGTGTCTTAGTGTTACTGAGTCAAAGCTCACTCTGCTCGCCACATGACAGGCCAACAAATCTGAGACAAGGTGTTGAGGCAAGGAATATGACTTTATTTGGAAAGCAGGCAGACCAGGAAGATGACAAACTAGTACCTGAAAATAATTATTTAATAGGGTCTGGGTGCCAGTTTCATTTGTAGAACATGGGGCCAGGTTGTGGGGGGTGGGGAGTGGGTGGAAAGGTGAAGAAGTAAAATAAAAATGCCATTAATCTTCAATTACTCCCGGAATGGCCAGCCTCAGGGAGGGGATGTGTTAATTTCTTCCTTCCTGTGGCCATCCACAGATGGACAGGGTCCTGAACAAAGGCATTTTGGTTTAACCTTCAAGCAGAGGTGCAGGGTTCCCTGAGGCAGGCCATTACATGTAGACAGTATCCTTTTACCGAACAAAAGCAACAGGAAGCAAAGATTAAAGTAAAAGAAGTAGAGCCACCGTGGAGTCAAAATTGGCTCTTCCTTGTAACACAAGAGCCCTGGAGTCACCACTTCCTGCGAGAACTGGAGGCTTTCTATGCTCACAACACAAGGATTTGAAATGTACAGCCCCACTCAGTGGTGCAGAATGTGATTGTCTTCCTTTCTCTGTAACTGAATTGCATTAGTCTCTAAAGCTCCATTTCCCCCTTTAATTTGATCATGATTTTTACCTTTATCAGGTTTCTCCAAGGTAACCCAGTCCCTCGGGTTTAAAACAATCATGTTGGTGTAAATGACCAATCAGGATTAAGGTTTACCTTCAAACTCCAGATCTGGCTGTTCTCTCTGTTCTGCCCTGCTTTTCTTGGTATAAAAGCGGGGGTGGGAGTTGGGGAGACCGGGGTGTGTGGGATGGGAAATTTCTCTCTGTGGCCACCCAATAAAGCACAGGACCTTCATTTAAATTTGAATTCTAGACAACAGTTTTCAAATTATAAATACATCCTAAAAATTCTTATACTAGACAATACATATATTATTTGCCTATACTGCAGAATTGTCTGCATATTTTTTACTTGCTAAATCCGGGAGCCCTAACTCTCCGTCGCGATGTTTCTCCCAAACCTTTTGGCTATGTGGGGTCATCTCTAGCCACCTTGAATCTAGAAATCAAAGCCGGGTGTCCCCTCACGACCCTGTCTACATGGTGAGCCCGCGTCACCTGCCTGCTAGGAGGAAGATCACAGGGGCAGGAGGAGCACCAAGGACAGCCGACGCTGGTTGGTGTGTCAGGATGAAGGAGGAAACATACAGAACAGGCTCCATCTTGAAAGCAGGACTCCGTCTTGGGCCGGACTATGCCCAGTATCTATGGAAATGACATACCAGCTGGAAAACCAGACCCCCCCCTCCCCCGCCCCCGATGGAAGAGCCCTAGGGCTTGTACCTAGACTCTCCGTGGCCTAAAAGAATACCCTAATTATCTGCATAACCAAATAGAATAATAAATTCTACTGTGCTTATTGGGGTATGACCACAGGCCTATTGATAATTGTCCACTGTTAACTACCTAAGCTTAAGGCATATGTATCAAAGGGTTATCTTGCATTGTATCTTTCTTTTCCTTTGTTCAGACTAGTTTCAGGGAATCTGGGGAGGTGGGTTTGGGCACGTACACTTAGGGTATATAAGGTTTTCACAAAAACTGATCAGGGTCCTTGGCTGAGAGGAGACTCTGCCTTGGGTCCGCCAGTGTAATAAACCGCACTCTGCTATCTGCATTGTCCTTCTGAATGAGTTTGTTTCCTGGAATGTGTGGCTATAACAATGACATGGATCCCCCTGCTCAGGGTTCTGTCCAACACTCTTAGATGGCACTCTTTGTGGCTGTGTCCACCTCCTCTGGGGACCATGTCCATCCTGGGCTCAGCGAGGGTCTGGCTCATCTCTGCACGTGTGGGTGGTGGGCGTGGAGGTTGGTGGGCCTCTCCCCAGAGCAGCGCAGCACCGTGGCCTGGTGTGGGCAGGTGGCTTTGAGAGAGGTGGTGGGTGAACACCCCATGCCTAAGACAACACAGATCTTCCGGAAGACCATACTGCCTACTCCCCTGCAGGTTTCTGAGGAGCATGGCAGGGGAGCAGTTCCAAGCCCGGGGGGCTAGTGGGAGAGGGGAACGAGGGGCAAGATCAAGGGGTCCACGGGGAGTTGAGATGAGTCCTCACAAGAGGGTAGTGTGAAGTGTCACTGCAGGTCAGGAACCACCGCTGTCCACCCCCACCATGCTTGGTGGCTACAGTTTGTCATTTAAGCTCAGGGGCAAGTTCTGAGCTTTTTTTTTTTTTTTTTTTTAAAGATACAGTGACTTTATTTCCATCCTCTTACAGTCTCCATCTGGTAAATATCCTCATGTCTATAAACACAAAAATATTTCAAGAAAGCATGTTATAAGATAGTTTATATAAGCAAAAGTTTCATAGAATTTTATCAACCTTAGTTCATGTCCCCCAAAATCCAAAAATTTAAACCTAACTTTAGATTCATTTTGATATATGGCAAAACCATACAATATTGTAAAGTTAAAAAATAAAATAAAATTAAAAAAAGAAAAAATATAAATAAAACCACACACACAAAAATAAAGTTTAAGAAATAACCAATAGCTTTATTTAGCATATGTTACACCTTAACAGTTAAAATACCTCACTTTATTTAAATATTTCATCCACAGCACTGTATACAATTTCTAAAAATATTAGGAAAGTATTTTGCAGTTGTGTCTTTTTTTTTTTTTTTAGTTTCTTTAAAATGTGGATCATCTTTAAAGTGTTTATTGAATTTTTTTCAATATTGCTTCTGTTTTATGTTTTGGTCTTTTTGGCCTCAAGGCAGGTGGGATCTTAACCAGCGGATCACCAAGAAAGTCCCTGTAGTTGTGTCTTTATTGCAGAGATTCACTTTATTTAAGAAAATACTTGTCTGCAGTCTTGTCTGGAAACATCAGGAGCTATCTGATGTGAAGAAAAGTTAGAGAGACAGAAATTACCATATGGAGTCATTATCAGCTGCAGTGACTTGGACAAAAGAATCCAGTATCACAGTCCTCCCGGCCCCAAGGTGGACAGTCTTGGAGTTGCTCCTCATTCTGGGGTCAACCTTGCTTGGCAGGCTCCTGGGGAAGGCTGACCTCCAGGAAAAGTCAGGAGGAGAGCCAGCTTAGTGGAAGGCAAGGCAGGGCTACTAGAAGTGCTAGAAGCCAGACCTGGCCAATTTTGTGGGTCCATCATCAAAGTCTTTTTCTTTTAAAAAATATTTATTTATTTTGAGCTGTGTTGGGTCTTAGCTGTGGCATGCAGGATCTTTGTTTCAGTATGCGGGATCTTTCATTCAGGCTCACCTGGGCTCAGTAGTTGTTGCATGGGGCTTAAGTTGCTCCCCTGCATGTGGGATCTTAGTTCCCCAACCAGGGATCAAATCTGAGTCTTCTGCTTTGAAAAGTGGATTCTTAATTACTGGATCATGGGGGAAGCTCCTGTCATCAAAGTCTTGTTCTTGATGCCCCTTCATCATCTCTGATGTAGATTTCAACAGCTGACTTTGAAACTCCAAAGCTGAGGGCTATTCGCTGGGGACCCAGCTGAGTGAGGTGATCAGGTCTGAAGGAATCACCAGGTCTCATGGCTCCTTCATTTGTTCCACATGTTGACTGAGTGTCTGGTGTGGGCTGACCCAGTGCAAGGGACCCCCACAGGTATTTGCACAACTATATTCTAGCAACATTGTTCACCACAGCCTAAAGAGGAAAGCAACCTATGTCCATTGATGGATGAATGGATACGCAATTCATCCATGGTGGAATATTATTCAGCCTTAAAAAGGAAGAGAATTCTTTCAGATGCTACAGTATAAATGAAGTTTGAGGGCATTATGCTCAGTGAAATAGGCCAGTTGCTTACTGTACGGTTCTGCTTATGTGGAGGTCCCTTGAGTGGTCAAGTCTGCAGAGACAGAAAGTAGGATGGTGGATGTCGGGGACTGGGGGAGGGAGAATAGGGAGTCAGTGTTTAATGGGGACAGAATTGCAGTTTTGAAAGATGCAAAAGTTCTGGAGAGGGGTGGTGATGGTCACACACAGTGGGAATGTTCTTAATGCTACTGAACTGTACAGTCAAGAACAGTTGAGATGGTAAATGTTATGTATATTCTACTGCAATTAAACAAAAGAAAACAAAAACTGGTATGATCATTATGTTTATGGTAATATCACCTTGTCTCCCCAAGCAGGTGGGCATGTGCGTGCATGCTCTGTTGCTCAGCTGCTCAGCTGTGTCCAGCTCTTTGTGACCCCACAGACTGTAGCCTGTCAGGCTCCTCTGTCCATGGGATTTTCCAGGCAAGAATACTGGAGTGGGTTGCTATTTCTTACTCCAGCAGGTGTGCACAGGGCTTCGCATTTTATTTCCCCTATAATTTTGTCTATTTTCAAGCCTTCAACGATGAGTCATTGTATAAGGAAATAAATTGTTGGCAATATTTTGTGAGGTCATTTGGGAACCTCCTCTGTCTTGGTTTAAAAGTTTTGTGCTTAAGAGTTTGTGAAAGTCAGATGGGTCAGCTTGGGCAACAGCTTAAGGCTCTCTTCCTAAATATAGCAGCTGGAAGAAAAAAGCAAAATCAGTGAGAAGATTCTGTGGTCACCTCAAGTGCCACAGTTTCCAGCATTCCTTGAATACTGGTGTCTTCGGCCAGTAGGGATGAGAGAAGGCAGAGTGGGAGGGGTTGAAGTTCCAGATCCCACTCCCCAGAACCCAGGTTTCCCTGTCCCAGCCCTTATCCTCAGCAAAAGGCTAATACTCTGCCACAAATGCACCCTCCATCCTTTAAAGCAAAATCAAGCTGTGATGTTGCCTCTGTTCCTTGTTGATGTGGCAAGAGATATGTTTATTTCACACTAGAAAGTGACATTTGTTAAGGGACACCAAGCTGTACAATCCTTCCCCAACCCATGACCCATACAGCTTTCTGTGAGGCAATTTGAAAATGCACAACTGGTCATACACCTTACACACACGTGCACACACACAGCACATGCTCACTTAATTTTCTCCAGTAAAATTAGCATTCAAACCATGGCAATTTAGAGATGGGAAGGGGCCACTCTTTACATTTATGCCAAGTCCACAGATGCCCACCAGGACTGTCCTGGGCACAGTTGGGTGTATATCCTTCCACCAAGAGGATTCATCATGGTCTGGTTTCTTCCTTTTTCTCAGAAGATCTTTTCACCTCTGTCCTCTTCATCTGCATCCCAGCCACACTGGTCTTCTCTCACCTCAGGACCTTTGCACATCCTCTTCTGTAACCTGAGGTACCCTGTCTGTCCTGGCTCATTTCTGCAGATCTTTTGGATCTCAGCTTGCATTGTTGCTGCTCCTCCATCTCCATCCCACATTTCATACTATCTTGAGGGACCTGCCTTATTTTCTTCCTAGCGCATATCAGAGTTGGTAATTACATATTTGTTTCTGTGACTATTTGTTAAATGTAGGCCTTCTCCTCCAGACTGTAAGCTCCATGCAGACAAGACACAAGTGATCATTTTTACCTTAGTGGTCTGGCATGTGCTGCTACTGGATACTTGCTGAATGTTTGAATGACTCTGTTTCAACACCTTTATTTTATAGGTAGAGAAGGGAAGACCCAGAGAGAAGGGGATTAAGCCCCTCCAGCCTGATCAGCATCATATCCTAAGGTCCAGAAGTCTTTCTCCTTTGACCCATAGCCCCCGATCAAGGTTAGATTCTCCCTGCCTAAGCGTGGATCCCTTAAATACTGAGTGAGAATCTGTACGCCTTCCCTGGAGAGCACTAAACCTCCCGGCTGTTGCCTTGCAGAGAGCAGGGTGGCAGCCCCCAAGCATGGCCCTCTGCCTTCTACCCAGGGTTTGTGTAGGGGGTTAAGAAACATGTCCCTCTTCTCCAGGATGTGCCAGGAGATGGTAGACCCTCACTGAGGCCCCTTCTCTGGTGACAGGATTTTTGCTCATTTCCAGCCCGGAGTACTGGAGTGATGATGACAAGGCATATTTTGGTTTCCCCGAGAACTGACTTTAATGGCATCACCAAGCCCTGATTCAGCGCCTTCAATCCCTGTGAAAGAACCTAACCTCCAGGACATCCCATCAAACAAGCTCAAAATAGCAAGAGGGGTTAATGAGCCCATGAATTAGAATTTATCTTGGTGAAATGAAAGGCAAAATGATGGCAGAGTTGAAAAAGGCCATTAGAGGGAACATGAAGAGAAGAAAACAAAATCAGCTCCGCCTCCCCTGCTAAATTCCCTGAAGCATCCCTGATGCACTGCCCTCAGGATGTCCCAATGGGGCCCAGCAGGCGCCCCAACAATTTCTCAGTGGGCGGCAGCAACAATGACTCATTTTGGGAGAGAAGTGAGTTCTCTCTCCATCCACCACATTGAATCTGTCAGTTTAAAAGAGTGAACATTTCTTCTTGCTATTTGCTAGTTTTTAGCTGATTCTTCTCTCTCTCTCTCTCTTTTTTAGGTAGCTGTACAAGCTCACCCATTTCAGTAACAAGTGATAGAATTCTAACTCAAACTTTCTTAAGTGAAACATAAAACCTATAAATATGAGATGAATTTCTCGTGGACCGCAGGAGTGTCTGGGTTTCCTGTCCTCTCGCTCATCTCTGCTTCCCTCCTCTGATCATTGATTTTCCTGTGGGTGGCAGGAGCCAGGGTAAGGAGATGTTTAATTTCAGCTTTGCCCAAGACGGCAAAGCCCGCCCACTGCTGCTTGCTGTTGCCGCCTGCCGAAGTGTTGGCTGACTCAGGCCTCCAAGGAGACTGAGATGATTTCATGCTGGCAAAGCTGCCTCTGTTTATAAATCCTTCACAGTCTCCCAATGACCTGGCAGGGGAACAAACCTTCTATGGTGCTGTGAAGTCCTGCATGGATAGGACTCTGTGTTGAGACACAAACTGGATCCAATCTTCCACCCCTGGGCCCTCACCTTGGCTTACTGTAACCCTCTTAAAATCCCTTGATTTGCAAGTTAGTGTGCTGGGACAGGTCAGAGCACTCTAGCTATTGGGAATGGGGTGTTAAAGTGAGTTTTGAAAACCTGATGACCCTGGAGAGGGCTCTCACTTGTATGGTATGTGCATGCATGCTAAGTCACTTAGGTTGTGTCTGACTCTTTGCGATCCCATGGGCTGTAGCCTGCCAGGCTCCACGGTCCATGGGATTCTCCAGGAAGAATACTAGAGTGGGTAGCCATTTCCTCCTCCAAGGGATCTTTCTGACCCAGGAATTGAACCCAGGTCTCCTGCAGCTCCTGCATTGCAGGCGAATTCTTTCCCTTTGAGCCACCAGGGAAGCCCCATTCCCCCAACTTATACAGTATTTGTTTATAAATACTGGACAGCAGTTCTGATCATCCATCTCCCAGCATACCCAGAGACTTCTACTTGCACATGGTCCAGACTCAGTGATTATGGAGTGGCTGCAGCCATTCCCTCCATGGGCTCCATAATGCCTCATCCACTTAGGGTAACACCCACACTGTGTCCTATGGCCTGTGGGGCCCTACATGGCCTGGCCCCTCCTTGCCTTCATTATTCAGTGCCCATTTCCCCCTGTTAATTCTGCTTCAGCCTCTCTGACCTTCCTGCTGTTCTTTGAACACTCTGGGCTCACTCCTATCTTAGGGCCTTTGCACTTGCTCTTCCACCTGTATGAAAACTATTCCCACACGCTTTATCTTTTTGGTCTTCAGTCTAGTATTGCCTCCTCAAGAGGCCTCCCCTAATGTAGTCTTTTCACACCAAGTCACTCTCACGTCACCCTCTTTGATTTTCTTCATTGTACTTGTCACTGTCTGAAATTATTTGCCTGTCTATTTGGAATGTAATTTCTGAGCCCACTGATTGGGGAACCTGCTCTGAATCCCAGCATCACAGCTTCCTGTGTGAACTTGGGAGAGTGAATTGGCCTCTCTGTATCTTGGTTTTTCATTTACCAATTAGGGTTAATGAGAGCACCTACCACAGTTGTTATGAAGTCAAGTAACACAGGCAAAATTTTTATAATAGTGTCCGGTTCATAATAACTCATAATCATATGAGTGACGGCTTGAGTGCTATGTAAGCCTTTACTCATATGGTTGCTGCATCTGCTGTCCCCCTGCCCTGCTCCCATTGCCATTGTCAGCATCCCCATCTTCATCATCTTCACCATCATCACCATTGACGTCCCCTTCATTACCATCACCACCACCATCACCAACATAGTTATTCCATCACAAGAATATAAACTCAATTGAATATAAACTGAATTGCTTGTTCATTCTTCCCAGGGTCTAGAACAGTGCTTGGCATGCAGTAGGCATGTAAGAATTTATTGAATGAATGTGGAGTGATTGAAAGAATACATGTGCAAATACTCCTGTTGACATTGAATTCTGCTGCAAAGCTGACGTTACGTGGAATAGACTGCTGATTGCTGGAGTGTGGAAGAACAGGGTCAAAAATGAAAACTACCCTCCCAACCGCTCAGGATGCTCTTCTAGCCTTGCCTGACTCCCAGCACCTCTGAATCACAGGGGCTCCATGCTGCCTCATTGATTAAATGTCCAGGCCCATTCAATGATGGATTTTGCATCAATTCCATCCCGCCCCTGGGAGCAGGCCTGGGCAGGAAAGCTCTCTAAATAAAGACATTTAATGATAGGTTTGTGACCCTGTGTGAAGGGAGGCAGGGTAGGGAACTCCTTTTTCATTAGCTGAGGCCAGAAGAAGCCAGGAGGAGGAAAGAGGACTGGAGCCTATACTGTTCTCTGAGTCAGAGGAGCCTGGTTCACAAAGCTGCCTGTGAGTCGTCTGGGCATAGGGTATTAGAGTGACTTGTAGTGAGGTGTCCTGAGGCTGATACAAAGGAGATGGGGAACTCCTACTTGACTTTGCAGCCTGTTTGCCTGGAGGCTGCAAGGGAGAAAGGGATGGAGCAGCTTTGGGGAAGCCATCTGAGAGTGCCTGGCAAAGGGAGGGAATTCAGATGCTTGTTCATAAAATTCAGCTCAATGGGTTGCAATAAGAATTCAGGTTCTGTAACACTAGCTGTATTCTACTAATCCAGAAAAAAGAAAATAAGAGAAATACGTTTCATTCATGTGTGCTATCAAATTGCATCATTTATAAAATGCTCTTTTTTCCCCCTAGATACTTGAATTGCTAATACTCTTGCACAATTTATAGACCAACACCTGAGGTAGTTTTTCCCTCAGGCTTCTCTTCTGTGTATTACAGAAATCTAAAGCCCTCTCCAAGACTCCATATATCCCCTTGGGAAATGGTCTCCTTTGACACCAAGCTGCCTCCACTGCACGTAATTCCTCATCCCATATTCCCTGTGTCTATTCTGTTCATAAATGCCCAGAGCTGGGACTCAGCCTTCATCCTTATTTTCCATGAAAGAAAGATAGGAAGGAAGGGAGTGAGGAAGGAAAGAGGGGTTTGCACAGATCACTCAGCATGTTCTGATGACTGCAGGACCCCTGGCCCAGCCCTTCCTCCTTCTGGATGCTCCTCCCATCTCCTGGCTGATGGTCAATTTGCAAAGTTATCAGAAAAGACTCCACTTAAAGTTTAATTAATTAACCTACAGGATATTTTCTTCTTTCTGGTCCATATCCCTTTCTCCATTACATCAACACTGGTCTTACAGCTTTTTAGGGAAAAGTTGATGCTGTGGAATGATTGAGTCACAAATCTGGTTTTGACTTTGGAAGACTCACAGCATAGACTTGGAGGGCTATTGGGTTCACTTTTGTCATCTCCAAATAAGGCAACAGTGGCCAGTCTAGACAGTGGTAAGACGAGGTTTGGACAGGAAGCAAGAGAGGAGGGCCTGGAACTGACCCTGTGTTTGTTGAATGAAGTGGGAGGATCTGAGACTACAAGGGGACCTTGCTGTCCTTCCAGGTGAAGCTTTGGAGGCAGGAAGTCTCCTGAGTTCTCTGCCTGCAGAGGGGGCTATGTCAATGACGATAGCTGCACAGGATCCCCCACATTCCCAGAGTGTCAGAGAAAATTACTTCTGTGGCACCAAGGGGGTCTTGGCTGGGTGGGGAGATAGAGACCAACAGGGGCACCACAGTCAAGATGGTGAGTCTGAAGCAGTTACCACATGGACCACAGTGAGAACCAAGGAGAACATGGGACAGCATGGCCTCAGTCATCGTGACCCCATGAAACTGGGCACACAACATCAGGTTCCAGACCCCACACCCACCCTCCATTGCCTGGGCCCCAGGAAGACCCTCCCCTCCAACAACTTGAAGATAGAGTTGAGGAGGGAGACTCTGAGCTGGTCACTCTCCATTCGCTGGCCTCTCAGCTCTGCTCTCTTATGGACTGTAACCCTCAGATGCCATTAACAGCCTCCTCCATTGAGTCTGGCCTAAAGGGCGGCCCAAGGGGGAGGCTGAGAGGCAGGAGGAGGGGGAAGCAGAGTAACTTCTCCCTCATCCCTCCCTGCCAAGTCTGTGGTTCTGGCAGTCCTTCAGGGCCACTGCCCTCCCCGGGTTCTGTGACAATCTCTCCTCCCAGGCCAAAGGGAAAGGGTAACTGCCTGCCCTGGCTAGTCCCTGGTGTGTCAACATCCCTGGTGATTTCCTTGTGCTCTGCCTACAGCTCTGAGAACAAACTCTTTATGAGACCACCCTGTGAACCCCCTGAGCTGGATCCTCTTCCGTCAGGACTCTGAAAGTCTGAACTGGCTGAGATGCACTCATTGACCAACGTAGCATTTCTCACCCGATGGGGAAATGGAGGCTCAGTCAGGGACCATGGGGAGACTCCCAGGCACACAGAGCTCCCTTGGTGCACCCCTGAATATGCAGTCTGGGGTCACATCTGCTCCAGTTCCCAAGGCCTCCTTTGCACCCAAAGCTATCCTCCTCCTAGAAGTGGCTTCAGAGCTGCCTGAATCTGCAAACTCAGAATTCCCAGGGACACACTGTGACTGACAGACACTCACAATGAAAACTTGCAGAGCTCCTGTAAAGCTGAGTCGATGTGAAGGATCTTCAGGAACAGAGCAGTCCTGGCCCGGGCTGTCTGCCCTGCTTGGACATTCCCTAGAGTTGGAGGCTGTGAACACCACTAGCACTGTGGAAAGTAGTGGACATGGGGACTCCAGGAGTCTTTCTAGCCAAGTATTTAGAGCAGAGCTTTAGGGAATAGGGAATAAAACTCCGTATTAAAGTCTCTTGGACTTCCCCGGCAGTCCAGTGGTTAAGACTTCATCTTCCAATGGCAGGAGCTGTGGGTTCAAACCCTGGTTGGGGAGCTAAAATGCCACATGCCTTGCAGCCAAAAACCCAAAGCATAAAGCAAAAGCAATATTGTAACAAATTCAATAAAGACTAAAGAAATGGCCCACATAAAAAAATCTTTAAAAAATAATTTAAAAAATTGTTTCCTTTGTACAAAATAAAGTTTTTTATTCCCTTGCCAAGTCATTTCTAATATAACTAGTCTGCAACCCACAGCTGAGAATCAAGTCCCTGATTCATGGAAGGGTCCCCAACCTGGATGGCTGCTGAGTCTCCCCTTCTTTGGACAGAGGGGCTGGCTTTGCAGAGCTCCCAGCAAGAGGCATTTATCACTCAGGTCATTAGGAGGAAGCGGTGTCCTTGGGTAATATTTATATGGTAAACATCCTGGGAATTTATAAGTGGCAAAGACAGCTATCATCACAGTAATTTTCCTCACGCCATCATAATAGCTTGAAGCGTTAAATAGCCTTGTAAAAGTCACAGCTCTCCTTAGGAAGGACAGTGTCCTTACTGAAGAATGCTTTAGAGTCAGAGCATACATGATCTACTGAGGAAGGCAGCCTGGGCTTCCTTTCTGTTGTAAATTACTTGGCCTGACAGCATGTCCAAGTATTGAATTATTAAGTAGAGAGATGTTGGCCCTGTTTAATATAGTTCCTGTAAACCAGGTGTTGGAGAAAAGGTCACAAAGGAAATTCTCATATAAAGATGCAGGGAAACCTAGGACCAAGATCCAAATGGCCAAATGCTGCAGAAAAATCAGTCCCTGCTGATGAAAGATAGGAAACAGGGCAGAGTGGAGAATATGATTGCCCTGACTTACTAGAGGAGCTTTCCTCCAGGCTGGAGTATGGTCCCTACTGTGAGGTTTGAAGACATGGAGGGACAGCTTCTCAAAGCAGCTAGTGAAAGCAGATGCCCATTCTAGGGCCAGCATGTGGAAACACTCTGCTTACTCCATTCCAGCCCTGAATAAAGGACCTCCAGCCTCCCTGAATCTACATGAAATGCAGGAGACCTGGGTTCAATCTCTGGTTCAGGAAGATCCTCTGGAGAAGGGAACGGCAACCCACTCCAGTATTCTTGCCTGGAAAATCCCATGGACAGAGGTACCTGGCAGATTGTAGTCCACGGGGTCACAAAGAGTCAGAAAGGACTGAGAGACTAACGTGGCTTCCACTAGCCTCCTGGATCGGCTCGGACCTCTCCAGGGTGCTGAAAACTTCCAGCCTATTGTTTCCACAGTGTCTGAGATGTTGCATGAGTCCTGTAGTTAAATCTATACTGGACTGGATATCTCCTCAGTTCTCCTAGTGTGTGTTCACTAGCCAGGGGTGGTCTCCCTTGTTCCTGTGCTGTGTCTACACTGACTGCACCCACTCCCTGCACTGACCCAGGATTCTCTTTGTTTATCCTGCTTTACGGACTTGGTTAGCTCCCTATTTCCCCTGGTGAGTCTACACAGGCCTGGGAAATTTTCCCAGACCTTTGCTATGTTTGCTCTGACCTAGAATGTTTTTCAAGTGTCTATACTGCTTGGGATTATCCCCTCATTATCCTGCTGCGTCTACAATGAACTAGGATCTTCCCTAATTCCCCTCAGATGTCTACAGTGATCTGGCATGTGTTTGTTAGTTGCTCTCCTGTGTCTACACTGACCTAGATTACCTCCCAAATTCCTCTGGCAGGGGAATTCTGGTCTGGGATGTCTTCTTAGTTCCTCTCTGTTTCTATAGTGACCTGGGATGATTCACCAGTGCCCCGGGTGTGTCTACACGGGCCTTGTTGTCTTCTTAGTTATCCTGTTGTATCTACACTGAGCCAGCAGTGTCTCTCCAGCTCCCTGGGTCCTGCCTTGGCTACGTGAGCTCAATCAAGATTTGATGGAGAAACACAGCCTGGAGCAGGTGCTCAGTGCCCCTCCCCCGCCCTCAGTCAGGGGCTCCAGCTCCTGGTCTAGAAGCATCAATGCAGAACCCTTTCCTCTTTCCTCATCTGTCACTCTATTCCAGACAAAATCTCTTAGTCAGTCAGCTTTATGAGCCACCCTTTATCATGCATTGATCTGTCCAGTCTGAGGCTGGCCCTTCTATGCTCAAGCTTGTTAAACAAGCACAAGGTCCCTGGGTCAGGAGCTCATTCATGGTGGAGGCACTGTTGCTGGAGGAGAAGATGGAGTTCCTTTTCCTAGAATAGATCCTGTTTCTCCATGAAGGAACCTGCAAGGTGCAGCCAGGAGGGGTTCAGGCAGCTTTACACAGTCAAGGCCTCTGAAGACCCCCTGGGCAGTGACCCCCTCCCTGGTGAGAACCCAGAAGAGCTGCCCCAGGGGTCTGACCCCAAGGACTTCACAGGTGTAGCAGCCCTGAGCCATGGGGCACCTGACTGGGAGATGGATGGGGCCCTTGCTCTCGCCCTCAGACCATTTCTCTGCCTGTAGGATGGAGCTGAGTTGTCTCCAGAGAACAGAGTTGGACCTGCTCCTGCACCCACAGTCAGAGGACTCTGGGTCCCCACAGCTCCCTGTCCTCTGTTCCCCCAGGTACACTCAGGGCCGGTTGTGGGGCAGGAAGCAAGTTTAATCCACTGTTCACACCTGCATGAGTCACCAGGTGAGTGGCTTTGCAGAAAATGCAGCCCTGAGTGTGGGTCTGAGCCTCCTAGGGGCCCTTCAAACCCTACTTACTCCGGGTATCATCTGAGCTGTGCCCAGGGATGAATGGCAGGTGGGATTCCTGCTCTGTGACTGTCACTGCAGATTTGAGCTGTAGAAGGGGCAGTTTGAACTCCAGACAGGAATAATGGAGCTCCTTTGTGTGAGGGGCTCAGAGGTTTCCAGAATACAGAGCAGGCCTCCTACCTCCAGCCCAGCCTGAGATTGGAGCCACAAGATGACTGGCTCCCTAAACCCCAGTGCCCATGGGTTCCATGTCAAGGATCAGTAGAGACCAGACTGCAGGTGAAGATTCACTTTTACTGCATCATAAATGTCGAAGCAGCAGTTGGAGGTCTGCAGCATGCAAAACGCAAACACACCATCTGGCAGAATCTTCTTTCCCCTTTAACCCCCATCTGTCAAAAGGGCCCTAACAACTGACTTGAGGGGGCGGTGGGATGTTTGCTTTGTCCCTGAGGCTGCAGGAGGGAAATGGGGGGAGGTCCGCAGGGAGAGGCAGCAGCTGGAGCAGGAGTCCTGGGATACCTGCCTGTTCAGAGGGAACAGCTGGGAGGCGGTATACAGGGGCTCTGCTGGGGGCCAAAATTCAGGACAGGCAGGAACCTGGGGGTAGAGGATGGAGAAGAGCCACCTGCAGAGCTGGGCTGTGGTGAGAGCTGAGGATGGCTGACCTGGGCCCACAGGGAAGATGTTTCTCACAATCCCATGAAGGGGCTGCTTGCTTCACGGGGAGTGAGGTCCCTGCCACTGGGAAGGTTCAAGCATGTCAGACTTTTAGCTTCTCCCTGCAGAATCTGACTCTGGGAGAGTCAGATCTGGTCTGGAGTGGGGCCTGAGAACCCCTTTGTCTCTGCAGCTGCTCCTGAGAGTCCTGATCCCTGGGGTCTGAAAGCCCAGGCCTGGGACTGGCCTTGGACTCTGCTGCACGCAGACATAGCTCTGGGGCAGGGTCTCCATCACAGTGCTGAGAACAGCTCTGGCTCCAGGCAGATTCTCAAACAAGGAGGTCAGTGCCCCCTTCCCCTCTCCAGCATCAGGGCTGTGAGGCAAGAGCCCTAATCCTGGGGACACTGAGCGTCCAGCCTGTGGAGATGAGCCCTGGACGCTGACAACCCCGTCAGGAAGCCCCAGGAGGAGGTGGCGCTCGGAGAAGTCTGGTCCCAGCCCACGGTGTCCTCCTGCAGGAGGGGGTCTTCCCACTGTGACCACTAAGGATACACTGAGTGAGTCTCCCCTCCCTGAACAGTCGGCAGGTGGTCTTGCTTTGAATGCTTTGGGAGCAGCATCCACACTGGGTGCTGTATATGGACTGATTGTCAGACACAAGGTTTGTTTCTCATTCAGGACCCAAGTCAACTCTGAGCCCCCTGTTCCTCTGTGTACAATCGGGGGTCAGAAGAGGAAGTCCAGGGAAATGCATTTATGGGGCAGGGCCCTCAGCATCACTCTCTATGAGGACAGGGCCTGGGGGGCAGGGATCTGGGCTGAGCAGGTCTCAGGTGGGAGCAGGACACCTGCTCAGGAAGCTGACTCTCCTGCCTGTGTTGCTGGGCCAGTGGGCAGAGAAGCAGAGGTGACCGGACACACCCAGTCCTAGGAGGGGCCCCCAGCACAGCCCTGCCAGAAGCAGATCCATCCTCCCGGGGGAAACTGTGCTGTGCTGGATCCCCCAGATTCCCACAGGAAGTGACCCCAGAACCCAATCTCTGCTGATCACAGTGACGTCAGCACAGAGCACAGAAGGTGGGCTGAACTATGGGCGCAGGTGACCAGGCCAGGTTTTCTCCTGCTTGTGATTAGACCCATCAGGGGTGGGGAGCAGGCCTCAGGGAGCCTGGGGGAGGGGCTCTGTCTCAGGTGAGGTTCCCAGATCACCCTGGAGCACATGATGGATCCCCAGGTAGCCATGACCTGGACCCTCAAAGTGCTCTTGGACCTGATGCCCAAGGAACTCACTCTCCAGGGGGTGCTGAGTGTTTCCCACCTGCATCCTGCCTGGCACTGCCCAAGACAGCTTCTGCCTTTGGGGCGGGGGACTCACTTGCACTTTGCAGACAAGACCCAGGTGGCTGAGTGATCTCAGTTTAAATAATTCAGTAGGAAGCATGGAGATTAAGCAGGAGATATTTCTGCTTAAGGACAACACATTACAAACTTATGGGTTATTTATTCCTTTAATTTTGCCTCTAATGCAACCATAAATTTACATTATTAGATTTTTCATGAATATTAATTTCTAAAAGAAAATTCGTGGTGGTTGTGGTTTTCCAGTGAAAGGGGAGGGAGGGAAGGAGACTGCATTTCTCAGGCTCTGAGGGCCCTGACTTCTGGGGCAGGTCCTGGACACTCAGGTGCCTAGTGCAGAAGAACCCGCTGTGGAGTCTTCCTGCAAAGGGGCAGCCGCCCCCCAACCCAGGAATGAGCAGGAGACAGGAAGCAGGCAGAGCTGAGGGTATAGACACACCCCTCGAGTCAAGCCTGGTTTCAGGGAAGAAGTTTGCTTCTGCAGAGGGGCTGGCTTCGCAGCATTTAGGGTGCGGGTGTGGCAGGCAGGGGTAGGGCAGACGGGTGCAGGAGGAGTGAGGGGCAGAGATACCACATCTTCTCTGCCCTGGACTTTTCACTCCTTTTAGCTCCCACACTTGCTCTGCCCTGCACTGTCTGAGAGGCTGACCTCTGACCTCCATCTGTGGGTTTGGACATCAGGGGCGCCAGCAGGAGAGCAGAGGGAAGGAGGAGGGGAGGCGGGCATTTATTCCCACCCCTCTCTGCTCGGGGCTCTGGACTCAGGCAGGTCCCCCCTCCCCCAACACACACACCTGCACATACACAACATACGCACACACACTCAACATACACACCACGCAGCCAGGCTCTGCTGACGTGAAGTCCAGGAGCTTGGGGACCCAGGAGGACACACATACTGTGTAGAAAATGCAGGGTGAGGAGGGATGACTGGGAGGTGATGGAGGATCAGGGAGTCTCCCCTAGGAGGGGACATTTGTGTTGAGAATGCTTGTGATGGCTCAGTGGGCAGCTGAGCTGTGGATTGTAATTTAATCACTTACTTCCTGCAAACTGGAAGTCAGGAATTGTCCACCCAGATTAGATGTTTGTGGGGTTGGAAGTTTTTAGCTGCCTTCTGCCAGCAGCCCAGCCCCCCTCAGGTTGTGAGTTATGAGCAGCCAGGACCCCAAAGAGCTCCTTGAACATCTGTCTTTCAAACCAGTGCCTCTCAGAAGCACCCAAGGAGCTTGTTAAACTGTAGACTCTGATTCTGGTGGAGCAGGTTGAGTTTATATTTCTATTGTGATCTACCCACCCCATCTTTTGTCCCCTGAGTTCCTCAGTGGGGTTCACCCTTGTCCTGCCCATGGAGTTGGGGCTCCTGCCCGGCCACTGAAGACTGTTTACTCTTCAGTTTCTGTCTGCTTCCTGTTTACAGAGCAGTCCCACATGGCGTCTGGCTTGACTTTGGGGCTCCACTCCAACACTTGTTAATCTTGCTTTAAACAAGGAGAGAGAGGCCCGAGTCTCAGAAACCTTGGCAGCTACTGTGTTTGGCTAGCATTTAACAACAGGCCTCTTTGGAGGCATTTCCATGCACTTAAGTGAAAAAATGAGTCATTATTTTAAAATACTGTGTATTTGAAAAGAGAAGTTTTAGGTGGACAACAAAATTGAGGGAAATAATATAGAGACTTCCCGTATAACCCACTTCCTCACGCGTGCACAGCCTCTCTCTTTCTCAACCCTCCCCATCCGATGGTACATTTGTCACAACTGAAGAACCTACACTGACTCATTGTTATCACTCAGAGCCCATAGATTACTTTATGGTTCACTCTTGGCTCTGTATGTATGAGCTTGGACAGCTGTACACTGACTTGGACCCATCATTACAACATCACACAGACCATTTTCACCGCCCTGGAAATCCTTTGTTCTCCAACTGTTTATCCCTCCCTCCCCCCCACCCAAACCCTGGCAACCACTGATCTTTTCACTGTCTCTGCAGTTTTGCTTTTCCGGAATGTCAGTAGTTGGAATCATACAGTAGGCAGCCTTTTCAGATGGCTTCTCTCACTTAGGAACGTGCATTTAAGGTTCCTCCCTGTCTTTTCATGGCTTGATAGCTCACTTATTTTTTCCAGTCCTTTTGAGGTATAATTGACATATTAATTTGTGCAGGTATAAGGTGTACTTACAATATGTTGATTTGAACATATATGTTTGCACCTATACATTGCCAAAGTTAATATCCCCATCATATCACATAATTACTGATTCTTTTCTATGGTGAGAACACTTAAGATTTACTCTCTTTGTAATTTTCAAGCATATAATCAGTATTATTAACTATAATCACCGTGCCCTACATTAGACCCCCCAGAACTTTTTCATCTTATAATTGGAGATTTGTACCCTTTGACTAACATTTCCCCATTCCCCTCACTGAGCCCCTGGTAACTACCATACTAGTCTTTCTAACTATGAGTTTGGCTGTTTATGATTCCACATATAAGTGATGCAGTATTTTTCTTCCTCTGTCTGGCTATTTTACTTACCATAATGCTCTTAAGGTCTGTTCATGTGGTCCTATGGCAGAATTTCCCTTTTTCTCATGGCTAAATGATATCCCATTGTATATGTATATGTATAAGTATAAATATATGTATATGTGTATGTATATGTAGGGTTTCTTCCCTGGTGACTCAGATGGTAAAGAATCTGCCTTTCATGCAGGAGACCTGGGTTTGATCCCTGGGTCAGGAAGATCCCCTGGAGGAGGGTATGGCAACCCACTCCAGTATTCCTGCCTGGAGAATTCCCATGGATGGAGGCGCCTGGAGGCTATCGTTCATGGGGTCGCAAAGAGTTGGACATGACTGAGCATATACCTTTATACAGATAGCTAGCTATCACATATTCTTTATCCATTCTTCCACTGATGGACCTTTAGGATGTTTCCTTATCTTGGCTGTTGAGAATCATGCTGCAGTGAACATGGGAATGCATCCTATACATATCCTGTTTTCTTTGGACATATATCCAGAAGTAGAACTCCTGGATCATATAGCAACTCCATTTTTAGTTTTTTGAGGAAACTCCATCATTTTTTTCCATAGCGGTCACATCAGTTTCCATTCCTACCAACAGTGCACCGAGCCTCCCTTTTCTCCATATCCTCACCAACACTTATCTCTAGTCTTCTGGTGATAGCTGCCCTAACAGCTGTGAGGTATGATAGCTCACGTTGGTTCTGATTTGCCTTTCCCCAGTGATTAGTGATATCAAGCACCTTTTCCATGATTCTGTTGAAAATCTATATGTCTTTTTTGGAAAAATGTCTGCTCAGTTCCTCTGCCATTTTGAAATCAGATAGTTTGCTTTTTTTGCTTTGAGTTGTATGAATACTTTACATATTTTGGATATTAACCCCTTATCAGATATATGATTTGAAAGTATTTCCTCCCATTCCAGATGTAGTCTTACTTGGAGATTTCCTGTATGTTTTCTTCTAGGAGTTTTATGGTTTCAGATCTTGTATTGATATATTTAATCCATTTCAAGTTGAATTTTGCAAGAAAGGTCCAATTGCAGAAATTGGTGGTATCAGGGTTCTGAACTTTGGCTGGTCTGATAAGTGTGTAGTAGAATTTCATTGTTGCTTTAATTTGCATTTTTCTGATGACAGGTGACATGGGGCTTGCTTCCATGTGCTTATTTGCCATCTGTATATCTTCTTTCATGAGACTGGTTAAGGTCTCTGGCCTGTTTTTAAATTGGGTTGTTTGTTTTCTTATTGTTGAGTTTTAACAGTTCTTTATATTTTTGGATAGCAGTCCTCTATCAGTTGTGGCTTATCTCTTTAATCCCTTGACAGTGTCTTTCACATAACAGAAGTTTAAAATTTTAACCAAGTCTAGCTTATCAATTATTTCCTTCATGAATTATGACTTCTGTGTCCTTTCTAAAAAGTCATTGGTATACTCAAGGTCATCTAGGTTCTCTCCCATATTGTCTTCCAGGAATTTTAGAATTTTGCAGTGTATGTTGAGTCCTGTGATGCATTTTGAGTTAATTTTTGTGAAATGTATAGGATCTATGTTTAGATTCAGTTTTTTAAAAATAATTTTATTTATTTATGGGCTGTACTGGGTCTTCATTGGAGCTTGAGGGCTTTCCTCTAGTTTTGGAGAGTGGGGGCTACTCTTTAACACAGTCCTCAGAACACGCAGATTTCAGCAGTTGTGGCACATGGGCTTGGTTGCTCCACAGCATGTAGAATCTTCTGGACCAGGGATCAAACCCATGTCCTCTGCATTGGCAGGCAGATTCTTATCCATTGCACCACCTGGGAATTCCTAGATTTAGTTTTTTTTAAAATGTAGATGTTTAAGGCAGTTGTTTCAGTATTTGTTGAAAAACTGTATTTATGTGGATCTGTTTCTGGGCTCTCTATCCTGTTACACTGATTCACATGTCTGTTCTTTCACCAATGCCACATGCTCTTAATACTGTAGCCTAAAGTTGGGTTATCATTAGTCTTCCGGTTTTATCCTTTTCCTTCAGTGTCGTGTTGACTACTCTGGGTCTTTTGCTTCTCCATATAATCTTTAGAATCAGTTTGTTAATATCCACAACATAACTTGCTGAGGTTTTCATTGGGATTCCACCAAATCTATAAACCAATTTGGGAAAAACTGAAAATTTGACAATGTTGAGTTTCTCTATTCATAACAACACAGTATATGTATTTATTTAGTTCTTTTTGGATTTCATTTATAGTTTTCCTCATAGAGATCGTGCACATATTTTGATTTATACTAAGTATTTAACTTTTTTGGTTGCTAATGTAGATGGTATTGTGTCACTGGGCATATCTATGTGGTCAACACATCCCTGATTAGCTCATCAGTTCACTAACCCATCCCTCCTATTGACTATCTCACTCCCAGGCTCTTCTTCCCAGCAGGAGGCCCAACTCTACACAGTCCAGGCTGTGGCTCCCTCCCTCCTGTCTTCTTCCATCTCCTGGTGCCTTCCTTCCCTCCTCCTTCCTCTCTCCTCCTTACTTCCCTCCTCCCTCCTCAATTCCCCTGCCACCCCAGCCTCCCTTTAACATGATGCCCCATTGCTGTTGTCTCTCCCCTGAAGCCTTTCCCCCTTTGCCTTTCCCATGGGATGTCAGCAGTGGCCCAGGTAAAAGGTAGCACGAACCAAAGGACTGGCAAGTGGGGGAGGGGGAGAGAGAGAAGTGAGGAAAACAAAGATGGGGGAGGGCAGGGATAGACTTGCAGGGAGAGAGGGACTCAAAGCCTTTGGACAGAAGTGACACACACATTCCCTCCCACACTTATTTGGCTGGAGCAAGTTGGTGCTTGAGCACCCCTGAGTTGAGCAGAGTGGCGATTCATGGTCTTCTCACAGGGATGCGCGCGTTATGGCTTCAGTCATGTCTGACTCTTTGCAGCCTTATGGACTGTAGCCCGCCAGGCTCCTCTGTCCATGCGGATTCTCCAGGCTGGAGAATACTGGAGTGGGTTGCCGTCCCTCCTCCAGGAGATCTTCCCCACGCAGGGATCAAACCTGCATCTCCCACATTGCAGGTGGATTCTTTACCCACTGAGCCACCTAGGAAGGAAGCCCTGAAGCTAATAAAAACAATGGGGTCTGTTCCTTAAAACAGAATGTCCTTGGTTATCTCAGGGAATGACTTATTTTTCCTTTTGTTGAAATTCAATTACAAATCACAGTACACAGCCCAGGAGATTTCCGCCTGGGCGAGCATACCTGGTGACCTGCACTCAGCTCAGGAAACAACCTTAAACAGAAGAGCCCTCCCACTCAGGACTGGCTTTGCTCTGGAATCCAGCAGATGGCAACTCTAATCAGAGAAACCACTATTCAGTGTATCTAGAAAACATAATTAAAAGCGACAAATTAGAAATGTGGAAGGGCCTATGTTGATAGAACTGTGGCTCTGGAATAGAAGGGTCTTCTGAATCTGTGCCTGAGATGCGTTGGTTCTAATTACAAATCCCACTGGATTCTGTTTTCATTTGGCCTTTCACCATCTATGGTTCTGGCTCTGTTTTCATTGTTTCAAGTCCCCCCTTTATTCATAAGGAACCAATCCACCAGAAAAACCAATTAAAAATGAAAAGAGATTAAAGGCATTTACTGTTATCATGTGAACATTTCTATAGCATTGGGAACAAGCAGCTTAAAAACTACTCACATTAAAATTAAACAAATGCGTTACATTCAGTGTTCATTTTCTTGGTCAGATTTTGTGTTGTTTCTATGGAAACATGCAGCACTTAACGCTAAATGCAGCACCCTTCATGGTTTATGTACTTTTATGCCCAGCTCTGGATACTTCCACTAACATCTGAGTACTTCTTCAGTAATGTTTCTCGCTAAAGTATGGCACGCGATGTCTAATGCGGCATCATTTTAAGGCAGATTTCATGGTAAGAAAACAGAAGTTTTGCCTCAGGGACATCTGCACTATATCTTTGGGGGAACACAACAAAATGTCCCAAGATTCCTTCTGGTGCATGGTTTTGTATCTTCGCAGAAAATAGAAACAGACTTTTCAATGGCCTGCCTCCAGGGGAATTCAGTGTCTGTCCCAGTTCTCATTCAACCAGCAAGAAAGTCCTGAATTCCAATGGTCAGTGGTAAGCTCAGACAGCTTATGATCAGAGATTAGAAAGAAAAATCCAAACCATGAATTCCATTTTTGAGCCAAGTGATACAAGTAGATAATATCTCTGAATATAAATTGTACCCCGTTGCCTCAAAAAGTAGAAACTGACTCTCAGGAATGAGGCAGTACTCAGTAAACTCTATGAGAACAGGAGGCTAGCTAGCGGTTGGGTCCTGGTGGGAAGGCAGTCCTGAGCCTCCTACAGCTCGGTCTTAGCAGCACAGTTCACCCCAGGGACGGAGCTGGTTACAGTGATGCCTGTGGTCATGAGAGAGTCACACAGTGGGTCCGTCACTGGGGAACTCTGGGTGACTTGGCAACAAAGTGTGTGAGATGCAGACAAGAACCTGCTCATCTTTGGTCATCAGTGTCAGGTCCTATGAGTCACTCAGTGTGGATACGTGGCTCTTCTGAGCAAGCTTGTAGCGTATAGAGACCCATGTCTTTCACACAACATGGCTCTTACATGCAAGCCGTCTCCCTTACCTGATGCCCAGCTGGAGAAACATGGATCTGGTCCATCACTGCAGGAAGACTGTCCATGGTGGGTGCATGAGAGATGCTGGGTCCTTACACTGCCGTGCAAGGGCTCCCTAAGGCAGAATGTCAAGGGCAACTTTGATTATTCATGATTTCGTCCCGTGCGCTGACTTTAGAACTTTATTCTGAAAATGATTTCTTCACCTATTCCATTTAAAAAAGTGACTTTTTAAAACGGGACCTACTGCCTGAGGGAAACTTCTATAATTCTAGGGTCAGAACTGGAGCCTCAGGCCGAGTGATTTGGAACAAGTGTGGCAGAAATGACTGACACATTTGTAAAAGAGACTTCTATTAACTCTGTGTTTGAAGGATAAAAAAGTATAATTATAACGGACACAGAGAACACAGTATGTGCCTGCACTGTTCAAATTAAATTGTCACAGAAGCCCATTCTGTTGATAAGGAAATGGAGATACAGAGAGTTTAAACATCTTCCCCACTGCCCCACAGCTTGTAGACAACAGAGCAGGTGAACCAGTGTCTGGCTCCAGAATCTGTGGCTGTGACCACTAAACATTTGCCTGTAAGAGCTGTGCATGCTAAGTCACTTCAGTCGTGTCCAACTCTGCAACCCTGTGGGCTGTATCCTGCCAGGCTCCTTTGTCCATGGGATTCTCCAGGCAAGAATAAAGTAATGGGTTGCCTGCCCTCCTCCAGGGGATCTTTCCAACCCAGGGATCAAACCCGCATCTCCTACGGTTCCTGCATTGCAGGCAGATTCTTTACCACTGAGCCACCAGGGAAACCTGGTAATAAGAGCAGAAAAGTGAAGTCGCTCAGTCGTGTCCAACTCTTTGCGACCCCATGGACTGTAGCCTATCAGGCTCCTCTGTCCATGGGATTTTCCAGGCAAGGGTGCTGGAGTGGATTGCCATTTCCTTCTCCAGGGGATCTTCCCAACCCAGGAATCGAATCCAGGTCTCCTGCATTGCAGGCAGATGCTTTACCGTCTGAGCCACCAGGGAAGTTATAATAAGAGCAGAACTCCAGGTTATTCATTTATATGTGGAACACAAATGCTGATCAAACCAGATGGCCACCTTGGCCTGACAGAGTAGACTCTTCTCTCCAAAGGACTGATAGTGGAGGGTTGTCAGCCTCTAAGAGTTTCAGTGGAGGTCACTTTCAGCTCCCTTTTCCCACGTCTACCTCTGGGACCCTGGGTTGGCCCACTCAGCTGCCCCTGGAGGTGCAGAGAGCCCCACTCACAGCACTGTTTCTGTTCGATGAGTCACACCCTCCCAAAGGCATCCTGGACCCTGCGTCCACATCTGTCTCAGCTGCACATCCCCAGTTCTCCCACCGCTCACAGCTAAGGGGGCATCTGAGCCCAGGGTGGTTCCCAGTGCTTCCCTCTCTTGCCTCATCCTGGGGATCCCTGCCCACCCTCTTGTTTACCATGTTCCCACCTCTCACTCACATTTGGAGGATGGCTCCCTAATTTACCCACATGAATCCAGTTCTCAAGGGTGGTAACAACTTAGCCCCACTGTGGTGGATACTGGTGTTTCTGATGTCTCGTTGGTTTGTTGCCTGACATCCACTGGACATATGGATGGTCATGGGAAGGCAGGACTGAAAAGATGAACACTTTGCGTTAATCTTCCCTGATAGCTGGGCTTCCCTAATAGCTCAGTTGGCAAAGAATCCGCCTGCAATTCAGGAGACCCCGGTTCGATTCCTGGGTTGGGAAGATCCACTGGAGAAGGGATAGGCTACCCCCTCCACTATTCTTGAGCTTCCCTTGTGACTCAGCTGATAAAGAATCTGCCTGCAATGCGGGAGATATGGGTTTGATCCCTGGGTTGGGAGGATCCCCTGGAGAAGGGAAAGGCTACCCACTCCAGTATTCTGGCCTGGAGAATTCTACAGACTGTATAGTCCATGGGGTCGCAAAAAGCCAGACACGACTGAACAACTTTAATTTTCACTTGCGTTAATCTAAACTGACTCATTAGCTCTGAAGATGTCAGGAACTGATTACATTAAAACAAACCATTTAGCAATGGACAGGAAATCAGAAATATATGTATGGACATTCTAAGGGGCTGATATCTGGGCATCTATGTAAAAATTTCTTAAAACTTCCTTTTTTATTCACATTTGGACCTGTGATTGAACCTGTTCTCACATTTGGCCAAGGTGCGCCATAGGAGAGAACATCCAGTCCACCCTCCAACCTCAGTTTTCAGCTTCGGGTTCTGGTAAAGGAAAACGTGTGAAATCAGCCCCAGAGAAACTGTCTGGGCACACTGTAAGAACAGAGATGACTCAGGGGCTGCCCACGCTCATTTCATCTGTGATAAAATGACTTCTGTGAGGCTCCTTTGTCATTTTCATTATATCGGACCTTTCCATTAGTGGCAACTGGAAAGGTGACCACAGCTTAGGAGGGCGCCAGCACCAGACCTAGGGCCTGGAATCCAAAGAGTCTCAGATAAGGAAATGGAGACATGAGACATGACTTCACATGTGTGATAGCTCCTGTAACAAAAGAGATGGGAGTTTAGGATTAGGTGGTGTGGCTTTTATTCCCAGCCCCACTGCAACAAATATTAACTGTCATTCTTTGGAAATTACAAAACTTGAACATGCTGTTTGAAATTCCATACTCAGAGGGGCTTGTAGTAGGATATTTACTGGGACCCTTTTCATCATCCAGAGAGAGCTGATGGCAACTTCAAGGGGGATAACATAGAGATGCTGGTTAGCCCCAGGAGAGGAACCCTCTTGAGCCTTTATCGAAGGCCGCTGGGGCCTCTCTGAAAGGGAGGAGTCAGTAAAGGGAATACAAAAAGGGCTCAATATACAAAGATTAGCCTGGTTTGGTTTAGTTACCAAATCGTGCCCGACTCTTGCAATCTCATGGACTGTAGCCCACCAGGCTCCTCTATCCATGGGATTTCCCAGGCAAGAATCCTGGAGTGAGTTGCCATTTTCTTCTACAGGGGATCTTCTTGACCCAGGGATCAAACCTGCATCTCCTGCATTGCAAGTGGATTCTTTCTTTACTGACTGAGCCACCAGGGAGTCCCCAAAATCAGCATAATACACCTCTTTAACAGAATGAGAGGAAAAGAACCCCATGATCATTTCGACTTGTGCAGAAAACACATTTTACATAATGCAACACCTTTTCATGATAAAAACACTTAAGAAACTTGAAATGAGGTGCCATGCTTCCTGCAGTTACTAAAGCTTGATATGGTTTTATGTTATGATGGGAAATTAATAAATGAGTATGAGAGCTGGGGGAAAAAACTTGAAATGGAAAGAAATTTCCTCAATATAATAAAGGCAACATATGAAAAAACCCACAGCTAATATCATACTCAATGGTGAAAGAGTGAAACTTTTCCTCTAAGATCAGGAAGATAAAATGCCTGCTTTAGCTACTTCTTTTCAACATAATATTGCAAGGTTTAGCCAGGACAATAAGAGAATAAAGAGTAATAACAGGCACAGAAATTGGAAAAGAAGAAGTAATGTTACTTTTGTTCACAGGCAACATGATCTCATATGTAGAAAACTCTAATGTCTCCAAAACCAAAACAACTGTTAGAAGTAGTAAACAAATTCAGGAAAGTGGCAGGATGAAAAATCAACATGCAGAAATCACCTGTGTTTCAATATACTAACAATAAGCAATCCATCAAGGAATTTAAGAAGCCAATTCCATTAAAATGGCATCAAAAAGGATAAAATATTTAGAAATAAACTAAACCAAGGAGACAAAACACTTGTACACTGAAAACTGTAAAATGTTGCTGAAAGAAAATAGCATTAATAAATGGAAAGACATCTGTGTTCATGGTTTGGATAACTTGATGTTGCTAGAAGGTCAACAATACTCAGCGTGACCTGCAGATTCAGTGCAATCACAATCAAATCCTAAAGACATTTTGGAGTAGAAATAGAAAAATACATCCTAAATTTCATACAGAATTTCAAGTGGCCCAGAATAATCAAAACAATCTAAAAAAAGAATGGTTTTGGAGAACTGACACTTTTTGATTTCAAAATTTACTGCAAAGATATATTAATCAAATACTATTGTACTGGCGTAAAGACAGAAGTACAGACCAATGAAATGGAAGAGAGATTGAGAAATAAACACTCACATATGTGGTCAAGTGGCTTTTGACAAGACCAGCAACACCATTCAGTGGGGGAAAGATAGTCTTTTCAACAAATGGTGTATGGAAAGCTGGATACACATGCAAAAGGATGAAGGGAAACCTTTACATTACACCATATTGATAAATTAACTAAAATTGAATCAAATACCTAAGTGTAAGGTACACTTACAGTCTTAGTGTAAAACTAAGTATAAAACTCTTAGAAGAAAACTCTTAGTATAGTATAAAACTCTTAGAAGAAAATACAGGGGAAAAGATTCATGACATTGGATTTGCCAGTGATTAATTGGCTACATAAAGCACAACTAGAAAAAATAGATAAACTGAGCTTCAGCAAAATTTAAAACTTTTGGGCATCAAAGGACTCTGTTAAGCAGGTTAGAAGACAACTCACAGAGTGGGAGCAAATATCTTCAAATCATGTAGCTGATAAAGGATTAATTAAAAATATATAAAGAATTTTTACTACTTAACAAAAACAACCCAACTTTAAAATAATGGGCAAAGGGCTGGAATAAACATTTTTTCAGACTATGTATGAATGGCCATAAGTACATGAAAAGATACTCAACATCTCTAGTCAGTATATAAAGGCAAATCAAAATTAGGAGATACTATTTCTAAAAAAAAAAAAAAAAAAACAGAAAATAACAATTGTTGGCAAGGCTATGGAGAAATTAGAACTCGTGTGCATTGCTGATGGAATGTAAAATGGTGCACTCACAGTGGAAATAGTGTGGAAGTAGCTGAAAGAATTAAACACAGAATTACCATATGATTTAGTAATTCTGTCTTGGTATATACCCTAAGGAATTGGATATATACTCAGTGTTCATGGCAGTATTATTTACAAGAGCCAAAAGGTGGCAACAAGCCTGATGTCTCCCCCAGCATCACCCCATGGGACACCCTCTCACCAAATGCCCCTGAGCCTTGATGGGGCAAGATTGCAGTGCTCTCTGGACCTCACATCGGCCCCAGGGGGGTCAACCCCAAGGCAGGGCCCCCTCTTCTGAGGTTGTCTCTCCCTGGTGGACCAGCCTCCCACCTGTGGAAAGCAACCAAGCCCCAAGTCAGGAGACAGAGCACTTTGCAAAATTAGCTTCCTCTGCCAAAAGTGTCTCACTCAAACAGCAGTCTCTCATAATTGCTCATTTTGGGATCTGATCAGGTATTTCCTTCACAGGAGTCTATGGATACAATGTTAAAAGAAAATATTATTGCATTTCTGAGCTCTTTTTGCCAAAGGCACCCAAACTTGTTTCTTATTAGTTTTTTGCTGGCAGGTTTATTTTTGCTTTTCCTCTTTATTGCTAGTCTCTGGGGAACCAGCGCACTTTGAGGGGAGAGAGATTCTGACTTTCCAGCTCTGCCATGCGGCTCATCAATATTGTGCTCATAGCAGAGTCTGGTCCCAAGTCCAGACTCAGTTGGTGGAGGGCTTTCGGGGGACAACCATGAGGGCACCCGGTGGGGGCTCCGGGAACTGGAGTGCATGCGCCCCCTCTGATGGGGTCGCTGATCATTGCCTGGTGTGGAGTCCAGTGTTGGCAAACTTCTGATTATCCAAGGGTGTCTGGGGGTCTGCATTCTTGGGTGAGACCCCCTGATGTCCATAGGGGGCTTGTGGACCCCTCTGTCCTCCAGAGCCACCCTCTTTCACCCACTGCACCCCCAGGAGATGACCTGGGGGCCGGGTCACCCAGGCTGCCTTGCCTCCTGCCTTCTGTTCTGGCCCCCGCAGTGGGAGGCTCCTGGGAGATCCAAGAGTGTGTGGAGAGAGGGTGGGGCATTCGGCACCCACGTCTCCCTGCTGGGGGCTGCGCTGCTGGCAGGACCTGTGATCCTCAGCCCGCAGCCCCTCTCCCTGTGACCATCTCCCCCTACGTCATCCCCTCCTGCCCTTCTGGAGGGGGTGGACACAACCTCCCACTGTTGTTCCTCTCTGAGTGTCCCAGCTTCTCAGTTTGTTTCTCTGTAAGAGTCCCTGCTTTTATGTTGCCTCATCCACACTTGAGAGGAATTCTCTTCCTGCCAGGACTCAGGCTGACAGAGTCCTGAATTGTTAATAAATATGTGAGAAAGTACAAGTGTCCGATCCCCTCCCTCATTTGACAAAGAATCAACCTCCCCTTAATTAGAACAAGCAAACAATCTCCACGTCTGTGTCTGACTTTGCCCTCGGACTAACGTTCGGGTTGAGCACAAGGTCAGATGGCGCCCACCTCTCAATCCACTGCGGCCACAACACGGCCCTCGAGCCAGGCCCTTCCTGCAGGCTGGCTGGCAGTGGGCAGCTAAAGGCAGGAGAGGTGCAGAGGGGAGGGCTGGGGAGTCTGGGGCAGGAATTCCTGGGACAGGTGGGTCCTTGGAACAGTGTAGAGAGATCAGCAGGTCAGCAGAGAATCCATGTCGAGAAAGGACGTCTGTTCTCTAAAGGATGGAGCCTCCTGCAGGGGCAGCCTGTTCTGTGAATGGGGAGTTCCAAGCCTGGCTGTGAACCTCGGAGCTGGGAAGAAGTAGCCATTTGGTGGGATTTCTGCCTGGTGGTGCTAGTGGTAAAGAACCTGCCTGCCAATGCAGAAGACATAAGAGATATGGGTTCCATCCCTGGGAAGGGAAGATCCCTTGGAGGAAGGCGTGACAACCCACTGCAGTTTCCTTGCCTGGAGAATCCTTGGACAGAGGACACTGGCGGGCTGCAGTCCATGGGGTCTCAAAGAGTTGGACATGACTGAAATGGCTTAGCACGGACACAGGCACACTGCCCTGAGGTATGGGCCCACCAGCTGCTGCTTGTGGCTCTCATTCATGCCGGCAAAAACACAGGCTTCTCCTGGTACTGCAGGGGCCACTGGCTGGGGGGTGGCCACTGGCTGGCGTCTCCCAGGCATGTTCTTGTCCCCAGGTGGCTCCAGCAGCCTCGCTCTCAGGTGAGAGAAGGGCCTGCAGTCCAGAAGGAGGGGGAGGGCTCCTTCCCCACTTGGAACTGATAGCATCACTTTGCTGCTTGTCAAAGAGATTTGTGGCCCTGGCTGAGGAAAAAAATAAATGACACAACGGAAAAGTATGTTGAATGAAATAGGAAGCCCGTGGAGGAGGAAGTCAAAGTGCCCTTCCAGCCCCCACCAGGTAAGTAACTTGTTGATGTTTTCTCAGCTTTTAAAAATTTTTCACAAACTAATGTCATACACGTATTTGGAAACAGATTGGGTCATAATGTAGAAAAGATTTTTATTTTAATTTCAGATTCTGCCATGGCATTATTCCAATGAACAAAGATCTACAACACCTTATAAAAGGAAATATAATATTTCACTGGGTGGCTGCATCTCCACTGGCAAAACCAATGTTCTCTTACCAGAGCCTTGATTTGTCATCCACATGTCTCCAGCATAAATATTGTTGGTGGAAATTCCTGTATACATGTGCTGTAAGCTTGCCCTTGTGGGAACTTATTCACTTGCCAAGTTGAAGACTTGACACCTGTCATCAAACTCTCCCACGGAAGTGATGTACATCTGACCCTTCCCCAGCCTGGGAGCACCTGGAGGGTGATATTCCTGGACCCTTGCCAGTGAAAGTTATTATAGTGGTTTTACTCTTTATTAAGCCCAGTGAACACAACATATTTTCTTTTCACTGGCTTAATTGTGATAACGAGAGATGAGGGGTTCTTTGGCAGTTGTATTCTTTTTATTTTTTTATTATTTTTTAACTTTATAATATTGTATTGGTTTTGCCATATATCAACATGAATCCACCACAGGTATACAGGTGTTCCCCATCCTGAACCCTCCTCCGTCTTCCCTCCCCGTACCATCCCTCTGAGTCATCCCAGTGCACCAGCCCCAAGCATCCAGTATCATGCATCAAACCTGGACTGGTGACTCGTTTCATATATGATATTATACATGTTTCAATGCCATTCTCCCAAATCATCCCACCCTCTCCCTCTCCCACAGAGTCCTTTTTCATTATTTACTGTGTGCTCAGTCGTGTCCAACTCTTTTCTACCCCATGGACTGTAGCCCATCAGGCTCCTCTGTCCATTTAATTTTCCAGGGAAGAATACTGGGGTGGGTTACCATGCCCTTCTCCAGGGTTTCTTCCCAACCCAGGGATTGAACCTGCATATCTTGTGTCTCCTACACTGGCAGGCAGATTCTTTACCACTGTGCCACCTGGGAAGCCCTTGTATCGTTTATATTAATATACGAATCTTATTTTTGATATCCTTTTAAAGCTCTTTCTTTTCTTATGAAATCTTCTTCTTATTGATTTGAATACTCTTTTGGAACAGTAAGAGTAGAAACCTGCTGTTTGTCATATTTTCATATTTTCTTTAGATATTTTTCTCCAGGTCATTGCCTTATGCTATTAAGATTTTTTTTTTAATTAATTTATTTTAATTGAAGGCTAATTACTTTACAATACTGTGGTGGTTTTTGCCATACATTGATGTGAATCAGTACATGTGTCCCGCTGTCCTGAATCCCCTCCCACCTCCTTCCCTATCCCATCCCTCTGGGTTGTCCAAGTGCATCTGCTTTGAGTGCCCTATTGTACAGTCAGAAAACCTTAAATCTACATTATTAACCTATATTTTGCCTATTATTTTCCATTTGCTTGCATTGTGGTTAACAAATCTTTTCTCACCCTCAAGATTTTAGATTATTAACCTCAATTTTCCTTAAAATGCGTGTCGATTTTAAAGTTAATGTATTTTATTTTATTTATTTATTTCTTAAAAAGATTTCTATTTTTCACCATTGAGGATAATGTTTGCTGTGGGTTTGTCATATATAGCTTTTATTATGTTGAGGTATGTTCCTTCTATTCCTGCTATCTGGAGAATTTTTATCATAAATGGATGTTGAATTTTGTCAAAGGCTTTCTCTGCATCTATTGAGATAATCGTGTGGCTTTTATTTTTCAATTTGTTAATGTGGTGTATTACATTGATTGATTTGCGGATATTGAAGAATCCTTGCATCCCTGGGATAAAGCCCACTTGCTCATGGTGTATGATCTTTTTAATGTGTTGTTGGATTCTGATTGCTAGAATTTTGTTAAGACTTTTTGCATCTATGTTCATCAGTGATATTGGCCTGTAGTTTTATTTTTTTGTGGCATCTTTGTCAGGTTTTGGTATTAGGGTGATGGTTGTCTCATAGAATGAGTTTGAAAGCATTTCCCCTAAAGTCAGGAACAAGACAAGGGTACCCATTTTCACCACTACTCTTCAACATAGTTCTGGAAGTTTTGGACACAGCAATCAGAGCAGAAAAAGAAATAAAAGGAATCCAAATTGGAAAATAAGAAGTAAAACTCTCACTGTTTGCAGGTGACATGATCCTCTACATAGAAAACCCTAAAGACTCCACCAAAAAATTACTAGAGCTAATCAATGACTATAGTAAAGTTGCAGGATATAAAATCAACACACAGAAATCCCTTGCATTCCTATATACTAATAATGAGAAAATAGAAAGAGAAATTAAGGAAACAATTCCATTCACCATTGCAATGGAAAGAATAAAATACTTAGGAATATATCTACCTAAAGAAACTAAAGACCTATATATAGAAAACTATAAAACACTGGTGAAAGAAATCAAAGAGGACACTAATAGATGGAGAAATATACCATGTTCATGCATTGGAAGAATCAATATAGTGAAAATGAGTATACTACCCAAAGCAATTTGTAGATTCAATGCAATCCCTATCAAGCTACCAATGGTATTCTTCACAGAGCTAGAACAAATAATTTCACAGTTTGTATGGAAATACAAAAAACCTCGAATAGTCAAAGCAATATTGAGAAAGAAGAATGGAACTGGAGGAATCAACCTGCCTGACTTCAGGCTCTACTACAAAGCCACAGTCATCTAGACAGTATGGTACTGGCACAAAGACAGAAATATAGATCAATGGAACAAAATAGAAAGCCCAGAGATAAACCCACGCACCTATGGACACCTTATCTTTGACAAAGGAGGCAAGAATATACAATGGAAAAAAGACAATCTAACAAGTGGTGCTGGGAAAACTGGTCAACCACTTGTAAAAGAATGAAACTAGAACACTTTCTAATACCATACACAAAAATAAACTCAAAATGGATTAAAGATCTAAACATAAGACCAGAAACTATAAAACTCTTAGAGGAGAACATAGACAAAACAGTCTCTGACATAAATCACAGCAGGATCCTCAATGACCCATCTCCCAGAATATTGGAAATAAAAGCAAAAATAAACAAATGGGACCTAATTAAAGTTAAAAACTTCTGCACAACAAAGGAAACTATAAGCAAGGTAAAAAGACAGCCTTCAGATGGGAGAAAATAATAGCAAATGAAGCAACTGACAAACAACTAATCTCAAAAATATACAAGCAACTCCTGCAGCTCAATTCCAGAAAAATAAATGACCCAAAAAATGGGCCAAAGAACTAAACAGACATTTCTCCAAAGAAGACATACAGATGGCTAACAAACACATGAAAAGATGCTCAACATCACTCATTATCAGAGAAATGCAAATCAAAACCACAATGAGGTACCATTTCACGCCAGTCAGAATGGCTGCTATCCAAAAGTCTACAAGGAATAAATGCTGGAGAGGGTGTGGAGAAAAGGGAACCCTCTTACACTGTTGGTGGGAATGCAAACTAGTACAGCCACTATGGAGAACAGTGTGGAGATTCCTTAAAAAACTGGAAATAGATCTGCCTTATGACCCAGCAATCCCACTGCTGGGCATACACACTGAGGAAACCAGAATTGAAAGACATGTGTACCCCAATGTTCATCACAGAACTGTTTATAATAGCCAGGACATGGAAGCAACCTAGACATCCATCAGCAGGTGATGGGTAAGAAAGCTGTGGTACATATACACAATGGAGTATTACTCAGCCATTAAAAAGAATACATTTGAATCAGTTCTAATGAGGTGGATGAAACTGGAGCCGATTATACAGAGTGAAGTAAGCCAGAAAGAATAACACCAATACAGTATACTAACACATATATATGGAATTTAGAAAGATGGTAACGATAACCCTGTATGCGAGATAGCAAAAGAGACACAGATGTATAGAACAGTCTTTTGGACTCTGTGGGAGAGGGAGAGGGTGGGATGATTTGGGAGAATGGCATTGAAACAGGTATAATATCATATAAGAAACGAATCACCAGTCCAGGTTTGATGCAGGATACAGGATGCTTGGGGCTGGTGCACTGGGATGACTCAGAGGGATGGTATGGGGAGGGAGGTGGGAGGGGGTTCAGGATTGGGAACACATGTACACCCGTGGTGGATTCATGTTGATGTATGGCAAAACCAATACAATATTGTAAAGTAATTAACCTCCAATTAAAATACATAAATTAAAAAAAGAAACCTGTTTAGTAGCATTTCAAATGCTAGACTAAAACTGGAGGAATGTTTAATTTGCATTTGATTGTTTTTAAAATGAAATTGTTCTCATCTTGGTCTAAGAGAAAAATTTCCTGCAACACTTGGCATCTTTTGAAAAACTAATAATAAACTCTTCCACCCATTTAAAAAAAAAAAAGATTTCTTTCTTTTTAGTTTAGATTGCTCTGGATCTTCCTTGCTGTGTGTAGGCTTTCTCTAGTTGTGGAGAATTGGGAGCTACTCTTCACTGTGGTGCATGGGTTTGTCATTGCGGTGGCTTCTGTCATTGCAGAGCACAGGCTCTGGGCACGTGAGCTTTAGCAGTGGCAGCACATGGGCTCAGCAGTTGTGGCTCATAGGCTTAATTGCCCCGTGGCATGTGGGATCTTCCCAGACCAGGATTCAAACCCATGTGACCCCTGCATTGCAAGGTGGATTCGTAACCACTGGACCACCAGGGAAGCCTAAGTTAATGTCTTTTAAATGATAAAAATTTAATGTATCTAGTAAAAATTTCAGAGAATTCAACAGAGCCCATTTTTGGAAGAGTTACTATGAGCTGGACTGTACTTAATGCTGGGTGTATCATGGGAAAATCTGTGCCCTTAGAGTTCATATCTGGGAAAGCTCCCCAAATATCACACAAGTAACTATAAAATTAACTCTTAAAATTCAGAAATAAGCACAAGATAAATGCAAAACCACCTCTGAGAATTCACAGATCATCATACAGAACATGTAAAAATTCTGCCAAGACAAGTTGTATGGAGATGAGGTATTGGGAGCGGTGATGCTGACACAAGAGTGGCTGACCCAGGTCACCCCATTAGCACATTTCCCAGAGACAAGAACAGTTGGATTGGGATGTAACATGAGTGGAAGTTCACTACACATGGAAGGTAGTGGTGGTTGGAGGGGAGGGGAGTGGGAACAGGGAAGAGCATTCTGAGAGTCTGAAACAGCATGTGCAAGGGTCCTGGGGCAGGTGGATATGGAGCATGCGGAGCAAGATGTCACTGAGATAGTGGGAGAGGGGCTGAAGGGTCACAGAAGGGTAAAAATGTAATGTATGTCTTCTCTGTCCCCTCCTGACTCACTGCCTTCTTGTCCCAATCTCAGAGGCTACCACAGTTGAAATCTGAGTGTTTACCTTTGTAGATAATTTCTGTGCATATGTAAAAATAAATGTACAATATTAATGATAGAAATATAATAATAATGGGAAAAATGATGTATACATATTTATATTTGCTTTCTAATTATGAAAAGGTAAACATACTCAAGGCTAGAGACATAAAACTCTCATAAACCCATCACCCAACATCAACAACCATCAACATTTTGCCACCCCCAGAAGCAGTCAAGAATACACAGAACTATGCAAAAAAGTCTCAATGACTTGATGGTATGGATACCACGATAGTGTGGTCACTCACCTAGAGCCAGACATCCTGGAGTGTGAAGTCAAGTGGACCTTAAGAAGCATTACTATGAACAAAGCTAGGGGAGATAATTCCAGCCAAGCTGTTTTAAATCCTAAAAGATGATGCTGTTAACGTGCTGTACTCAGTATGCCAGCACATTTGGAAAACTCAGCAGTGGCCAGAAGACTGGAAAAGTTTTCATTCCAATCCCAAAGAAGAGGAGTGCCAAAGAATATTCAAACTACTGCACAATTGCACTCTTTTCACATGCTAGAAAGATAATGCTTAAATCCTTCAAGCTAGGCTTCAACAGTATGTGAACTGAGAACTTGTAGATGTACAAGCTGGATTTAGAAAAGGCAGAGGAACCAGAGAGCAAATTGCCAACATTGGTTGGATCATAGAGAAAGCAAGGGAATTCCAGAAGAACTTCTACTTTTGCTTCATTGACTACACTAAACCCTTTGTGTAGATCACAGCAAACTGAAAAATTCTTCAAGAGATGAGAACACCAGACCACCTGACCTGCCTCCCGAGAAATCTGTATGCAGGTCAATAAGCAATAGTTAGAACCAAAATGGAACAACAGACTGGTTTCAAATTTTGAAAGAAATTTGTCAAGGCTGTATATTGTCACTCTGCTTATTTAACTTATATGCAGAGTACATCATGAAAAATCCCAGGTTGGATGAATCACAAGCTGGAATCAAGACTGCAGGGAGAAATATCAATAACTCAGATGTACAGATGATACCACTCTTATGGCAGAAAGTGAAGAGGAACTAAGGAGCCGCTTGATGAGGGTGAAAGAGGAGAGTAAAAAGCTGGCTTAAAACTCAACATTCAAAAAACTAAGATCATGGCATCCAGTTGCATCACTTTATGACAAATAGATGGGGAAAACAGTTACAGAGTTTCTTTTCTTGGGCTTCAAAATTACTGTGGATGGTGACCGAAGCCATGAAATTAAAAGATGCTTACTCCTTGGAAGAAAAGCTATGACAAACCTACGCAGCATATTAGAAAGCAGAGATATCACTTTGCTGACAAACGTGCGTATAGTCAAAGCTATGCTTTTTCCAGTAGTCATGTATGGATGTGGGATCCAGACCATAAAGAAGGCTGAGTGCCAGAGAATTGATGCTTTCAAATTGTGGTGCTGGAGAAGACTCTTGATAGTCCCTTGGACAGCAAGGAAATCAAACCTGTCAATCCTAAAGGATATCAACCCAGAATATTCATTGGAAGGACTGATGCCGAAACTGAAGCTCCAGTACTTTGGCCACCTGATGCAAAGAGTCAACTCGTTGGAAAAGACTTTGATGCTGGGAAAGATTGAGGGCAGCAGGAGGAGGGCGTGACAGAGGTTGAGATAGTTGGATAGCATCATGGACTCAATGGACATGAGTTTGAGCAAACTCCAGGAGGCAGTGAAGGACAGGGGAACCTGGTACGCTGCAGTCCGTGGGGTCACAAAGAGTCAGATGTGACTTGGTGACTAAACAGCGGAAACAGCAAGAAGTAGTCAGGATTCCCCAGATAACATAGGAACTCGGGGCTGGGGAAGAGCTCAATGAAGGACAGTGTGCACACTGGTGGGCGGGGTGAAGAGTGAATCACTTTAGGATCTGCAACAGCAGGAAGCAGTTCTGTGTCTGAGCGGAAGGGAGGGTGGTTACCCAGATCACAAGAGCTGTGACTATCTGTGAAGGAGGCATGCAGGGTGGGGGTAGGGTGGGTGAGGCACCAGTGCCTACGTACAGCCTGGTGACTAATGCTCTGAACACTCCCCTTTGCCTCTGATTGAACCAAGGGATTCCAGAGGGAAAGCGTTCCTTTATTCCAAGATAAGGAGCTTAGCATCCTGAACACAGAAGGCTAATAGAATCTGGAGGTGTGAAAGAATACTGAGCACAGCTTTATTTTTCAGTGCAGTATTAAAAATTTTTTTGTTATTTATTATTTATTTGGCTGCACCTGGTCTTAGTTGTGGCATGCAGGATATTAGATCTTTGTTGCATCATATGAACTCTTAGTTGCGGCGTTCAGAATCTAGTTCCCCAATCGGGGATCGAATCCAGATCCTCTATATGGGGAGCGTGAGCCAGCCACAGGACCACCAGGGAAATCCCTTCACTGCAGTATTTTAAAGCAAATTGAATACATGGTGTCATTTCACTCCTAAATAGCTCAATAAGCATCCTAATAAAGAACCTCACCTTTCATAACTACCATATTATTATCATATTTTATCAAACACAAATTTCTTAATTTAATCCCAGTCCATGTGCAAACTTCCTTGTCTGAAAACCCATGTTACTGATTGGCTCATTTGAACCCCAGCTGAAGCAGATTCTATATACTGCATATGAATTCTACATCTCTTGTCTCTCTAAATCGAGAATAGGTCCCTCCCTCTCTCGTGTCATGGATTACTAATTTCACATTGACTAGTTGAAGACACCGTGTCAATGTCTTTGTTAGAATGCCCTGTATTCTGATTTCAGCTGAATTGCTTCCTTGGCTCTTGTTTCATTTGCTCTCCTGTTTCCCAAATAGCTGCAGGCTTGTCATGAAGTCTGAAGGCTGAGTAGATTCAGATTGGTCGGTTTTGCATGAATACTTTGTGGGTGAAGCTGAGTTGTTTATACTACATTCTATCATGAGGTACATAATGACTGTCCCTCTCACTTCTCATAATATTGATGGATTGGTGATTTCAAATGGTGATGCTCTAACTCCTCCATGTAAATTTCCTCATCGATCTTCCACCTAATAATTTTAATATCCATGGAATGATCAGAATAGATTTTTTAATAAGATGCTGAAGCTTTTGATTCTTCAGTTCTTCTGATATTATTAGTTTGAGTTCTGTTTGGAAGAGCTATTCCATATGACTAGGACTGTGGACTTACCATGAAGTATTCATACCAGAAAGGCAAGATTAATGCTTAATTTTCCTCTTTGTCAATTTTCAGAGTAATAAATTGGTATGCTAGAAACTTCTAGTGGTGTGCAACGAGTATTTTAGAACATAATTTTTCTCTTTGTCATCTCCTAATCTATTATTTTACTCATGGTTTTTACTTTAATTGAGGTGAAATTCACATAACATAAAATTAAGGATTTTAAAGTGTACAATTTAGTGGCCATTAGTACATTTAAAATGCTATGCAGCCATCACCTTTATTCTGTTTCAAAACATTTTGACCACCCCCTATTCTTTCCTCCACCCCAGTCCCTGACAATTACTAAACAGTTTTCTATTGCTATAAATTTGTGTAGTCTTAACATTTCATATGAAATTAAAATTAGGTGACTTTGTTTCTGATTTCTTTTATTATACTTAGCATAAAGTTTTCAATGTTTATCCATATAGTAGCACTTAATCCATTTTGTGGCTGAATAATATTCTACTGCATGGGTGTACCACTTTTGTCTATCCATTCATTTGCTGGTGGATATTTAAAAATTTTTGGCAATTATCTGTAGCATTGCTATGAACATTCATGTACAAGTATTTTTTCTGTGGTCAGTGCTCAGTCGCTCAGTCGTGTCCAACTCTTTGTGACCCCATGGACTGTAGCCCACCAGGCTCCTCTGTCCATAGAATTTTCCAGGCAAGAATATCTGTTTTCAACTCTTTTGGGTATAAACATAGGAGTGGAAATTCTGGATCATTTGGTAATTCTATATTTATCTTTTTGAGGAAATTTTCAACATTTTCCATAGCAGCTGCACCATTTTATATTTCAGTCAGCACATCCTTCCCCACATGTGTAATTTTCTAAAAATTATTGTTCTAGCCATTCTGGTGTAGACTGAAATCTCACTGTAGTTGTGATTTGCTTTTCCCTAATGATGCTGATGTTGAGCATATTTTCATGTCCTTGTTGGTCATTTGTGTATCTTCTGTGGATGTCTGTTCAGTTTTTAATTGTGTTGTTTGCCTTTTGTTGTTGAAATATAAGAGTTCTTTATATATTCTGAATCCTAAACTCATATCAGATTTGTAGTTCAGTCTCCAAGTCATGCCTGACTCTTTGCAACCCCATGAACTGCAGCATACCAGGCTTTCTTGTCCTTCACTATCTCCCCGAGTTTGCTTAAACTCATGTTAATTGAGTCAGTGATGCCATCCAAACATCTCATCATCTGCCACCCCCTTCTCCTACTCTCGATCTTTCTCAGCATCAGTCTTTTCCAATAAGTCAGTTCTTTGTATCAGGTGGCCAAATACTGGAGCTTCAGCTTTAGCATAAGTCCTTCTGGGTTGATTTCCTTTAGGATTGTCTGGTTTGATCTCTTCACCATTCAAGAGACTCTCAAGAGTCTTCTTGAGAATTTGAAAGCATCAATTCTTCAGTGCTCAGCCTTCTTTATGGTCCAACTCATCCATCTGTATGTGACTATATGGACCTTTGTCAGCAAAGTGATGTCTCTGCTTTTTAATACACTGTCTGGGGTTATAATAGCTTTTCTTAACTACTTGCAAATATTTCCTCCCATTGTAAAGGTTGCCTTTTCACTTTTGTGATAACGTCCTTTGATATACAAAAGTTTTTTAATTTTGGTGAAGTGCAACTTATTTTTTCTTTTGTTGCCTGTACTTTAAAAAAAATTCTTTTTAATTGGAGGATTATTACAGTATTGTGTTGACTTCTGACATACAACCACATGATCAGCCGCAAGTATACATATGTCCCCTCCCTCCTGAACCTTCCCCCACCCTCACCCCATCCCACCCCTCTGGGTTGTTACAGAGTACCATGTTGAGCTCCCTGTGTTGCCTGTACTTTTGACATCATATCCAAGAATCCATGATCAAATCTGAGGTCATGAAAATTTACCACTAAATTTTCTCCAAGGAAATGTACATTTTTACCTCTTAAATTTAGGTCATTCATCTTTTTTGTTAGTTTTTATATATGGAATAATATAAGGTTCCATTTCATTCTTGTACATGTGGTTATCCAGTTGCCCCTGTGCCATTTTTTTTTGAAGAGTCTGTTCTTTTCCAAAAGAATGGTCTTGAAACTTTTGTCAAAAGTTGCTGACCATGAATTTATGTGTTGACTTCTGGATTCTTAGTGCTACTGAATTTGTCTATATGGCTCTATTTATGCCAATACCACACTCTTGATTACTGTAGTTTGTGTAGGTTTTAAAATTGGGATGTATTTTCTTCCAATTTTATTCTTTTCCAAGATTGTTTTGGCTATTTGGGATAACTTGCAATTCCTTATGAATTTTAGGATCTGATTTACTATTTTTGCAAAAAAAGAAAAAAAGCCATTGAGATTTTGATGGAGATTGCATTACATCTATGATTTGTATAATTTTGATTTCTTAAACATATTAAATCTCCAGTCAATAAATAAAAGACTTATTTCTTTTTATTTAGGTTTTTTAATTTTTCTTTTAGTAATGTTTTGTATTCTCAGTGTACAGGTCTTGCACCTCCTTGATAGAATTTGTTCTTACATATTTTATTATTTTGATGTTGTTAGTGAAATTATTTTCTTAATTTTTGAATAGCTTATTAGTAGCCTGGTGGGCTGGAGAAGGAAATGGCAACCCACTCCAGTACTCTTGCCTGGAGAATCCCATGGACGGAGAAGCCTGGTAGGCTATAGTCCATAGGGTTGCAAAGAGTTGGACACGACTGAGCGACTTCACTTTCACTTTTCACTTTCATGCATTGGTGATGGAAATGGCAACCCACTCCAGTGTTCTTGCCTGGAGAATCCCAGGGACGGGGGGAGCCTGGTGGGCTGCCATCTATGGGGTCGCACAGAGTCGGACACGACTGAAGCAACTTAGCAGCAGCAGCCTAGTGGGCTGCCTGTCTGTGGGGTCGCACAGTGTCGGACACGACTGAAGCGACTTAGCAGCAGCAGCAGCAGTGTATAAAAATCAAACCAGTTAATCCTAAAGGAAATCAGCCCTGAATATTCAATGGAAGGACTGATGCTGAAGCTGAATCTCCAACACTTGGGCCACCCAATGTGAAGAGCCAACTCATTGGAAAAGACCCTGATGCTTGGAAAGATTGAAGGCAGGAGAAGAAGGGGATGACAGAGGATGAGATGGTTGGATGGCATCACCGACTCAATGGACATGAGTTTGAGCAAATTCCAGGAGGTAGTGAAGGACAGGGAAGCCTGGCACGTTGCAGTCCATGGGGTCACAAACACAGGGACATGACTTAGTGATTGAACAGCAACATAAAAATGCAACTGATATGGTGTTTTGATCTTACATCCTGAAATTGCTTTGTTTTCTATATATGGGTTCTTTAGGATTTTCTATATACCAGTATAAGATCAAGTTATCTGTAAATAGAAATAATTTTCTTATTTCCAATTTTTCAATAAAATGTCTTTTATTTCTGTGCTTCCCGTAATTTTTCTGGTTAGGGATTCCACTATAATGTTGAACAGAAATGGCAAAAGCAGGTCAGTTTTCTTCCTGAACTTAGGGGAAAAAACTCTTAGTCATTAGCCATTTACTATAATATTGAGTATGATGTTAAACGTAACTTTTAAAAAAATAATTTTTTTTCCATTGTGATAAAACACACACACCATAGCATTTACCATTTTAATGATTTTGAAGGGCACAATTCAGTGGTATTAAATACAGTCATATTGTTATATAAGCATCCTCTGTACTTATCTCCAGAACTCTTTTCTTCTATTTTCCTAATAGCATTAAATTGTTCCTCTGTGTTCTCTTATAGCTTTCTGATCATCTTTAGAACATTTATTTTCAATTCCCTGTCAGGCAATTCCTGGGTTTGGCCAGTTACTGGAGGTTTAATGTGTTCCTTTGGCGGAGTCATGTTTCCTTGATTCTTTGTGATCCTTGCATTCTTCTGTGGTATTAGTGCATTTGAGGAAGCAGAAACTGCTTCCTCTATCTGCAAGGAAAGACCTTTACCTGTAAAAGGAAGCACTCTGGAGTGTGTCGTGACCCTGGGTCTAATGGTGCAGGGTGTCAAGCACGTGGGTGCATGGTAGTACTGGTTCCAGAGTGGTGGCATGATTTATTGACTTATGTCATTGGGACCTACAGCTCTGACAACTGCATAGTCCTTGGTGAGCACTGAAGGGCATTCAAGAAGGGATGTTGGGGTCCTCAGCTGGGCTTTCAGTTCCATCAGCCAAGCATCAAGGTAAGCAGCAGTAGTGGCCAGACCCAGTGGTGTCTACAGGCTCAACGCCAGGACACAGCTGCAAGTCTTATATAGTGGCAGGGTCCAGTTGCAAACACATAGACAGTGTTGGGGGCTGAGGTAGGCACAAGAGACAGGGACAACTGTGGGAATGCTGGTAGCTACCAGGGCTGTCAGCATGCTCTTCCGTGGCTGCACAGCATCTCCCTTGGTGAGCGCGTGGCAGTGGAGGTCAGGCTGGTACTGTGTGAGTACACAGCTGCAGAGGCTGGGCTTGAGTGCACGCACAGCAGTGGGCATCAGACACGGGGGTCTAGGCTGGTGTTTTGCTGTGGTGCAGCTGCCGAGGACTGGCATGGCTGCCAGTGCTGTTCCCAGGCTCTGGTAGGGGCCAGGGCGGGAGAGAGCAGAGAGGGATTCACGCAGCTGTGTGGGGAAAGCTGGTGAAGTCTCCAGGGGTCTGCGATGACCGTGCTGGCTTTGGTTTCTTCAGTGGCAGAGACTGCTAGGGTCATCTGCTGAAGAGATCCCTGTGCACAGTAATTACTTTTACATTGTTTGGTGGTGTTCACCAGTGAAGCCTGGGCTTTTCTTTTGGGGAGGTTTCTCATCACTGAGTTCCATCTCTTCGCTTGTTATGAGTCAGATCAGATTCCCATTTCTTCTTGAGTCATTTGTGGTAGTTTTTTTTTGTTCTAGGAGTTTCTTCATTTAATCCAGGGTATCTGATCTGTTCATGTACACTTGTTCGCAGTGTTCTCTTTTAATCCTTTTATCTGCGTAAGGTAAATAGTAACGCCCACCTTTTCATTTCTGCTTTTTAGGATTGATGATGTGTTTAATCCACTGCAGTCATTATTCTTTTTTTAAAAATATGAATCAAACTTTTCTTATTGGAGGACAATTGCTCCACAATATTGTGTTGGCCTCTGCCATACATCAACACAAATCAGCCACAGGTATACATATATCCCCTCCCTCTTGTACCCTCCTCCCATCTCCCACCCCATCCACCCCTCTAGGTTGATACAGAGCTCTGGGTTGAGCTCCCTGTGCCACACAGCAAATTCTCACTTGCTCTCTATTTTACATATGGCAATGTATATGTTTCCATGCGATTCTCTCAACTAACCCATCCCTACGCAGCGAGAGACCCATCATGATGGCTCTTGTGTCCGGTTGACACAGTTTCACTAGCCCTTTGTAGCTTCTTTGCTTTATGAAACATCAGGTAGCTCAGAGTCTTACCAGATCCATTGGCAATGTGAATGGGCAATTCCCCACTCCCTGGCACTCTGTCCTTGTGTTCCTTTTTGGTTCAGGTGGTATTTAATCTTCAGGACTTAGATTAAATGTCACTTCCTCAGGGACATCTTTACTACATCCCAGATACTGTGGAACCTCTAGTTTCCATACTTTGTTAGACTGGTAATTTTTTGTTTAATGTCTGGACTACTGATATTAATGATGATCTGAGTTTGAGCCTTTCGGGTCATGACATGTGAAGCCTGACAATGACTTTAATCATGATGGCAGCATCATGTGCTAAAGAGACTCTGGTCCTGATGGTACTACTTAGCCCTGACTGCAGCTCTGCCCAGAATCGGTACTCACATGGCTTTTTCAAATACTCAAGCAAAAAAAAAAAAAAAAAATCCTGTTTGCTGCTTAAACTAGAAGGAATCAGGTTTAAGTCATTTGCAGCCAAGAGTGACTTATAAAATTATCTTCTCCAAGCTTTTTAGAATTTTGCCTCCTGTCTACCACCTGCTACCATGACAACTGCGCACACTGTAATGAGCTAGCTCCATGCGTAAAGAAGGTGAAGAGGAAGCTTATTGTGTTCATCTCCTCAAGCTTTATCAACTTCAGTGTTTTGAAATTAGATTCTCTAGCCATTATAGACGTTCAGATGCTTCAAAGATCCCAAATGACCAGATGCTGCCCTTCCAAAAGGCAGCTTATCTGAGGAGAATTTAAACCATAAGTGATCAGAGAGCAGTACAGGAGGGATCAAAACAAGTATGTCTGCACTGACCTGGGATGTCTTTCTTATTTCCCAGGTGTGTTTGCTTTGATTGGGGATTTCCCCCTTACTCCTGAGGCGTCTAATCTAGCCTGGGATGTCTCCCTAATTGCCCATGTGCGTTTACCCTGATCTGTGACCTCGTCCCTAATTCCCCACTTGTGTCTACTTTGATCTGGGATTCACGTTAATACCACCCTTATCTCCTCTGAATGGGATTTCTCCCAAATCACCCAGGTATGTCTATGCTTCCCTGAGATAAATACCTCCCTTTATCCCCAGAAGAACCTACATTAACCTGAAATCTCTCCTTGATACCCCAACTGTTCTATTCTTTCTGGGATGCCCTCTAGTTCCCTAGGTGTGTCTAGCCAACCTAGAGTGTCTCCAGAATTCCCCAGGTATGGCTACTTTGACCTGGGCTCTTTCCCTCATTCTCTAGCTGTGTCTACGTGGATCCAAAACGTCTCCCCAGTCCCTCAGTTTGGTCTACAGTGAACTGGGCTCTGTGTATAATTCTACAAGGGTATTTACCCAAATCGGTGATGTCACCTGCTTCCCACTGTGACTGCCTGGCGCGGGAGGCCTTGCTAATCCCCTAAGTGTTTCTACTGTTCCCTTGGTGTGCTGTCCTTAGTTGCTCAGTAGTACCTGACTCTTTTCGACCCCATGGACTGCAGCCCACCAGGCTCCTCTGTCCATTGGGATTCTCCAGGGCAGAATACTGGAATGGGTACCTATTTCCTTCTCCAGGGGATCTTCCCAACCCAGGGATCATACCCAGGTCTCCCGCATTGCAGGTGGATTCTTTACCAGCTAAGCTACCAGGGAAGCCCACTATTCCCTTGGATGCCTCTCCAATAATCCAGTTTTACTTACTGTGACCTTTGCATGTCTCCATAATTCTCCAATGTGTTTACTCTGACCTGGCATGTCTCCCTAGTTCCCAGATATGTCTACCTGAGCTAAGAAGTCTCCTTAATTCTCAGGTGTGTCTACTATGACCTGGGGTGTCTCTTGTGCATGTACACTGAACTGGGAAGTCTCTTTATTTTCTGAGTTGTGGTTTCTGACTGTGGTTATTTCCATGACCTGGGATGTCTCCCATATTCTCCAAGTGTGTCTTCCCTGACATAAGGTGTCTCAAGGTGTGTATTCACAAGCTGTGTCTGTTCTGACCTGGAATATCTCCTTAACTGTCCATGTGTTTCTCCCTTGCCCTGAGATGTCTCCCCTGAGCTATTTTCTTTTTAATCTGCATGTGTCTACATTGATCCAGGATGCCTCCTTGATTTTCCAGGCATATCTGCGATGACCTGGAATGTCTCCCACATTCCCATGGGTGTTCTCTCTGACCTGAGGGATCTCCATAATTTGGATGTGTGTACTCTGACCTGGGATGTTTCCCTAATTCCATGGATCTGTCTACTGACTTTGTATATCTCCTTTATTCCCACATGCTTAAAACTTTTTCTCTAATGTCAGAAACAAGGAGAGAATGCCCACTCTCATCACTCCTATTCAATACAATACTAGAAGTCTTAGCCAGAGCAATCAAACAAGATAAAGAAATAAAAGGCACCCAAACCAGAAAGGAAGAAGTAACATTATTTTTATTTGCAGGTGATAAGATCTCATATAGAGACTCACCCAAAAAACTGTTAGAATTAATCAACAATACTGTTAAATTTTAGGGCACAAAATCAGCATACAGAAATCCACTGTCTTTTTAGACACAAAAAATGAAACATCTGAAAAAGAGATTAAAAACTCATTCATAACAGCATCAAAAGTAATGAAATATTTAGATTTAACCAAGGAGGTGAAAATCTGTAAACTGAAAATTATAAGAGTTTAATGAAAGAAATGGAAGAAGACTCAAATAAATGGAAAAATACCCCATGTTTGTGGTTCAGAAGAAATAATATGTTTATGCTTCTATAATGCCCGAAGGGTTTCCACCTGGATTTTGCATGTTTTCGTAATTCTCTACTTTGTCTAAACTAACCAATGATGTCTCCTTAGTTTTCCAGATGTGTCTTTGTGTCTTCTTGAAATGGAGCAGAACCATATGGTCCTTTCCTGCCCCCCTGGCCCCGTCCATGTCTTCTGCTTGCCTTTTGCCTGTGGGAAACTTTAGTCAGAGGATAAGTTTAATCAGAGAAATGAGAAAAGCTGAAACAAAGGAAAACAGTCAGAGAAAACTAAATAATAATAACGTAGTCATCAAGCATAGTCAAGGACTTTTAGTTCTTTCTCAAGGGCTATAGATAATATTCTGAGCATATTCTGTGAGGTGTCTTATAGTTACCAAAACACCAGGTGGGGAAGTTAACTGCGTGATGATCAGATTGTACCCAGGACATGAGCTGCCACAATTCTGAGAATTGACTGCAAAGAAATGGGAACAAACGGACCCTGGAAATGAAGATTAACTGTTCCTAAAACAATCAAGATGGTGCTGGTCAGACCACTGATGACCAATTTGAAGATGATTGTTAGAGATAACTGTGCTGTTTCTGCATGTACCCTCCCCCCCACTCTGTCTATAAAAGCTCTCACCGCCTGCTTTTTGGGGTGGAGTTGGCCTTTGGACAGATGTCTGCCACCCCCACCCCCCAGTTGCCAGCATTTGAAATAAAGCAAATGTTCCTTTCCACCAACCTGGCCTGTTTATTGGCTTTTGAGTGGCAAGCAGCTGGACTCCATGAACATACTCCCCCATCGGTAAAATTCCCTGAGCAGTTTACACACCTTAAGATATGGATGTGTTTACTTTCTTCTGGGATGTCTCCTATAGTCCTCATACCTGACCTGGCATGTCTATCTTATTTTCCAGATGTGTCTTATTAAATTTCCTCAGGTGTGTCTACCTATACCTGGGATGTCACCCCAGTTCCCCATGTGTGTTTACCTTGACCTGGGAAATATCCCTAATTCCCCAGTAAGTCGACTCTGACCTGCTCTTATACCCTTATTTCTCAGAAGTGTCTATACTGACCTGGGAGGTTTCCCTAAATCCTCCAGTGTGTCTACACTGACACGGGATGTCTCTCTAATTGCCCATGTAATTTGCTGACTTGTATTTCCATGATACCCAAGGGTGTCTCCTCTGATACCTAAGGAGGTATCCCACATCAGAGGTCTGTCTCCCTTTGCCTGGCCTGTCTTCTTAATTCCCCAGCTATGCTTACCCTGGCATTGGATGTTTCCCTTATTCCTCAGACTTGTTTGCTTTAGCCTGGATTTCCTTAATTATCCAAGTGTCTACACTGACCTGGAATGTCCCCCTTATTTCCCAGGTGTATCTACTTTGACCAGTGATGTCTCCTTAATTCCCTAGGTGTGACTCACTGTTTCCTTAAATATCTTGGTGTGTCTACTACTTCCTAGGATGTCTCTCTAATTACCTAGGTATGTGTCCCTTGATCTGAAAGCTTTTTTAAAATCTCCCAAGTGTGTCTTTTGTGACTTGGGTTGACTCTACTTCCTCAGGAGTGTCTACTCAGACCATGAATGGTTCCCTAATTCCCTGGAGTTTCTTATCTGTCATGGAATAACAGCCTAATTATCATTGTATGTCTACGCTGACTGGGATGACTCATCTGTCTCCCAGGTGTGTTTACTCTGACCTGATAACTCCCCAGTCCTTCCAGCGTCTATATTGACCTGGGATGTTTCCCTAGTGTACTGACCTGCGATGTGTTGCTAATTCACTCCGTGTGTTGTCTTCCCAGTTTCCCAGTTGTGTCTACACTGATGCAGATGTCTCTCTAATTTCACAGGTTTGTCTGCACTAATTTGGGATCTCAGTAAAGATCCAGAGGAGGTTACTTTGACTTGAGATGTCTCATTAATACCCTAGGTGTTTCATATGGGTGATTTCTCTAATCCTCCAGGTGTGTCTATGCTCACCTGGGATGTCTCAATAATTCCCTAAATGTGTACATTGACCTAGAATGCTTACCTAATTCCATGGTTTGCCTGCCCTGACCTGGTCTGATAGCCTAATTTCTCAGGTGCATCTACTCTGACCTGGGAAGCCGTCCTGGTTCTCCAGGTGTGTTGGATGGATCCATAATCTCCAAGTGTCTACACTAATCTGTGTGCTCATGCATGCTTAATCCCTGAGTCATGTCTGACTCTTTGAGACCCCATGGACTGTAGCCCGCCAGATTCCTCTGTCCATGGGATTCTGCAAGGCAAGAATACTGGAGTGGGTTACCTTTTCCTTCTCCAGGGGATCTTTCCAATCCATAAATCGAACCCATGACTCCTGCATCTCCTGCATTGGCAGGAAGATTCTTTATCACTGAGCCATCTTGGAACTGAGTTGTTTCCAAACGTGTCCACTGTGATATGGGTTTTATCCCTTATTCCCTATTTTTCTACACTGACCAGCGATATGTTCCTAATTATCAAGATGTGTTTACACTGACCTGGGATATGTCTCTAATTCTCCAGGTTTGTACGATACGTCCTAGAATCTTTTTCACATTATGTATATTTATGAGCTTTGACTCACTACTACTTTGGCCCAGGATATAACAGTTGTAATCCAGATGTGTCTACAGTGACCTGTGATGTCTCTCTCTATTCCTACTTGTGTCTGTATTGACCTGTGATGACTTCCTAATTACCTAGTTGTGTCTTTCCTGACCTGGGGTGTATACTCATTTCTCAGATTTGTCTACCTTAGCCTGAGATATCGTCGTAATTCCTAAGTTGCATCTACAACTCTGCATCCCCAGACTTGTCTATTTATTTGGGGTATAGCCCTAATTACCTAGGTGTGTCCACATTGACCAGACGTGTCTCACGAATTCTCCAGGCATGTCTCACTAATTCTCACTCTTGATGTGGTAAGACTTCCTAATTGTCTACTGTGTGTAATGTGACCTGAGATGTTTCTAAGACCTCAATGTTTAATTTGTCCTGAGAAGTCTCCCTAAAGCCCCAGGTGTGTCTATCCTGACCTTGGTGTGTGCATGCTAAGTCACTTCAGTGGTGTCCGACTCTTTGTGACCCTATAGACCGTAGCCCGCCAGGTTCCTCTGTCCATGGGATTCTCCAGGCAAGAATACTGGAGTGGGTTGTCATGCCCTCCTCCAAGGGATCTTCCTGATCCGGGGTCCAACGTGCATCTCTTACATCTCCTACATTGGCAGGCGAGTTCTTTACCACTAGTGCCACCTGAGAAGCCCATCCTGACCTTGGATGTTCCCTAATTCTCCATGCACTTCTGCTCTGACCTAGTTCCTAATTACCTAGGGAAGTCCACACTGACCAGGGAGTCTAATTTCCTAGGTGTGTCTACTTAGATCTGCAACCTATCCTTAATTCCCAGGGCAGTCAACCCTTATCTTGTATGTCTGCACAATTCTTCAGGTGCTTTACATTGACCTGTGATGTTCCTATCATTCACTAGATGTGCTTACCCTAATTCTGCCTACTTTTCCTGATGTGTCTACACTGAACTGGGATGTTTTTTTAATTCACCAGCTGAGTCTACCTTGACAAAGAATCATCCCTGTTGACTCGATGATATGTGTCTGTCCTTGAGAGGGTAACAGGCAGGAAGTCCAGGGGTCTCCAAACAAGTGTCAGACATTTTTCTCTCTCTTAAGCGGCAGGAGGAAACAAACTAGCGATAATTTTTTCCTTCTCTATACAAATTTTAAAGGAGGTTTCTCTTAAAATACTGTGTTGCCATAATGACACCTGGTTTCACCTGAAGTTAACTACTCTCAAACCTAGAGATAACCAATGCATTTCTCTTATGGAAATGTTTATCTTAAGCTATGCTAATGTACTATGCATTTACCCCAAACTCTGTCTTCAAGTCGGTTCCGCCTCTTGGCTCAGAACCTACTTGACAAACCAGTATGTTATACTCAGATATTGTTCCCCTAATCTATGTAAATGAAATTATTTGTATGGTGATCTGCCCTTCTTCAAGATTTAAGTTAATCATTTTATGGCCCAGGATGAACCATTTGGTGCCAAGATTATCCCAAAATGCATTTTATGGGTGAGGGGCCTGGTGCCATTCTGAGTTTTAAGACATTCCTTTCTTTTATTAACAGACTGCTAGTGATTATATAACATCCAGCTGAAGACTAGCAGGAGAGTACTCTTTCTGCCCCCTTCTGATGCCTATGTCAGGAGCTTTCTCTATCTCCTTTATACTTTAATAAAACTTTATTACACAAAAGCTCTGAGCGATCAAGCCTCGTCTCTGGCCCCGGATTGAATTCTTCTCCTCCGGGGGCCAAGAATCCCGGTGTCTTTTTTCATTCAACAACAACCTTTCATTCTGAGCTTGGATAGCTCCCTAATTTTTGGGGTTGTTTATCCTGACCCAAGATGTCACACTATTTTCCAAGGTTTCTCTTCTTAGACTTGGGATTTCTTCCTAATTCAGGAGATCTGTTCAAACTTATTTGTAATATTTCCTTAATTTCTCAGATATTTCTACTCTGATATTGGTTGTCTCCCTAATAACGTAGCTGTGTCTATATTGACTTGGGATATCTCACTAAGTCCCTAGAATTTCCTACCTACTTTGAGATGTCTCCATGATTCCCCAGTTGTATCTACCCTTATGTTGGTTGTCTCTCTAAATTTTCAGGTTTTTCTACTATGACATGTTTCCCAAATTCCCCAGGTTTGTTTACCCAGACCTGGGATGTATCTTAATTGTTTAAGTGTGTTGTCAAGGCTGTATATTGTCACCCTGCTTATTTAGCTTATATGCAGAGTACATCATGAGAAACGCTGGGCTGGAAGAAGCACAAGCTGGAATCAAGATTGCCAGGAGAAATATCAATAACCTCAGATATGCAGATGACACCACCCTTATGGCAGAAAGTGAAGATGAACTAAAGAGCCTCTTGATGAAAGTGAAAGAGGAGAGTGAAAAAGTTGGCTTAAAGCTCAACATTCAGAAAACGAAGATCATGGCATCTGGTCCTATCACTTCATGGGAAATAGATGGGGAAACAGTGGAAACAGTGTCAGACTTTATTTTTGGGATCCAAAATCACTGCAAATGGTGATTGCAGCCATGAAATTAAAAGACACTTACTCCTTGGAAGGAAAGTTATGACCAACCTAGATAGCATATTGAAAAGCAGAGACATTACTTTGCTAACAAAGGTCCGTCTAGTCAAGGTTATGATTTTTCCAGTGGTCAAGTATGGATTTTAGAGTTGGACTGTGAAGAGGGCTGAGCGCCAAAGAATTGATGCTTTTGAACTGTGGTGCTGGAGAAGACTCTTGAGAGTCCCTTGGACTGCAAGGAGATCCAACCAGTCCATCCTAAAGGAGATCAGTCCTGGGTGTTCATTAGAAGGACTGATGATGAAGCTGAAACTCCAATACTTTGGCCACCTCATGCGAAGAGTTGATTCATTGGAAAAGACCCTGATGCTGGGAGGGATTGGGGGCAGGAGGAGAAGGGGACAACAGAGGATGAGATGGCTGGATAGCATCACCGACTTGATGCACATGAGTTTGGGTGAACTCCGGGAGTTGGTGATGGACTGGGAGGCCTGGCGTGCTGCGATTCATGGGGTCACAAAGAGTCAGACACAAATGAGCAACTGAATTGATTGACTGAACTGATGTTGACTATTGCTGTCTTCTTAATTCCCCAGGTGTATCTACTCTGAACTGGTAAGTCTCTAGATCGGGGTGTGTTTACTTGACCTGGAATATCTCTCTAAAGCCTCTGGAATATCTACATTGATGAAAAATGGTTCCCTAATTCTTCAGCTGTGCTAACACTGAAATTGGGCAACTCCTCCTGAATTCCTCAAGTGTCTATATTTGCCTGGGATGCTTTCTGATGTCTGCCTAATATCGTCGGTTGTCATCCCTGACCAGGTATGTCTATATAATAAACCATATATATCTACCCTGACCTGGGATCTTTTTCCAGTTCCCTGGTTCATCTGTCTTGAGATGTCTTCTTCATTCCCCTGGTCAACCCTTATATGTCTCCCAGATTCACTAAGTACGTCTTCTCTGATTGGCATGTATCTCTGTTTCTCAATACTGTCTACACTGACATGAGATGTTTCCCTTACCCCCATATATATCTGCTGTGACCTAGGATGTGACCCTAATTCCCCATCTAACTCTGACCTTGGACATCTCCCTAGTTCCCCGGTGAATCTACTGTGACATATAATGTCCCTTAATTCCCCTAGGAGTGTGTATACAGACTTGTCTCCATGTCTCCCCCGCTGTGTCTATTGTAGTCCGAAGTACTTACCTAGCTCCCCAGATGTGCCTTCTTTGACCTGAGTGTTTCTCAGATTCTCCCAAAGTCTACCCTGATTTAGGTGTCTTTGTAATTCCCCAAGAGTGTCTACCTTAACCTGGAATATCTCATTGTTCCCATGTGTGTCTATACTGATCTGGGCTAGCTCCCTTAAATCTCCAGGCTTGTCACTTATGACCTAGGATGACTCACATTTTGAGATATGTTTACACTGCCTGGATGTCTTGTTTTCTAAGTGTGTCTACTCTGTTATGATCTGCAGCTGTGTTTACACTGACCTCAGATGGTTTCCTAATTCTTCAGGTGAGTCTGCACTGACCTGGGATATCTCTCTATTTCCTCTGGTGTGCCCTCTCTGACCTGGGAAATCTACATAAATTCCTAGGTGTTTCTGTTCTAACCTCTTTCTCCCTCTATTTGTAAAGATGTGTTTACCCTTGGTTCTCCAGTGTGTCCAACTTGTCCTGTGAGGTCTCTCTAGATCTTTCAGTTTATAATTTTTATGTGGAATGTTGCTCTAATTCTCCAGGAAAGTCTATTCAAACAAAGATAACACCTTATTTCCCCAGGTGTGTCTTTCCTGACTTGGCCTTCTCAACAGTGTCTCAGTTGTGTAAACACAGGTCTGGAATATGCACCTAGTTCCCTAATGAATCTAAGTGAGCCTCAGAGGTGTCCCTTACTCACCTGGTGTTAGGATGACCCAGGATTTCACTCACTTTCTTCAGAAACGTCCTCTCTTAACTGTGAAGTCTTCCTGATTTTCCAGATGTATCTTCCTTTTACCTGGGATAGCGCTGTATTCCCCAGGTGTGGCTTATTTGAACTTGACTGCTTGCCTTACTTACCCAGATGTGTCTAATATTGATCTGGAATGTGTCTCCACTAGCCTTGGGTGACCTCCTAACTCTCTAGTGTCTACACCGATCTGGGATGTATATCTAATCTCTCAGGTGTCTGCTATGACATGGTGCATGCATGCTCAGTCACTTCGGTCATGTCCAACTGTTTGCAACCCCATGGGCCACAGCCCACCAGGCTCCTCTGTCCATGGGATTCTCCAGGCAAGAATACTGGAGTCAATTCCCATGCCTTCCTCCAGGGGATCTTCCTGACTGAAGACTGAACCTGTGTCTCCTGCATTGCAGGCCGATTCTTTACAGCTAAGTCATCAGGGAAGTCCTATTATGACATGGTATATTATCTTATTTTTCAGTAGTAGCTACCTTGACCTGGTGTGTTTCCATAATTTCTAAGGTGTACACTGACCTGTACTGTCTCTATAATACCCACTCTGGTTTTGATGTCTCCGTATTTCTACATGCTTGTCTACTCTTATTTGAGATGTTTTTCTTATTCGCCATGTGTCTCTACTGTAACCTGGGGTGTCTCCTAATTCGACAAGTGTATCTACTCTGACTTGGAAGATATCCCAAAGTGCCAGATGTGTCTATTCTAACCTGGGATGTTCCCATAATCGCTCAGGTGTGCCTATACTAGCCCTGGATACTTCTCTAATTCCTCAGGCATGTCTACCCATATTTTGGAGGTCTCCCAACTCCCAGGTATGTCTACACTGAATTGGGATGTCTCTCTAATTCCCCATGTATGTCTTCTCTTACCTGGCATGTCTCCCTATTCCCTAGGAGATCAAATGGGGGTCTCTCCTTAGTCCTCTAGACTCATATACTTTCAAGTACCCCAGGTATATCTACACTAATCTGGATTGTCCCCCCAATTCCCTAGTTTTGAGAATACTGACTTGGTTTGTCTCCTTAATTCATAAGGTGTTTCTCTTTTGACCTGGGATTTTTCTCTAGTCACCAAGTATGTCTATCTTGAACTAGGATGTATCCCTGATTACTCAGGTATTACTATAGTAACCTTGAATGTCTACCTAATACCAAAGGTGTATCTAGCCTGGCTTGGGATGTATTATTATCCTTAGGTATGTCTTCCCTGACCTGGGATGAATCCCAGATGTGTCAAACCTGATTCTGTTCTCAGAGAGACAGAAGTGAATGTTCTTGCAGTGGATCTTAGTTCTTTGCCTAGGTATTGAATTTTAGATAGCCTGAGTGAATACCAGGAATCTTAGCCACTAGTCTACCATGGGCTAGAGGCTAGAGACGGGAGAAGGCACTGGCAACCCACGCCAATATTCTTGGCTGGAAAATCCTATGGATAGAGGAGCCTGGTAGGCTGCAGTCCATGGGGTCGCTAAGAGTCAGACACGACTGAGCGACTTCACTTTCACTTTCCACTTTCATGCATTGGAGAAGGAAATGGCAACCCACTCCAGTGTTCTTGCCTGGAGAATCCCAGGGATGGGGGAGCCTGGTGGGCTGCCATCTATGGGGTCACACAGAGTCGGACATGACTGATGAGACTTAGCAGCAGCAGCAGAGGCTAGAGACAATGTTGCTATGGCACTTGCCCTATTTGCAAAACTAATTTTTCAAGGAGGCAAAAACAGGCACAAAGCTTATTATGAGAGACACAGCACAACAAGTGGAAGAGCACATGGAGAAATGGTTTAAGACAGAAGCAGGACAGAAATGAACATCTGGAGAGAGTGAGTGTGGGCGTCCTCCCTAATGAGGAGGAGTGCAATAAAGAGGTGGTTAAATCATTTATATAGGAGTAGTTGTTCTGGGTCTTTGCTTACCTTTGACCAATCATCTTGTTTCTTTTCTGCACTTGACCTGTCCTAGGGCCCTTCCCAATATATGTACATATCTTTTTTTGCCAAGACAGATTCTAGCATGGAAGCCTGTGGGAAGTTTGACAACACCTATTATGGGATGTTGCCCCCTCCCTCTGTGACCTCTGAGGAGCCTTCCTGCACATGTGCAGCTGAGGAGGTTTCCTTGACCTCAGGAGTGGTAGATGCGGTCTTCTTATCTCTTTATTCCAGCAGAACTCAGTTCCTGCCATTAATTTTATTCTTGGAGTGTCTAGGGAAAACAAAGCTCAAATTTATCCTGCTTGTCAAACTCAGGCTGCTCTATCGAAGGGCCCACCTATCTCCTACCTCAATTCTGATTCATCACTCTAATTACCCTGGTGTGTCTATACTCACCTGGGATGTCTAATATCTATTTGGACTTAAAATGTTTCATTAATGCCCTAATCTACACAAATAAGGAAGATTCTAATTCCCCAGGTGTTTGTACTCTGACCTGGGATGGCTCTCTAATCCTTTAGGTGTGTCTATACTGAATTAGAATGTTTCACCAAATTTTCAGGTGCATCTATCCTAATTTTGGATGTCTGCCTAATTATGCTGGTGTGTCAACAGTAATCTGGGATGTCTAATTCCACAGACGTGTCTTCTATGACCTGTTATATCTTTTTATTTCCCCAAATGTATCTTTCCCAATAAGGAATGTCTTCTCTGTTTCATTGAGATGTCAACCATAACCAGAGATGTCACCCTAACTCCCCAGGTATAACTAGTATGAGCTGGATTATCTCTCTAGTTCATGAGGTGTGATAGATTCTTTTTTTCTTTTTTTTTTTAATTTAATTTTATTTTTTTAAACTTTACATAATTGTATTAGTTTTGCCAAATATCAAAATGAATCCGCCACAGGTATACATGTGTTCCCCATCCTGAACCCTCCTCCCTCCTCCCTCCCCATTCCATCCCTCTGGGTCGTCCCAGTGCACCAGCCCCAAGCATCCAGTATTGTGCATCGAACCTGGACTGGCAACTCGTTTCATACATGATATTTTACATGTTTCAATGCCATTCTCCCAAATCTTCCCACCCTCTCCCTCTCTCTCAGAGTCCGTAAGACTGTTCTATACATCAGAGTCTCTTTTGCTGTCTCGTATGCAGGGTTATTGTTACCATCTTTCTAAATTCCATATATATGCGTTAGTATACTGTATTGGTGTTTTTCTTTCTGGCTTACTTCACTCTGTATAATAGGCTCCAGTTTCATCCACCTCATTAGATTCTTATTATGATTTTAGATATTCTGAAACATATAGGGTCACCTGTAATGAGTTTCAAGTCTTTCACTTAGATACACCTGGGGAATTTTGGAGAAATAATTTTAAAGTTTATGCATTCCCAGGCAACTAAGTCAAGACCCCGGTTTAGAATAGAAACATCTTGGGAATTAGAGAGATATCCTAATCAGTATAGACATACTCATGGAACTAGGTAGATATATCAGGTCAAAGTAATGCACCTATGTTACACGGAAAGCTCACTGGTCAAGTTAGACACACCAGGGTAACCAGGTACATCTCCCAGGTAAGAATAGTCATTTTGGGGTTTAGAGGGAAATTCTAGGTCAGGGTAGAATTACCTGGGATGTAGGGATCCCAGTAAGATATGTGTATTTAATCAAACTCTGAAGAATTCCAATGATTGTGCCCAGACCCAAGGCAGTACCTCAGAGGTGACATAGACCATTTACCCGCTGTGTACTAGCATCTTGGGCTGGTTTCCACAACAATCCATATTAAACTCCTTGTGGGAATTATGGAGGCACTCTTTGTGAGTGTAGACATACCTGTGGACTAAGGGATACAACCAAGATCAGAGTAGTCACATCTGGAAAACTAGGTAGACAACCTCATTAACTGTAGACACACCTGGGGAATTATAGATAATCCAGTTCAGTAGAGACACACTGTGAAACTGGAGTGACACCCAGGTCAGGACAGACACTGCAGTAGAGACAATCCAGGTAAAAGTAGACAAATATCAAGAAAAAGAAAGACGTTCAGGGTAAATGTATACACAATCATTTATTAGTTAAGGAGACATTTATGTCCAGGTTATACACACCGGGGTAAGTATAGAGGCATCCCTGACCAAAGTATAGAGACCTCGGAAATCAGAAAGACACACAAGTTAAAAGAATGCACAGCAGAGGAAACACAGAGTTTCCCAAGGTCAGTATGGAAATACTTAGGGAATCAAGGTCATGATAGATTCTGCTGGGGAAACTGAGGCATCTTATGTCAGAGGAGACAGACTTTGGGTATTAGGGAGACATCCCTGATCAAAATAGATGTACTTACTGTGGAGTAAAGTAGACATTTCCAGCTAGTGTAAGCACACCTGAGTTATTAAACAGACATCCTAGTAAGGGTAGACATGCCTGGGGAATTAAGGAGACATCATATACCAGGATAGATGCATCTTGGGAATTAGGAGGATGCTGGAGAAGAAACACCTAGAGAAACAGGGCGATATTCCAGATGAGGTTAGGAGCAATGGGAGTATTAGTATCTCAAGTCAGAGTAGACACACTTGGATTATTATGTAGACATACCAGGTCAGGATATACACAAGTCAGGGAAGACACATGTGGGTAACTAGGGAGAGATCCCAGGTTGGACTGACATTCTCGGTGAGTTAGAGTGTCACCACAGTCAGGGTAGGCACACCTGGGTGATTAGAGACATCACAGATCAGAATAGACACGTCTGGAGAAACTGGGGGACAACTCAGATCATTGTGAACATGCCTTGGTGATTAGGGAGGTCTCATTGGTCAAGGCAGAGTACCTGGGGAAATACAGGGTCATCCTTGAACAATATATACACACTGGTACATCCAGGTAGGGATATATCCCAGGTCAGTGTCTACACACTATGGAATTAGATGCCCAAATTTACAGTAGACAAAACTGAGGAACAAGGGCTACATCCTAAGTGATAGTAGACAAATCTGAAAAATTAGAGATATCCAAGATTGGGTCAGAGAAAAATAGAAAATAAGGGATACATCCCAAGTCAGGGTAAACACTCCTAGCGAATTAAGGAGATATGTTTGGTGAGTAGATATGCTTGTTGAAATGGGTCATTCCAGGTTGTATTAAACTCATCTGTAATGAGAGAGCCATCCCTGGTCATGTTAGACAATCCAGAGTAACCAAGGACATAACCCACATCAGGGTAGACAATTCTGATGCAATAGGGAGACATCCCAGGAGAAAGCAGACACACCTGGGGAACGGTGGAGATATCTCAGTTTAGGGGAGATAGAGTTAGAGTTAGGGAGAGTTCAGAATAGACATCCTAGATCATATTTTCCACATTTGGGAAACCAGGTAGACACCCATGTCATGGTCAGACAGATATAGGGAATCTGGGCAATATTCCAGTGAGTAAAGGCACGTGAAGAATTAGTGGGTTTTCCAAGTTGCTGGAGACAAACCTGTGAAATTAAGGAGACAAGCCAGGTCAATGTAGGCAGACTGGAAATTTAGAGACATCAGAGTACATACATGTGGAGATGTCTTAAGACAGTGTAGACACATCATTCAACTTAGAGTGACATCCCAGTTCAATTCAGGGGAATTTGAGATCTTGCGTCCTAGTAAACACAGCTGGGGAGTGTGGAAACATCAAAGGCATAGAGTAACTATATGGATACAAAAACAAGACACACATACATGATGACTACAAGAGACTCAATTCAGATCTAAAGAGAATCAGAGACTGAAAGTGAAGGGATGGGAAAAGTATTCCTCAAAAATGGAAGTGGAGAGAAAGCTGCATTAGCAATACTTTCAAATAAAGGCTACAGTGAGACAAAGAAGGACATTACATAATGATAAAGGGATTACTCCAAGAAAATATAACGACTGTAAATATATATGCATCCAACATTTAGACACCTGTGTTAGTCACTCAGTCGTGTCCAACTCTTTGCAACAGCATGGACTGAAGCCTGCCAGGCTCCTCTGTCTGTAGAATTCTCCAGCCAAGAATACTGGAGTGGATTGTCATTCCCTTCTCAAGGGGATCTTCCCAACCCAGAGATCAAACCCGGGTCTCCTGCATTGCAGGCAGATTCTTTACCATCTGGGCCACCAGGGAAGCCTCAAACATAGGAGCATCTAAATGCATAAAATGAGTATTAATAGATATCAAGGGAGAAATTGACAGGAACACAAATAACAGAGAATTCAAAACTCTGGTTACATCAAGAGAAAGATCATTCAGACAGAAAAATCATTAAGAAAACATAGGTCTTAAATGACACATTAGACTAGACTTTTGTTGTTGTTCAGTTGCTAAGCTGTGTCCAACTCTTTGCGACCCCATGGACTATAGCAGGCCAGGCTTCCCTGTCCTTCACTATCTCTGAAGCTTGGTTCAAACTCACATCCGTTGAGTCAGTGATGCTCTTTAACCATCTCATCCTCTGTTGCCCCCTTCTCCTTCTGCCCTCAATTTTTCCCAGCATCAGTGTATTCCAGTGGGTTGTCTTTGCATCAGGTGGCTAAAGTATTAGACCTTCAGCTTCAGCATTAGTCCTTCCAATGAATATTCAGGGTTGATTTTCTTTAGGATTGACTGGTTTGATCTCCTTGCTATCCAAGGGACTCTTAAGAGTCTTCTCCAGCACCACAATTCAAAAGTGTCAATTCTTCAGCACTCAGCCTTCCTTATGGTCCAACTCTCACATCCATACATGACTACTGGAAAAACCATAGCTTTGACTATATGGATCTTTGTAGTATTCTTGCTTGCAAAATCCCATGGATGGAGGAGCCTGGTAGGCTTCAGTCCATGGGGTCACTAAGAGTCGGATATACTACTGAGCGACTTCACTCTCATGCATTGGAGAAGGAAATGGCAACCCACTCCAGTGTTCTTGCCTGGAGAATCCCAGGGACGGGGGAGCCTGGTGGGCTTCCGTCTATGGGGTCGCACAGAGTCGGACACGACTGAAGTGACTTAGTAGCAGCAGCAGGCAAATGATGTCTCTGCTTTTTAATACACTGTCTAGGTTTGTCATAGCTTTCCTTCCAAGGAACAAGTGTCTTCTAATTTCATGGCTGCAGTCACCATCTGCAGTGATTTTGGAGCCCAAGAAAATAAAGTCTATTACTGTTTCCATTGCTTCCCCATCTATTTGCTATGAAGTGATAGGACCAGATGTCATGTTCTTAGTTTTTGAATGTTGAATTTTAAGCCAAGTTTTTCACTCTCCTCTTTCACCTTCATCAAGAGGCTAATCTTTAGTTCCTCTTCACTTTCTGCCATTAGGGTGGTATCATCTGTGTATCTATATCTGGGGCTGTTGATATTTCTCCCAGCAATCTTGATTCCAGCTTGTGATTCATCCAGTCCAGCATTTTGCATGATGACTATGTGTATATATATAGAACGTTCCACCCAAAAGCAGCAGACTACACAAGCTTCATAAAATTTAAGAAGATTGAAATCATATCAAGCATCTTTTCTGAGCATGTTATGAGACTAGAAATCAACAACAAGAAAAAACTGTCAAAAACACAAACATGCGGAGTATAAGCAGTATATTATAATATGTTATATGCTATAACAACCAGTGGGTCATTGACAAAGAGGAAATAAAAATACCTGCAGATAAATGAAAATGAAAACATCCAAAATCTGTGGGAGGCAGCAAAAAGCAGTTCTAAGAAGGACGTTTATGGCCATACAGGCCTCAGGAAACATGAAATATCTCAAATAAACAACTCAGCCTTACACCTAAAAGAAGTAGAAAAAGAAAAACAAACACAGCCCAAACTTAGTAGAAGGAAAGAAAGTGTAAAGAAATCAATGGCATAAACAGAGAATCAGATGAAGGTAATCAGAAGGTACAAACTTCTAGTTATAAGATAAATAAGTAATATGGATGTAATGTACAAGATAAATATAATTAACACTGCTGTATGTTATATTTGAAAGTTGTTAAGAATGTAAATCCTATTTCATCAAAAGGAAAAATATATATTTTTTATTTCTGTAATTTTTTGTGTATATGAGATGATGGATATTCACTGTTTATTGTCTTAATTACTTCATGATGTATGTAAGTCAGACCATACAATGTTGCATGTCAATTATATCTCAATAAAACTAAAAAGAAAAAAACACATCTAGAGATTTAGGCAGTGATACCATGTCAAAATCACTGCAGATGGTGACTGCAGCCATGAAATTAAAAGATGCTTACTCCTTGGAAGAAAAGTTATGACCAACCTAGATAGCATATTCAAGAGCAGAGACATTACTTTGCCAACAAAGGTCCGTCTAGTCAAGGCTATGGTTTTTCCTGTGGTCACGTATGAATGTGAAAGTTGGACTGTGAAGAAGGCTGAGCACCGAAGAGTTGATGCTTTTGAACTGTGGTGTTGGAGAAGACTCTTGAGAGTCCCTTGGACTGCAAGGAGATCCAACCAGTCCATTCTGAAGGAGATCAGCCCTGGGATTTCTTTGGAAGGAATGATGCTAAAGCTGAAACTCTGGTACTTTGGCCACCTCATGCGAAGAGTTGACTTATTGGAAAAGACTCTGATGCTGGGAGGGATTGGGGGCAGGAGGAGAAGGGGACGACAGAGGATGAGATGGCTGGATGGCATCACTGACTCGATGGACGTGAGTCTGGGTGAACTCCGGGAGTTGGTGATGGACAGGGAGGCCTGGCATGCTGCGATTCATGGGGTCTCAAAGAGTCGGACACGACTGAGCGACTGAACTGAACTGAACCATGTCAAAGAAGACAAACCTGAAGAATTATGGAGGCATCATTGTTTCAGAATAGACACACTTGCTGAATAATAGATACACTTCATGCCAGTGTATGCACACATGAGATTTAGTGAGACATCTTGGCTTGGGAAACTCATACCTGGGAATTTAGTTATCTTTCAAAAAACAGGGTACAAAAACTTGGAAATTTGAGAGATCTCCCAAGTCAGTGTAGAAACACCTGGACATTAGGGAGATATCCAGGTTAATGAAGACACATAAGATGAGATAGAGGATTTGGAGGACATCTCAAGTTAGAGTAGATACACCTGGGAAATTGGGGAAACAAAGATGCCAGGTCCCTCTATAGTGACTATTCCTAAGGAATAGGCACACATCCTATGTCGTTACAGAATCACTTTGGCTATGAGGGGACATCTCAGATCTATGTAGACACATCTGTGGATTTGGTAAGATGTATTCCTGGTGGCTCAGGTGGTAAAGAATCTGCCTGTCAAGCAGGAGACATGAGTTCAGCTCCTGGGTTGGGAAGATCCCCTGGAGAAGGAAATGGCAACCCACTCCAGTATTCTTGGTTAAAAAATCCTGTGGACAGGGGAGCCTGGCAGGCAACAGTCCACGTGGTCACAAAGAGTTGGACATGACTTAGTGACTAAACAATAATAATGTTTAGTCACTAAACATTAACTAAACAACTAAAATAACTAAACAACAATAAATATGTCAGAATAGAAATGCTTGGGGAATTAGAGGGACTTTGCTGTTCAGGGCAGGCACACTTAAAGTAGTAGGGAAATAAAGGAAGACAGTTTTGGGGAAACAGGTATCCTTCACAGGTCAGAAGAGACACACTGTTTGAATTAAGGAGATATCCCATATCACAGTAAACACACCTGGAGAATTTGAGTGACATTACATATTGGTGTAGACAGACTTGGGGAATAAGGAAGACTTCTCAGCTCAGATATATGTACCCGGGAAGATATTCCAGCTTGACTTTCCTTTCCCAACTTTATAATTGACATAAAATGTAAAAGTTCAAGTTATGTGACAATGATTTATACGTATATATTGTGAAATGATTAGCATAAAGTTAACTAACACATTCACTGGAGTGATGTCAGCACCACGGCAGCATAAGATGTCCCTCGCTCTCTGTCCCCTTTGACAACTAAAACCTGGCATCCACCTATACACAGAGTTCCTCTGCAGGACATACGGGATCCAATATCACACTCTGAGGTTCTGGAGAAGAGTCTCGCTCACCTGCCCTTCTTCAGGTAACAGGCAGGCAGACCACAGCACGGGTTTTTGAACTGGTAGCACCCAGTGGACCAGCTTCATCTCCTTTCAGCTGTGGCCTGGGAGCACCTGGAGAACGCTGACTTGGGCAGACATCCATGGGTGAGAGAGCCTTTGTAAAAATCCAGGTTTCCAGAGATGTTCTAGCACTCTGTTGGAAGAAAAAAGAAAGAAATATTTATTTTATATATTAAAAGTTTGTGTGTGAATCTGGATTTAGTGGAGTGGGTAAGAGGAACTTTGCCAGCATTACCTCTCCCCCTAAGGTGGCACAAGCCTAGTGCTACAGGAGGGCAGTTATCTCTCCTGGAAGGAAAAGGAATGGTGTGAGTGAATGCCTGGTATGCATTCCCAGGTATGCGTGATGCTGCTAAAGAAACCCATTCCTCTCCTGCAGCAATGGGTGTCCGTGACTTGGGGAGTGAGAGCAGGAAAGATGCAAATAAGAATATCAGAGGGCATTAAAGGGATGCAATTTCTGCTGGCTGCATTTGGGACTCCAGTAGGAAGCTGACTCATGAACTGCTGGGAAGACTTTACCCAAGGATTCTTCCAACTGGACTGTGAGCATTCCTAACTTCCCCAATTCCAGCTCCATCCCTCTCCCCACTCTGCAGCAAGCTCCCTGTGTGTAAATCCTGAAGGGAGCAATGACAGCAAGCTCTGGTAGACAGGGAGCAGGTTTGAAAACAGGCCAGGGGTCTGTGGCCAAGGAAAAAAAACCACAATCCTGATCTGTAGCGCCACCTTCAGGAAAACAAGATAGGTCTGTGGAACGATCAAGAGAAGACATACAAGTTTAAGAATCCTGCCACAAGAGGGAGCAAGAAACATGGAGCAGGTGTTTCTGTAGGTCAGAGTAAACAGAACATACAGCAGGACCAACAAAAAGTTGTCTCTCACTTGAAGGTAGCTACTAAAAAATGGAGAAGGTGACTGCCATATAAAACATGGAAACAGTGACGCAAAACCCTTTTTGTGAAGGAAGATGAAGAATCAAGGAAACATGACATCATGAAAAGATCACAATAATTCTCCAGTTGTTCAGTCGCTAGGTTGTGTCTGACTCTTTGCGACCCCATGGATTGCAGCATGCCAGGCTTCCCTGTCCTTCACCATCTCCCTGAGTTTGCTCAAATTCATGTCCACTGAATCGATGATGCCATCCAACCATCTCATCCTCCATTGCCCCCTTCTCCTCCTGCCCTCAGTCTTTCCCAGCATCAGGGTCTTTTCAGTAACTGATCCCAAAGACATGGAGACTAGTGATTTACCTGACAAAGAATAAAAAACAGCTCTTTTGAGGAAACTTAAGGAGCCACAAGAAAACACAGAAAAGAAAACTCAATGCAATCAGGAAAACACTAAAGAACAAAATTAGAAATTTGACAAAGAGATAGAAATCATAAAAGAAGAACTAAACAGAAGTAAACTGAAGAATTGTGAGCTGAAGAATTCAGTGAATGAAATAAAGAATGTGATAGAGATCATCAATATAAGAATAGATCAGAAAGAAGAAAGAACCAGTGAGTTATAAGATAGGATAGAAACTTTGAGATAACCCACTCAGTGGAGGAAAAACAAAACAAAAAAGAGAGCCTACATGATCCATGGGACATATCAAAAGAAGCGATATCAGAATCGTTGCAGTTCTAGAGGGAGAAGAAAGGGAGAAGCAGACATAAAGTTTATTTAAAGATATAATGGATGAGAACTCTCCAAACCCGAAATGGGTTACTTCATGATTTCAAACCAAGAAGTCTTTTCCAAGATACGTTATAACGAAGCTATCAAAAATCACAGACAGAGAGAATTATAAAAGCAGGAAGAGAGGAAAAGGTTCTAACATACAAAGGCACCGGCATTAGCTATCATTGGATTTCTTAGCAGAAATCTTTCAGGCCAGGAGGGACTAGGATGATATCTTCAAGGTGGTGAATGAAAAAACCCTACCAGTCAAGGATACACTTACCAGAAAAGGCATGCTTTAGAAATGAATGAGAATTAAAGACAAAGGAAAGCTGATGGAGTTCACCAGGGGCACTAGACCGGCCTTATCAGAAATGCTAAAAGGAGCTCTTCAATCTAAAATGAAAAGACACTAAGTAGTAACATGAAAATATGAACATATACAGCATGCTGGAAAAGGTAAATATGCAGTCATATGAATAAAACTCTAATTCTGTAAAATGATGGTGTGTTAATCTGTTAATTATAACATAAAGATTAAAAGAAAGGAGCATTAAGAATAACTACAGCTATTATACTTTTTTAAATTTAAAATTTAAATGAACATATACAAAATTTACAAAGAAGTAAACCTTGACGTTAAAAATACAAAAGGAAGAAATAAAGGGTAGTTTTTGCATGTGATTGCAGTTAAGCTGATCATCAGCATAAATTAGACACATAGCAATAAGATGTTTTATGTAAAGTGCTACAAGGCAAACCTCGGGTAGATTGGCAAAAGGTTAAGGGAAGGGAATCAGAGCACACCACCACAGAATAGGAGCAGTCCACAAAGGTAGGCATCAAAAGACGAAAGGAGGAATAATACAATTATAAAACAGCCAGAAAGCAACTAAGAAGATGGCATTAGCAAATTCTTACCTTTCAATAATTACTCTAGGTGTAAATGGATTGAATTCTCCAATCAAAAACATGAAGTGACTGGATGGATAAAAATAAATTAAGTAACATCCATGTATTTGTTTGTTCATAAGAGACTCACTTCAGCTTTAAGGGTATCAGTTCAGTTCAGTCACTCAGTTGTATCTGACACTTTGCGACCCCATGAATCACAGCACGCCAGGCCTCCCTGTCCATCACCAACTCCCGGAGTTCACTCAGACTCATGTCCATCGAGTCGGTGAAGCCATCCAGCCATCTCATCCTCTGTCGTCCCCTTCTCCTCCTGCCCCCAATCCCTCCCAGCATCAAGGTCTTTTCCAATGATTCAACTCTTCGCATGTGGTGGCCAAAGTACTGGAGTTTCAGCTTCAGCATCAGTCCTTCCAAAGAACACCCACAACTGACCTCCTTTAGGATGGACCGGTTGGATCTCCTTGCAGTCCAAGGGACTCTCAAGAGTCTTCTCCAATGCCAGAGTTCAAAAGCACTAATTCTTCGGCGCTCAGCTTTCATCACAGTCCAACTTTCGCATCCATACATGACCACTGGAAAATCATAGCCTTGACTAGACGGACCTTTGTTGGCAAAGTAATGTCTCTGCTTTTGAATATGCTATCTAGGTTGTCAATAACTTTCCTTCCAAGGAGTAAGCGTCTTTTAATTTCATGGATGCAATCACCATCTGCAGTGATTTTGGAGCCCCAAAAAATAAAGTCTGACACTGTTTCCACTGTTTCCCCATCTATTTCCCATGAAGTGATGGGACCAGATGCCATGATCTTCATTTTCTGAATGTTGAGCTTTAAGCCAACTTTTTCACTCTCCTCTTTCACCTTCATCAAGAGGCTTTTTAGTTCCTCTTCACTTTCTGCCGTAAGGCAGAAATGGCATAAGATATGCCATTTGCATATCTGAAGTTATTGATATTTCTCCCAGAAATCTTGATTCCAGCTTGTGCTTCTTCCAGCCCAGCATTTCTCATGATGCACTCTGCATAGAAGTTAAATAAGCAGGTGAGAATATACAGCCTTGACGTACTCCTTTGCCTATTTGGAACCAGTCTGTTGTTCCATGTCCAGTTCTAACTGCTGCTTCCTGACCTGCATATAGGTTTCTCAAGAGGCAGGTGAGGTGGTCTGGTATTCCCATCTCTTTCAGAATTTTCCACAGTTGATTGTGGTCCACACAGTCAAAGGCTTTGGCATAGTCAATAAAGCAGAAATAGATGTTTTTCTGGAACTCTCTTGCTTTTTCGATGATCCAGCAGATGTTGGCAATTTGATCTCTGGTTCCTCTGCCTTTTCTAAAACCAGCTTGAACATCAGGAAGTTCACGGTTCACATATTGCTGAAGCCTGGCTTGCAGAATTTTCAGCATTACTTTACTAGCGTGTGAGATGAGTGCGATTGTGTGGTAGTGTGAGCATTCTTTGGCATTGCCTTTCTTTGGGATTGGAATGAAAACTGACCTTTTCCAGTCTGTGGCCACTGCTGAGTTTTCCAAATCTGCTGGCATATTGAGTGCAGCAATTTCACAGCATCATCTTTCAGGAGTTGAAACAGCTCAACTGGAATTCCATCACCTCCACTAGCCTTGTTCATAGTGATGCTTTCTGAGGCCCACTTGACTTCACATTCCAGGATGTCTGGCTCTAGGTCAGTGATCACACCATCGTGATTATCTGGGTCGTGAAGATCTTTTTTGTACAGTTCTTCTGTGTATTCTTGCCATCTCTTCTAATATCTTCTGGTTCTGTTGGGTCCATACCATTTCCTTAGTATCTCTAATTTTCTTGAAGAGATCTCTAGTTTTTCCCATTCTGTTGTTTTCCTCTATTTCTTTGCACTGATCGCAGAGGAAGGCTTTCTTATCTCTCCTTGCTATTCTTTGGAACTCTGCATTCAGATGCTTATATCTTTCCTTTTCTCCTTTGCTTTCCACTTCTCTTCTTTTCACAGCTATTTGTAAGGCCTCCCCAGACAGCCATTTTGCCTTTTGCATTTCTTTTCCATGGGGATGATCTTGATCCCTGTCTCCTGTATAATGTCACGAACCTCAGTCCTTAGTTCATCAGGATCTCTGTCTATCAGATCTAGTCCCTTAAATCTATTTCTCACTTCCACTGTATAATCATAAGAGATTTGATTTAGGTCATACCTGAATGGTCTAGTGGTTTTCCCTACTTTCTTCAATTTCAGTCTGAATTTGGCAATAAGGAGTTCATGATCTGAGCCACAGTCAGCTCCTGGTCTTGTTTTTGCTGACTGTATAGAGCTTCTCCATCTTTGGCTGCAAAGAATATAATCAATCTGATTTTGGTGTTGACCATCTGGTGATGTCCATGTGTAGAGTCTTCTCTTGTGTTGTTGGAAGAGGATGTTTACTATGACCAGTGTGTTCTCTTGGCAAAACTCTATTAGCCTTTGCCCTGCTTCATTCTGTACACCAAGGCCAAATTTGCCTGTTACTCCAGGTGTTTCTTGACTTCCTACTTTTGCATTCCAGTCCCCTATAATGAAAAGGACATCTTTTTTGGGTGTTAGTTCTAAAAGGTCTTGTAGGTCTTCATAGAACCATTCAACTTCAGCTTCTTCAGTGTTATTGGTAGCGGCATAGACTTGGATTACTGTGATATTTAATGGTTTGCCTTGGAAATGAACAGAGATAATTCTGTCGTTTTTGAGATTGCATCCAAGTACTGCATTTCAGACTCTTTTGTTGGCCATGATGGCTACTCCATTTCTTCTAAGGGATTCCTGCCCACAGTAGTTGATATACTGGTCATCTGAGTTAAATTCACCCATTCCAGTCCATTTTAGTTCGGTGATTCCCAGAATGTCGACGTTCACTCTTGCCATCTCCTGTTTGACCACTTCCAATTTGCCTTGATTCATGGACCTAACATTCCAGATTCCTATGCAATATTGCTCTTTACAGCATCAGACCTTGCTTCTGTCACCAGTCACAAAGGGTATATATACATCAGCTAAAAGTGAAGGGATGAAAAAAAATATTCCATTAAGTGAAAACCAAATGAGAACCAAAGTAGCTATAGTTATATCAGACAAAATAGATTTTAAGTAAAAAATGGAAATAAGAGGCAAATAAAGTCATTACATAATGATAAAGGGGTCAATTCTTCAGGAAGACATAACATTTGGAAATATACATATGCATTCAACACCAGAGTACCTAAATATATTTAGCAAATATTAAC